>NC_139713.1:25320658-25820658 GCF_964188405.1 Protomyctophum parallelum
ACAGACACACATCACTACGTACACACCACCGTGTGAGCAACACATTATACAGACACACATCACTACGTACACACCACCGTGTGAGCAACACATTATACAGACACACATCACTACGTACACACCACCGTGTGAGCAACACATTATACAGACACACATCACTACGTACACACCACCGTGTGAGCAACACATTATACAGACACACATCACTACGTACACACCACCGTGTGAGCAACACATTATACAGACACACATCACTACGTACACACGACTGTGTGAGCAACACATTATACAGACACACATCACTACATACACACCACCGTGTGAGCAACACATTATACAGACACACATCACTACGTACACACCACCGTGTGAGCAACACATTATACAGACACACATCACTACGTACACACCACCGTGTGAGCAACACATTATACAGACACACATCACTACGTACACACCACCGTGTGAGCAACACATTATACAGACACACATCACTACGTACACACGACTGTGTGAGCAACACATTATACAGACACACATCACTACATACACACCACCGTGTGAGCAACACATTATACAGACACACATCACTACGTACACACCACCGTGTGAGCAACACATTATACAGACACACATCACTACGTACACACCACCGTGTGAGCAACACATTATACAGACACACATCACTACGTACACACCACCGTGTGAGCAACACATTATACAGACACACATCACTACGTACACACCACCGTGTGAGCAACACATTATACAGACACACATCACTACGTACACACCACCGTGTGAGCAACACATTATATAGACACACATCACTACGTACACACCACCGTGTGAGCAACACATTATACAGACACACATCACTACGTACACACCACCGTGTGAGCAACACATTATATAGACACACATCACTACGTACACACCACCGTGTGAGCAACACATTATACAGACACACATCACTACGTACACACCACCGTGTGAGCAACACATTATACAGACACACATCACTACGTACACACCACCGTGTGAGCAACACATTATACAGACACACATCACTACGTACACACCACCGTGTGAGCAACACATTATACAGACACACATCACTACGTACACACCACCGTGTGAGCAACACATTATACAGACACACATCACTACGTACACACCACCGTGTGAGCAACACATTATACAGACACACATCACTACGTACACACCACCGTGTGAGCAACACATTATACAGACACACATCACTACGTACACACCACCGTGTGAGCAACACATTATACAGACACACATCACTACGTACACACGACTGTGTGAGCAACACATTATATAGACACACATCACTACGTACACACCACCGTGTGAGCAACACATTATATAGACACACATCACTACGTACACACCACCGTGTGAGCAACACATTATACAGACACACATCACTACGTACACACCACCGTGTGAGCAACACATTATACAGACACACATCACTACGTACACACGACTGTGTGAGCAACACATTATATAGACACACATCACTACGTACACACCACCGTGTGAGCAACACATTATATAGACACACATCACTACGTACACACCACCGTGTGAGCAACACATTATATAGACACACATCACTACGTACACAACACCGTGTGAGCAACACATTATATAGACACACATCACTACGTACACACCACCGTGTGAGCAACACATTATATAGACACACATCACTACGTACACACCACCGTGTGAGCAACACATTATACAGACACACATCACTACGTACACACCACCGTGTGAGCAACACATTATACAGACACACATCACTACGTACACACCACCGTGTGAGCAACACATTATACAGACACACATCACTACGTACACACCACCGTGTGAGCAACACATTATACAGACACACATCACTACGTACACACGACCGTGTGAGCAACACATTATACAGACACACATCACTACGGAGTACGCACACACCACCGTGTGAGCAACACATTATACAGACACACATCACTACGTACACACCACCGTGTGAGCAACACATTATACAGACACACATCACTACGGAGTACGCACACACCACCGTGTGAGCAACACATTATACAAAGTGACAAATATGCTGTGATCTTTGCATATGCCTTGTGTGAATGCAACATTACACTATTTCAATCACTGCTATTCTACTTAAAGCAAGATGACTTTTCATGAACTCTATGAATTAGTCTTAGGTATGTATGTTACCGGCTTAATGGTCATTAGGCTATGCATTCTCTGCTCAACTGTAGTACTGTTGAACCTTAATATTCACTTGTTAGGTACGACTTTGTTAGCTTTGTTTTTTGCAAAAGGATATGTTATAAAAAACTGGGACAGTAGATATTGTTTATGGTAGCTTGATGATTTTCTTTTTTGACCTGAGGCCAATTCTGAACATTCCTTCTAAATCCTAACAGTTGTCTGAAAAACGTATGTTGCTACATAATTAAAAACTAAAATGACAGATGTTTTCCGGATTGAATGGGAAGTGCAAGATTCAACATTTGTGCTTAATGTGTACCAAATAATAGATTATTGTTTAGAAACAAAGATATCGGGGTGAAGTATAGGCCTTAGTTTAGCTGTTACATGTTATCAGCACTCACATCATAAAATAAAAAAATTGCCCCAAATAAGGAAGCCAGGTAACCTGGCTCAAGCTCCTGAATCGCTAGCCGTGGCCATAAAAAATATATTCTTTGTTGCAATTCAAGGGTCTGAAGATTCTGTGTTTTGCAGGGTTTTCTTTCCAGGCCAATCAACATCCTTTGAATAAGACATTTCAAAGCCAGTCAGACAATTCAAAACGATAATGGTGGCGGTAACATTAATTAATGGTAAATGGTGCATTTATATAGCGCCTTTATCCAAGGCGCTTTACAGAGATTGTGCATTACATTGACCCATTCACACACACATTCATACACCGATGGCAGCGGAAACCATGCGAGGCACCAACTAGCACATCGGGAGCAATTAGGGGTTCAGTGTCTTGCTCAAGGACACTTCGACAGTAACTCTGGGGGAGCCCGGGTTCGAACTGGCAACCTTACGGTTACCATCCAGGCACTCTACCCCTGAGCCACCGCGGTAGCATTAATTATCCGATCGCATCGATGTACTGTAGCTATCCAGGCTGTTATGACTAGAATAACAGGAATATCAAATATGAAGGGTGTATTTACTAATTGTCCCTTGATTCATAAGATGTACGTACACAGGGTTTTGACCTAGATATTAACCATACTATATGTAGCCAGTTAGCAAGCTAACTTGACAACGTTGCTCAGTTTCGACAACTCCCATTTTAGAATATGGCTGCACTGTCATTGGTCGCACTGTCAGATGAATAATTCATCATTACAGAATGAAAATTCACATTAATTCAGTCGGGAGTGTCAGGCTAGATGCAATCCGTCGGTATATGGTTAAGTATACAAGTATACATATATATATGGTTAAGTGTACAAGTGGACCATTATAATACACCATTAAATTAACACTAATAGATGCCACTGTGTAGCATAGGAAGGAAAACATAAGATTTCTCTAGTGCTGAAAAGCACCAGAAAATAAATGAACAAAATGTAAAATATATATTACGTACAAAACATTAAAGAACAACAGATCTCAAAATCATGGTGTGTACAACACTGCTATTTCACACAGGCCTATATTTATTAGTATTGTGTCTGGAATAAATATTAGACAAATATTTTGCAGACAAATATGGTTCTGTATTTGATCTTAAATTTAGACTTTGTGAATGATCAATGCAATGAAGAGGATATTATTAAACTAGCCAGCATATGCATTGTGTGTCATTGTTTTATGACTGTGACTGTCTGTGTGTTTCTGTAGCCTATGTTGTATGGCTTTTAACATTAAGAGTCTAATCTAGACTCACAGCTAGAAGGTCCTGGGTTCGATTCCCGCTGGGGACGCTGTGGGCGCTGAGTGGCGTGTTCCCTCCTCCGCGTCATCAGTGCCCATACCCGAGGTGGGGTTGGCGAAACCTTTCTGTGTGGAGTTTGCATGTTCTCCCCGTGTCCCCTAGGGTAGGTACCCTCACAAAAACATGCAGTAATCCTGGTCTCTAAAACTACCTCCCCCTGGCCAGCTGGGGCACCTGATGGAGGGGAAAGGAACTGGTCGGAATAACGTGTTCCTTCCACGCACTACGTCTGGCCAGGGAAATTCACAACCGTCAGGTGAAAAGAAGCAGCTTGGACTCCTCATGCATAGAAGGAGGCATGAGGTCAGTCCGCTGCCCCCCCAGGTTGGCAGAGGAAGTGTAGCGCCCAGGATTACATTAGATAATTGGCACTGGGTGAAAAAACTGGGTTGTAAAATCGTGGGATAAAAATTATAAGAAAGAAAAAATAGTCTAATCTAGAGTCAGCCTTTTATGAAACATCCCACATCTATAAAGTTCATGTAATCAAGGGAATGACCACAGGATTGTTATCAGAGCATTTTTTCTATTAATTATTTGGTGTTTCAACCATATACTAATACTATCTAGTATTGGATTCATTGCAAACCAACCACTAGGGGGTGAGCCCAACTCGTTTGCAATGTTTTTTTTAAACCATTATGTCCATAACTAACACCAATTTATTTTATTTTTATAATATTACCAAGGGCATAATTGTTATGATTTTTTACATATTAAATCATAGTTTATAGGCATTTTAAGCTCCCACCAGCCATCGTGGACGGCATCTTGAAAATTATACCTTATATATATACAGGTTTAATGTTTGTTTTTAGTTCAATGTTTGTTTTATAAATGCCATTGACAATGAAGGGAAAATTTACGTCATCTTGTCCCTAACACAAACATTAAATGATATTAACAATAAAGAGAATTTAATGTTTGTTTTGTCACCTTTTGTTTTACATCACCATTACATCAGCTAATCGTAGCAACATCAGTTAGCCTTCAATATATTAGCGCCCCTCACTTACTTCTAGTAACAGAATCCGTTGAAAAATCTCTTCAATCAATTATTTTGGGTTTCAACCCTACCTTTGGAGTCACTGCAAACAGACCACTAGGGGGTGCAGCACCAATATGCCCATACTTATACCATACTTCACCAAAACTTCACCATAAGCAGAATCTTGATGATGAGTTTCTCCCCAGCTACTTATAATTCCATTTATAATGCATTATAAACATGTTCATATAATGTATCACAACAATACAGTACTATGTACTATAAAATAAATTATTGTACACTCTTACTCAATTCTTCAGTTAGGTAAATTATTATAGAAGTTATCCTGCAAACTTCCCGACAAAGGCATTGTCTAGGTGTGTGTGTGTGTGTGTGTGTGTGTGTGTGTGTGTGTGTGTGTGTGTGTGTGTGTGTGTGTGTGTGTGTGTGTGTGTGTGTGTGTGTGTGTGTGTGTGTGTGTGTGTGTGTGTGTGTGTGTGTGTGTGTGTGTGTGTGTGTGTGTGTGTGTATAGACAATATTTGGTTTTTAGTTGTTTTGTTTGAGGGGGGGGGGGGGGTGCATATGCATGTTTTCACTTGCAAGTACAACTGCAAGTGCAACAGCACCGCGCATGCTGTTCCTTTTGCAGTGACTGCAAGATGCCGCTCACCTACACCTACGATTTGTGACTAGGGTTGGAACGATAGTAGCTGTGTGATACATACTGGTATTAAGTTTACTTAAATGTAACTAAAAACAATCACTAAATGTAACTAAAAACAATCACTTCATCTACAGTTTATCGGTCCAGACCGTAGCCTACACCTTGCCTCTTCCTTGATTGGATTGTCACTAAGAAGAGTGACTTAGGTTACAAGACCGGAATATGATTTGAAATGGATCCAAATACTTATACCTGTGATAGGCATACAAAGTGTTGGATTATGTGGATAAAGATCATATGTTTATGGACATTGTTTTGCTGTATTTAGCCAGCACCTCAAAACTCCATGGGTACATGAAAGTATATTCTTACTGGTCCATATAGGCCATTATCATGTGACATGGATAGAAAACTACCCAAACTCCCAATCCAATAATGAACTCATCTGGCACACGGGATTTGGGGGAGACCTATGTCTTTACTGTATCTGTAGATCATTTCTATACATTGTCAGAAATTAACACATGTAACAACATGTGAATTGATTTGTAGGTGATTTTCTTAAAATATCACGAAAATCCACCATACCGATTACTTGTCTTATGTGTGTTGGATATCTTCTGGTACCATTATTTTTATGTCTGAATATTAAATATCGTACCAACCCCACTTGCAACACCTAACACTTCTTCTCCCCTCACAGCGTAACTGTCACTACAGTATGTCACTTTTCTTTTTTATTAAGAAACTTGTCAAAGCCAATGCAGTCATCGCCTTATAGAAATGAATGAAGCTCGTTAAACCCCTTTAGCACAATTCCGCTGTGTCCCAATAAATAGACCGCTTCCTTCACCGAACAACAAAAACGAATCGATCCAATAGAGTCCCTCGATGGCTACTTTAAAACTAACCAAACACGTCAACATTGAACAAGGCAAAGGAAGCTCAAGGAAGGAAAGATGTTTTACTGCTTTCAGTAAGGGTCTGGGCACTGCCCAGGTTATTTTTGATAATGTGTATGACCTTTTAATCTGAAAGTAATGTAAAAACATACTGTGTTGGATTTATTTATCAAGGGTATAGTGGAGTGGGAGTGCTGATTTAAGATCAGTCTGTCTTTCACACCTTGCACACTGGAGCAGCTGCATACGGCCCCTCACAGGTCAGCGGTCCTAAATCATCAACCTCGCTCCCAAACGCTTGATAAAAAACAAAAACAAAAGAAAAAAAACTCTGGTTTCTTTCCTGGCATATACTGTATTGGGACACGGCCGAGTTGCACTGTTTCGTCTCATACATCAGAGAAACAGTCGTACCCCTAGTGGTGGAAAGTAACTAAATATTTACTTAAGTACTGTACTTGAGTACAATTTTGAGGTACTTTTACTTTACAGGATTATTTGCAATTTTCTATACTTTTACTCCACTACATTTCGGAGCCAAATATTGCACTTACTCCACTACAATCATTTTAAAACTTTAGTTACTAGTTACTTTGTGGATTTTGAAAATAGCAGATGTACAAGCTCACAATCAGCTATTTTTAAAACGCATATTGCAGGGACATCCTGCAATATGAGTAATAATAAACTTTATTTTAGTACTTTTACTTTTAGTACTTTAAGTATACAGTATTTTGATGCCGATACTTTTGAACTTTTACTCGGTTACATTTTGAATTCCGGACTTTTACTTGTAACAGAGCATTGCGTATGATACTATTGATACTTTTACTTAAGTAAAACATATTTGAGATCTCTTTCCACCACTGGTTCTACTACTACTACCCCCCGGTCCCCCGTCTGTCCGTCCTTCCTTCCGCTAGAGCTTGGCTGGGTGTTCTATCTCTCGTCTCTCCCCCCATGTCTTTCCCCCTCCCAGGCTACGGGCTGGTGCAGGAGGAGCTGCTGTCTCCGGCCTCCCTGCAGTACAGCCTGCCCTCCCCGCTGGGCGCCGAGCCCTACTGGCAGGAGGTCTCCAGCCTGGAGTGCGCCCCCATCGCCACCACCGAGGAGGACACGCTGATGGAGATGTCGGACAACGTGCAGGTGTGGCCGGCGGGGCTCAGCCCCTCGCTGGTGACGGTGGAGGACTCGTCCCTGGACGGCGGTGGCAGCAGCCGCGGCGGGGACGACAACTCGGAGGAGGGAGCCGCCACGCTCTCCCTGCCCTACAGCAGCCTGGGGCGCCCCGACAGCGGGGCCAGCGGGGCAGGCAGCTCCATCATGGAGCTGGAGGAGGAGGAGGAGGAGGAGGAGGGGGAAGGGGAGGTAGAGGAGGAGGACGAGGAAGGGGAGGAGGTGCCGGAGGTGGTGGACAGGGTGAGAGCCAGTGGCGCCGTGCCCAAGGTCAACTTGAATGGCCAGCTGGGAGGTCAGAGGTCGGATGTGCGGAGAGGAGAGGCCGCGGGAGGAGGAGGAGGAGGAGGAGGTGTAGGGATGATGGGTTCAGAGGGGCTTTCTGTCGTTGCAGGCCAGGACGTTTACGCTCAGCTCTGTGAGATGTCGGGACTGACTGCCGAACACAACGGAGACAACAGGTAAACCAATATCACACAAAAGTGTGTGTGTGGTGTGGTGTGGTGTGGTGTGGTGTGGTGTGGTGTGGTGTGTGAGAGAGAGGCCCATATAGCACACTGGTTCTCAAAGTGTTTTGGTTGTCAAAGAAAAATATATATAATAATCTTGACAAATCTTTTATTGGGGTCCACAGCCAAATACATATCTGTTTGGGAGTGCGGCCGCAAGATACCGTTTGGGTATCCAGCTGCCTTGTGTGTAATTAACGGGTAGAGGGTACTAGTGCCCAGGGATAGTGCAGGGTGTAAAATAGGGCCCTTTAAGGTCTCTTATCTATCACCATCCATATCTTCACTTCAACTACATCATCATATCCGGAAGTTATGCGAGAACGCCTACTGAGTGGCAAAAATCTACTTTCTGGCCTTGACAACCCATACTGTACATCCAAACAGAAAAGTCCTATCTGATTGCATTAAAAACGACTCACCAACATTGCAGCTGTACGGAAAGCTTGAATTATCCTCTGTTATTATATCTGCAACGTTTTTGTTTCACAAACATCCATGTGTTATGAGCTACTCTCTGTCACGTTTCACAAACATCCATGTGTTATGAGCTACTCTCTGTCACGTTTCACAAACATCCATGTGTTATGAGCTACTTTATGTCACGTTTCACAAACATCCATGTGTTATGAGCTACTTTATGTCACGTTTCACAAACATCCATGTGTTATGAGCTACTTTATGTCACGTTTCACAAACATCCATGTGTTTTTGAGCTACTTTCTGTCACGTTTCACAAACATCCATGTGTTATGAGCTACTTTATGTCACGTTTCACAAACATCCATGTGTTATGAGCTACTTTATGTCACGTTTCACAAACATCCATGTGTTATGAGCTACTTTCTGTCATGGAATTCCATGCAAGTGATAATTATTCAGTGTCAGGGTGTCAGAGTTTGGAAGCGCTCGTTTTCTATAACGCAACGTTCTGCCGCCTCCTGCGTTATGTGCAATTTAGAAATAGGTGGTACGCAGGACTGTTGAGTGATCCCGGTGGAAAAGTGATACATGTGCATACTCTCTAAACCCCCCTCCCTCTCTCTCTCTCTCCATTCAGGGTGGTGGGAGGAGGGGCGTTCCAGCCCTACCTACCACCACCAGATAAGGACTCGTCGGTGCAGGGATGGGTGGCGGCTGCTGCCGGCTCCCTCCACCACCAGAGCACCAGGACGTCCTCGTCCTCGTCCTCGTCGGGGCACGACGCCGGCGGCATCGTCCCGGGGCTGCGCGTGGCCCAGGAGACCCTGCTGACTCCGGTGTGTGACACGGGTTACTCGCATGTGCTGCGCACAGGGCGCCTCCTAGAGGCCGGCACCGCGGCCGCGCAGCCCTATGAGCGGGGCGTGGCCTTCTCCCAGCGGGTGGAGGCGGGGCTACGTGCTTCTTGGGCACAGGAGCGGATGTTGATGAGGCGGGAAATTAAGGTCAGGTTGTCAGCTTTTTGTCACGCCGTCGCCAGCGACCACCCCCCCTCCCCCCCGCCACCGCTTCCTGTTGCCTGGAGGACATTACTTCCTGGTGTCCATGTTTATGCTTGGCCTCATTTATTTTTCATATTTATTCATTTATTTTGATGATGAATATAAACAATGGCATTCAATTCTTTGAGACACATACAGGTATTTCGGGTGTGGCCGAATCCGCCATTCCTTCATGGGGTGAAAACAACACAGATTACCGCTGGAATTGCATTAGGGAACGTACATGTGGTTACATTTTATACATTTTTTACAACACAAAATGTTTATTTCTCTTACATTGTAGTGAAAAGGCCTTGTGCACACCTACTAGGACAGGTGCGTTGGAGCCGGCAACCAAATGCGAGTCATGAGAAGAAAAGGGTCCCGCACACTGTCTTCACTCACGCAGTAGTTTAATTCAGATGACAACGTTTCGGTCTAAACGACCTTAATCAGGTAACTCAGGGTTACCTGATGAAGGTCTGTTTGCATCAAAATTCAAACTGCGATTTAATCACGATTTAAATTGTCACCAGTTTGAATCTATTTTAATCGATTTAAAATATATCGTTATATTGCTTACTATTCACTCATACTAGGACATGACGTATGTGTAGTCGGAAGAATTTGAATTCATCTTCAGCCATCAACTATTTCAATGCAGCCGAATATCGCACATCAGAATTGCTGATATTTATTATATCATCAGAGGAATGTGTTGTGTGGTTTGGTGCAACACATGCACCATGCACAGGATTTGCCATATCCAGTAGCCAATGTTTTTTGTTGTTTTTTTCACATTCATTGATTAAAGAACAGTTCAATCTAATCTAAGTAATGTGAGACATTAATTTCAATTCATTCCTAATCTAAGAAATGTGAGATATTAATTGTGTATAAATGTTTTGACAGAGTGAAGAGAAAGGTGACTATGCAGCTGTGGAGCATTTTGTTGATGAACATGGAAGTGAACTCCCACGGAAGGTGAGTATAGTAGTTGTTAGGGCTGGGCGATCAAATATCACAATTTATTTTACCAAATACCTTGATATCGACATTGTAATGATAATATAATTGTAACAATATTTATTTTTGTACGTTGTCAAAAATAACAAAAAATGGCAGAACTACAGTACAAGCTCACAACAAGCTTGTAAATCTTCTATTTCTGCACATTTTTAAAAGTATAAAATAGGGCTTAAGTTAAAACCATGAAAAGAAAAAACTTATTTCGGCCAATTCCCGTTTGGGATTGCCACAGCGGTTCATCTGTTTCCATCATATCTTCCTATCCTCTGAATCTTCCTCGGTCACTCCAGCCACCTGCATGTCCTCTCTTTCTTGACCGCATCCATAAAGCCTTCCTCTTTGCCTCTTGCGTGGCAGCTCCATCTTCTGTGCAGCTTCTGTGTCCTAGTAATACAAATCACTAGTCAAGTTTCAAACCATCGCAACCTCGCCTCGATAACTTAATCCCCAAACCTTCCAACCTGGGCTGTCCCTACAGATTTTTACTAATTTCAATAAAAGGAGAGCAAACAAAAGACATGTAACATATAAGATTAGCTTTTAAAGGGAGAACCCCCCCATTAGAGTCTAGATGCTAGTGGTGGCAGTGCAGATGAATCTCTTTCCTTCTCAACACTAAATGATTGGGACAAGGTGGAGTTGGGGATGGAGGTGGGTTGCATGTTGCTGAAAAGACAATTTTAAGTGTTAATCTTTAAGTGTCAGAAGCACTGATATTTAAAGGAGGAGTCCAATCGCCTGATTGGCTGACTGCAGATTGACTGGCTATAAGTGCTCACCTCTCAAGCTGTGGATGACAACAGAGATCTTCCTGATTTAATTTACACTTAGAGCTACATTAATTCCTGATCCTGTTCATCCCGTCACTCCCAATGAAGAATATTGCCCTATCTTCAGTTCTGCCACTTCTAGCCTGTGTATTTGTCAGTGCCACCGTCTCCAAAGCGTACATTATAGCTGGCCGTGTACACCTTCCCTTTCACTCTTGCTGGTTAGTTACCCTTCTGTCGGACATCACTGCTGACATTTATATTGCCATATCACAATATTACGATATCCAAACTCCCAAGTGATATCTCTCATATGACAATATTGATATAATATTGATATTGCCCAGCCCTAGAAGTGGTTTTTACATTATTTGCATTCAGCCATATTCATGTAAACACAGAAACATAGCGAGTTGCAAGAAGACTAAACACTGTGTGTGGTGGTGGGAAATTAATAACAGCCACACTAACCAAATGATTCTACGTTTTGGTTGTTTCCTGCCCTGCTTGCGTGTCGAGGATTCCTACAGCAGTTAACTGGTCAGAGTCTTGTCTCCTTCCCTCCTCCCTAACTAACCTCCTTGCTCCAGGTGAGGGTGGAGGTGAGAAAGGGTGCTCAGTCAGTGAAGCGTGCCAGTCTGCGGAGAGTAAAACACTGAAACACATACTGCCCAGTCCTCCAGGTATGGGACATACGTGTAGCAAAGCACTTGAGCATCCCAGTGCTTGGGCACAGGACTCTAGGTGGATTTAGTGGTCTCTTGTTGTCCCAAGACCTCAATAGAATGGATGTGCAGCACCCAACTTCACCAGGCATGCTTCTGCTTGTATCCACTGGACATGGCAGATGGCATTTATACAACTAGAGACTCATTTTTCTTTAACGTTTCATACCTCCTAAACCTTGTTAACCACATGAACTCTAGCGTCCCTATTCTAGGCAAACATTTGTCCAAAAGAGGTGAACATTCAGAAAGAAATAGCCGCTCTACAACATTGTGAAGCAACAAATAGTGACCTTGTGGATGTACTATTTTCTCTATTTGACTCACAGCAAAGTACATAGGGTTTAAGTGGTTACAGTTGGGACAGTGTTGTCACATAGAACTCTCATATAAGTGTATTTTGCGCTTTGGCAAAGATGTGTTGTGTGTGTCGTGTCACATGAATGAACCGAAACAAGACTAAAGGCCTTTTCAGACGAGGAGCGACTGACGCGCCTAGTAATTCATTTTCAATGAGAGGCGTGAGTTTATTTTGGACGAGTGTATTTTCACCGGCGTAGTCCCGTAAAATTGTTGCGCGCATGCTCGTTTCGTGCATACGCCCGCGGGCAACTCCCGCACCACTGCGTTACTCACTCCCCGTCAGAAAGGACCTTAAGAGAGTAAATCCACACTAGCAGCCCCTAGACGCCATGTTGCACTAAAATTGCATGGCAATCTGCCCGTTTGATTTTGAGATATCTTGTGTGCAAGTGGACGTTTTGGCCCATGGGTCAAATGGGCCAAATGAGCACATTGCTGTGCCCATGAGATTCCCTAGGGTAAATCCCATGGGCACAGCAATACGATTTCATCCTCGTGGGAGCATGAAGGTGCGGGCAGGAACTGGCGGTCAAAAATGCTATACATCATGCTAATGTCTTGAAATGCTACTACTAGTCTTCTGGAAATACACGAGACATTTTAAAGACCACAATTTGAGCTTCAAATAAAGTCATTCATACCCGCGTTAGGCTATCACTGTTATTGCTAGTACATGTCAATTATTGTGAATTATTGTACATAATGTTTGAACAAGTTTTTGTAGGCATATAACAGTCTAAAAGCTGTGACGTTTTTGTACAAAGGCAAATATTTGTCCTGATTATTTATTTATTTATCTTTCTATTCATCATTTATCTTCTTGTGTTTAAATTCTTGTGTTTAATTCCATTGAGTGGCTTTGTATCTGTAAACGAAGCATCAGAGGAGTTGTAGATGTGGGTCAACCTAATCTATAAATATATACTACAGTTTTGTCGATTGATATGTCTCTCACTCTTTCCATCTTGTAGGGTCGGATATCCACTGCCAAACCATCCTCCGCAAAAACACAACCGGGACGGAGAGCGAAATGAGGGGGAAAGAAATGAGAGAACGGAAGAAGGATGACTGACACAAAGACTAAGAAATGCAAACTACAAAATTACAAATAAAATCATCTTCAAACAGAACATGGAACCCCTACAAATGAGAAGAGGCGGGGGAAAAGAGGAATGGAGTTCTACTTGTAGTTTTGTAACATTTTTAAAGGAAAACAAAAAATCAACTAGACTAGGGCATGATAACTTTTGTATTAAAACAAAAGAAACGTGAGAAGAAAAAAAAAACAAAGAAGAAAAAAACAAAAAGTGCTTCCTGTCAACTGTAATCGCATGATGACTGCCGGTGCATGCCATTTGACCTTTGAACTGTCATTATCTACAGACTGAAGGGGGTACAAGGTTATTGGCCCGTCCCAAGGGCCACATTTTGGACCTTAACCCCCACCCCCCACTCCCCGCGCCCCAAATGGAGTGGTTTGTGACGACTGACAACACTACAGCTATAAAAAAAAAGCAACAGTCTTTATTCTCCCTCGATGGATTGCTGTGTATACAGATACGCTTACGCTGAGCCTAACGATGCATCGTTCACCGTCACCGGACCCTTCCTCCCTATTATTCTCTATGTGATATATGCACTCTTATGCTATGTCGTGGAAGTGTCGGTGTGCGTATGTGTGCGTATGTGTGCGTGTGTATACTTCTCTACCTACCTACCTGCCGCATGTGTTTCTTGCTTCTGGCTTATTGGCTCTGGCGCCCCCGCCCTATGATTGGTCCGTAGCCCCCCTGTGATGTCATGGCGTGCTGCTCAGGGCTGGAATGAGAAAGCTGTGTGTGTGTGTGTGTGTGTGTGTGTGTGTGTGTGTGTGTGTGTGTGTGTGTGTGTGTGTGTGTGTGTGTGTGTGTGTGTGTGTGTGTGCGTGTGCGTGTGCGTGTGTGGCATGCTGATGTCTTTCGTTTGTGAACGCTATTGTGCTTTTCCTCTATTGTTTCTTTGGAACCTGTCCCACCTTTGGTTTTTGTTTGAGTTTGGTAGAGTGAACTGAATATCTTTGCTCCCTGGTTCACCAGGGTGATTTTTCAGACACAGAGGATGTTTTATCTGGAAAAGGGGGGTTGGTTTGCTCGATAGCATTGTGTGGCTGTCAATGGATTCTATAACAAATGTCTACACTTTTATTGTCCTAAGATGGCAGATAGGTCATTGTGTGCTTTTTTGTTGTTTTACCTTGTTGGCACTCAGCATGTTTAATCCAAGATCTGGACTTCTTGGTAGCCTAAATGGCTCACTTGTACTGTGTAGAATGAACACGTCGCACAACAGAAATTCTCTCATTGGTATGCAGTGAACTCAACACTCCTTTCTAGGGATGCACCGATGTATTGGCCACATATCTGTATCCGGCCGACATTTGCCGATCAATATCGGCAGCGGCAAATAAGAATTAACGCATGGCATTAGCGGATATTTATCTGTCGTTGATATTGGTTATCTGCAGCCTACCAAGCTGTAGATTCTGAACATTGTGTTTGTTGTGTTTGTTTCCCTGGCACAAAAGGGGAATATAAAATCAACAAAAACTAAATAAACACATGTATCGGCTATCGGGCTGAATTGTTATTTTAAATCGGTATCGGTATAAGAATTTCCATATCGGTGCATCCTTTCTACTCCTTTCCATCGCCATCTGTACCGCCGACAACATCAAATGTTTTAAACTTGGTGGTGTGCTCTTTCTACTTCTGTGTGCAGTGGCTGGCTGTAGCACCTCACTCACTCGTTCCTGAGATGGTTCAGGGTTTTGGTATGGAAGGCCTTCTTTGTGTGGTGATCTGGTGTCGCCACAGTGGGACTATAGCGTTGTGGTTCAGGAACCCTGCCGTGAAGACAGACAGACAGATTGACAGCACTGTGATTGTTAAGACTTAACACTGACCCCAGACTCGTGAACTGTGGCGACACGCATGCCCACACACCATCTTCCAACTGTCCATCGTGTACGATGATGACGACGCTTGCTTCAGGGAGGGGGTTCAGCGATGTCGCCACTGATGCGCCTTGATGTAGCTGTCGAGGCCGATGTGTTTGCCGCAGATCCGTCCGCAGGTGGTGCAGGGGAGCGCGGACATTGGAGGAATGCCGGCTTCCCTCTGGTGTCGCTGGACATGTCTCGAATCTTCTGCTGGTTGCTGTCATGAATTTGTGAGATTGCCCTGGCACAGGTGACCTGCCAGGCTGAGCGGTCAAGTGGCAGGGTTTCAAGCTGCGTGGGGTTGATGGTTGATGATGCTTCAGCAGGTCTTTAGTATAGTCCTTGTAGAGCCTCTTTTGTCCGCCGGCGGCACGCTTTGAGTTGTGCAGTTGAGGACTTGGCGGGGCAGGCGGTGGTCAGGCATTCGAATGGTGTGTCCTATCCACCGTAAGTGTCTTTTGGCCACCGCTGCTTCCATACAGATGGAATTAGTGCTCTCCAGGATCTCAGTGTAAGGGCGAAAAATAGCCGATCTACAAGCTTGCTTATAGAACTGCTATATTCACTAGTTTGGGGTTCAGGGCAAACATCTGATCTCTCTTTGGGGTCTCGGCCTGAAACGTTTGGGAACCACTTGGTTTATGGTATCTACAGTAGGCTACCACAGCAATAATCACACATATATAACGCACGCACTCGCGCACACACACACACACACACACACACACACACAGACACACGCACACACACACACACACACACACACACAAAAACACACACACACACACACATACACACACTGTATAAACGTGTGTGTGTGTGTGTGTGTGTGTGTGTGTGTGTGTGTGTGTGTGTGTGTGTGTGTGTGTGTGTGCGTTTGTGAGTGTGCAACTCCTCTGTTAGTAGCCAGTGAGCGCTTGACGTTTGATTCGACTGACCAAAACGTGGAAGTGGAAGTGGTGATGAGGCTTTATAGTGATGAGACAGTCTGATGATGAGCGTACGTGTTGTTGTAGCAGAGGGGAAGTGGATCAGGAAGGCCCAGAGTAAGATGGCTTTGTTGTTCAGCATATAAACGTAGCAGCATATAAACCAGGATTATGTTCACTTTCATACACTGTCTGTCTGACAACTATGAATGAGTATCGCTGCTGATGGGTAAAAAACACAGCAACTGCACTTTCCATCTTCTCTCGAGTCAGTTTCAAGGTCAGATATTCATTCGGGCCTTCTAATGAAGCCTGACCTATATATTTGTCGTATGATGGTGCCGTCCCGTGTGCATAAAAATAATACATTGAATATAACCATTCTACAAGCTCACAACACGTCGCCCCGTGATCTGTTTGTAGATTTTCGGTGCTCTACACGTCTTACGTCAGGCCAATGAGATCCAGTTGAAAACATACATTGTATATTTTCTATAACTTGGATATTGGTGAATAAATTAACAGTATTCTCATTTCTTAACAGATTTGAATGTTACTTGTTTGCAGTCATGTAGTTTTTGTCCACCAGCAGTACTATGAATGAATCGTGTCATAGTAGCATATTACATTTCCTGGATATATATATACACCATATTTATCCCATGAGCACTGTATATATTACTCATATTAGTCATGCACTGTAACTCGAATGAGTAAAGACAATGAATGAATGAATGAATGATCCTAGTTGCACATCTCAGGCACAGATTCATTCACACGTGTTTCGTGCCCTGTATAACTGCACATGAGAGCCTCATCTGTGATCTCGCACATTACATATCATCACATGTTTTCCACTCTTAACGTCACTCAGGTTTTCAGTTTTGCTCTTTCGGGATCCAAGCTTTGCCCTTTTTTTTTTTTTTTTTTTTTTTTCATTTTTTTTTTTTTTAATTGACTTCATTTTGAGCCTTGCTCTTAAAAGCAACGAGGACCCAACATGAGTGCTTCAGAAAAATGGGATGGGGACAGGAAGGTTATCATTATAAAGTGTGTGTGTGTGTGTGTGTGTGTGTGTGTGTGTGTGTGTGTGTGTGTGTGTGTGTGTGTGTGTGTGTGTATGTGTGTGCGCGTGCGTGCGTGCGTGCGTGCGTGCGTGCGTGCGTGCGTGCATGCGTGCGTGCGTGCGCATTCAAGTGGTGAGAAACTGGTGGATATACAACCAAAAAGGGAAGCAGTTTTCTCTGGAAGCCCATTTCTGCTGCTGAGGACAACGTTATGAATTATGAGTTTGTTCTCACTTTATTATCTCACAATAGACGGTATGCGCAAAAGTGTGTGGCAAAGAGAGTTTGACGTCGTTTAATACAATCAGATAGGACTTTTCTGTTTGCATGTATGGGCTGTCAAGGCCAGAAAGTAGTTTTTTGCCACTCAGTAGGCGTTCCCGCATAACTTCCGGGTATGATGATGATGTCACATGCATAGCCTCTATTCTGTTTTTTCCTCACAATTGCATATCTGACATTTGTGTGCAGAAACATGAGAAATCAAACCTTAAACCCACCCTACTCTATAGACTTGAGGGGCCTAACCTTAGCATGAGGTCAAACCTTAAACACTTGAGGGGCCTAACCTTGGCTTGGTGCCCTTCTTTTGCCCTCTACAACAAATCTTTCCCGACAATAGCTGATCTACAATCTCTGTTGTAAACCTATTTAAAAAAAAAAAAAAATTATGCGTGGTGGAAAAAGTACTCACATTTTTACTTAAGTAAAAGTATCAATTCTGCAATATAGAAATATTATATTACAAGTCCATGAGTAAAAGTACAAAACTATTGGCATTAAAATGTACAAAAGTACCAAATGTAATAGTACATCTATTTTCAAATGTCCGAACTGTATATAGGGCTGAAGTGGTTAATGTATGTTTTGTAATATTAATCAAAATATACAGTAGTAGTAAACTAAAGTTTCCAAATAATTGGAGTATAAAAAGTACAATATTTGCCTCTGCGGTGTAGTGGAGTAGAAGTAAAAGTACTGGGAATGTGAAATACTCCAGTAAAGTAAAAGTAGCTCAAAATTGTACTTAAGTACAGTAGCCTACTTAGGTAAATGTACTTTCCACCACTGCGTGGCAGGCAGCAATGGGCTTCCATATGTTAACTTCTGACTCTGCTCAGTAGTTGAGTGGGATGCTTTGTGGAGAACTGCAGGGACAATTAGCACCTTGTGGTATGAAAGTATGGTATTAGTTCCTATTCAACAGACAACAATGTGAACCATAACCAAAAGCACAGTTCATTGCAATGAATTGTTGCAAACATTGTATTGCAATGAATGCTGTTGTGCTTAATTCTTATATAATATTGTGATATATATTCCAAGTAATCAACACTTTTATTCTGAGATTTGAGTGCAACAGATATAATAATAATTATTAAACATTAAGGGATTAGTTGGATTAATTTACTTAAATGGAATTATTGATAAGAGTGAAACTCTCAAGCAGCACACCCAATTCATGCCACCACAGTTTCTATTATTTAATTTGTTCCTTGACAAAAATAATACAATTAAAAAATATTTAGGCACAATTTTGCAATAAACGCTTTGTGTAATCCAATGAGAGCTGGATTATGAAACTAGTATGTAACCATGTTAGAACTGGTTAAGTATATAAGTATATTCCCTGCACAGAAAATATTGATCATGAATTGATCATAATTTGGATTAAAAAAAAATATATCCATCAGCAGACATTTGGCTTGCTTAATTAATTAAAAAATGCATATTTGTGTGGCTTAATATTGGTGTACTGCTCCAGTTGGAACAATCTGTTAATACCTGTCCGAAGCTCTGTACTGTGACAAATACAGTGTGTGTGTGTGTGTGTGTGTGTGTGTGTGTGTGTGTGTGTGTGTGTGTGTGTGTGTGTGTGTGTGTGTGTGTGTGTTTGTGCGCGTGTGCGTGCGTGCATGAGCGCGGTTCAGGATTTTGAAAGTCAAAAACGTTATCAAAGTGGATACGACGTGACGCGAAAGGATATTTAACCCAACGAAGATGTATTAAAAAAAGAGCATTGTAAAATGTAAAAAAGAAAAACTGTTGCGAAGAATCACCCTGTATACTCCCTTTAGAATGGATACATGACAATGTAAACGCAATATCATATTATTCTATCCTAAGGAATGCAACTGCGCACATGCACAAGAAGAAAAGAAAAAAATGTTTTTATGAAAATATATAAATATATGACAAAATCTATTTAATTAGAATGCTATGCACCCTCATAGAGTTGTTCTGGATGTTCTTTAAGCATTATGTAGACTTAACGTTATAGGCAAACACCCACATCATGGGGAATGTAGGGGCTTTGTAGCTATTATCACTCTTTTTCTTTCCTTTTGTATATCGTCCTGGAGAGAGAAAAACTAAACGTGAATAATGTATACAAGCCTTCCAATCAGAAGTCATTCTGACGTGAAGATAATGTATAGATCATCTTACTACCCTGTACACACCAGCTCAAAACCATTTACACACAAATTAATAAACAAACATGTGACATACTGTACCTTCTTGTTGTGAATGATGTGTATTACAGCATACATGGGTCCTGCAGGTTAATATTCGAATACTGATGTATTATTGATTTCAGCATGTCCTTGAGATGCAGATCAGATTGATTAAATGTCAAGTATGAAGTTATTTTCAATCTGTCGTACTGGAAACTACTATTCTCAAGTTTTCCTCGTGACACATAGGCTACTGTACTGATTTACATATTTGCCACAATGACACAAATGTAAGTAATGTAATTCAGGGGTGCCTTGGCTTGGGTGAAAAGGTTATTTACAGGGGTGACCTATAGAGAAAAAAAAGTTTGAGAACCACTGGTACAGTATTACACCAAATAACCTGCCAGTAATAGTGGGTCTGTCAGTGTTGCCAGATTGTGAGAGAGAAATAAGCAACCAGGTATGAATACAAGCCCAAAAGAAGCGAGCCCTTTACCATTAAACGTGCACATACAGTATAGGCTATTATCTGATCATCTAAAAAAAATCTATAAATTTAAAAATGATGTGGAATCTTTTAAATATTTTACCAACACCAATCTTGGGGGGTTGCATGAAAACCAGCAACTAGCAATATTTACAACCAACTTCACAGAAAAAACAAGCCCATAAAAAGTCGCTTATAATAAGCGGACATGGCAACACTGGTCACTGTACGTGTGTACACTAGTTAAGTTACCACCAGAGTAATCTAGTAAAAGATCAAAGCGTGTCGCTACTCTCCTACTCTGGTTACTACAGTAGGAGTAAGAATGACGACGCGCCCTCTCTCTCAGCCAATCAGAAGCTGGTCCGTCCCTCAATCACGCTGTTTACACGGAAGCCTCTCTGGGTTGTTTTGGAGAGCGTGTGTGGGGAACACGTGGTAGCTCGAGTGATACGCGAGTGACAGCAGCAGGTCGGAACGTCAGATCTCCAAAACTTTCCCACAGAAGGAGCACCGTCTTTTATTTGTGTCTACGTGGTCTGGTAGCGTGTTAGTAGTCTACTACTAAGGGTATATACTATAGGCGTTTGAGACGGTGCAGTGTTGTTGTTGCTGCCTGTTAACAGCTATTATATAGGACATGTCAACTCAGACCACCACCACAAGTCAGGCCATTCCTGCCACCAGACGAGTTCTCATCCACGATGCGGCTCTGATGCCCCAGGATTACTCCACTACCCCTGGAGGAACTCTTTTCAGCACCACCCCGGGAGGTAGGCTAAGAATCCCAGCTGCCAGCTGTGTGTGTGTGTGTGTGTGTGTGTGTGTGTGTGTTTGTGTGTGTCCGGAACTCAAAATGTACTTGAGTAAAAGTGCAAGTATTGTTGGCATAAAAAAAGTACCAAAACTAAAAGTAGCCTATTACATACTCATTATGCAGAAATGCAGAATGTCCCTTTTCAAAATGCATGTATAAAACATCTGGTGGAAAAAAGCAGATCTACGAGCTCACAATGCACATTGTGAGCTTGTAAAAGTATTGGATATTGTAAATGCTCCAGTAAAGTAAAAGTACCTCAACATGTTACTTAAGTACAGTATGTGCTTGAGTAAATGTACTTAGTTACTTTTGATCTAAAAATACCTGTCACTTTCCACCACTTAGCACAGTAGTAGCTTATTAGTGAATGTCAGAATTCAGAGAACCAAATGTTAAGGCAGACCACATAGATACTGTATATTTAATGTAGACTATACTAGTATTTGTCATACGGCAATGTTTCTGCAGTTTCTCCTATTGTAGTATAGCTACATCATATTTATATATCCTGCCCTAGGCTACATGCACCTTTTAACAAACTACAGATCTAGCTTATTTGCAAGTCCAAAGGCTCACTGTCACTTACAGTAGGCTATTTAAATTAGCATGAATGAACTCAATTCATTGAAGGCAAAACGCTTAACATGTAATTGTATTACTGTGTGTTTTTTTTAACTTCTGTTATAGCTTGAGTCACACACTGCTATTGTGCAATTCAAAGTCGTCACATGCTACTGTATCTTGATTCTTGTCCCTATATAACCTACGGTCAGTTCACATTTTGTTTTGGAATGTGTCCAGCTCCAAAACATCTCACATGAATGGTTTCCTTTATTACTGCAGTGCTAAGAAACTGATGGCAGAAAAAGTTGTTATTCGTATTCACATGCGCTCCATTGAATAAACTTTATACAACTTATTTTAAAGGTATTGTCAAGTAGGCTGTTGAAACAGTTGGACATGACATTCAATTTGCAACGGGATGCCACAATCCTCTGAAATGTGGCCATGGTGAAAGTGGTGCAATGTAAATACATAAATAAATAATCATATTCCATTTTATTTTCTCCCCCCCCCCGTGTGAATCCTGCACACGACTGAACTTCCTGCAACCCAGGAACCAGAATCATCTATGACAGGAAGTTCCTCCTGCAGTGTCGACTGTCTCCCCTGGCGTCCACGCCGCCCATCCTGCCTGATATCCCAGGCGTCACAAGGCCACTGAAACCTGACTGCTCCAGCTCCACACTGCCAGACACCGTTGCCCACCACGATTCAAACCACAGCCCCCTGCCAGATGAAAGTTCAGGTACATTTCTCACTGCACTATATATTGTATTTTTGTGCAGGGTTAGAATTAGAATAGGCTAGGGTTATGTTTAGCCATAGTGTACAGTGGTGATGGTTAAGATTAGGGTTAGGGTTACATGTTAATAGAGGGCGAATTGAATATAACTGTACGTGTGTGTCCCTCCGTGCATTCGTGTTTACTAAATTGCAGCATTTTCTTTCCCCAGATGCCCAGTTTGAAATGGATATTTGAAGAATCAGCTACAACATGCCTTGCTAAACCAGTGGACACAGTTCTTCTTACTGTTCTTATTGTGTGTGTGTGTGTGTGTGTGTGTGTGTGTGTGTGTGTGTGTGTGTGTGTGTGTGTGTGTGTGTGTGTGTGTGTGTGTGTGTGTGTGTGTGTGTGTGTGTGTGTGTGTGTGTGTGTGTGTGTGTGTGTGTGTGTGTGTGTGTGTGTGTGTGTGTGTGTGTGTGTGTGTGTGTGTGTGTGTGTGTGTGCGCGCGCGTGTGTGATGGATGGACACATGCAAGAAGCAGTTTTATTTGTGATGTCAGATGTAATAGTAGCTATCAATATGTGTAGAAATGTGTCTAGGAGCGTAATCGAAGCATGAAACTAAATCAAAATAGTCTGCCAATTTAAATTTGAGGAAGTGACCAAGGGTTGAACATAACAGTTGAAAATTACTTGTACAGTATTTTTATTTGTGTATGGAATGATTTATTAAGCATAAATAAAATCAGTGACAGTCCCAACAGAGTCAGAGACGTGTTTGCGTGGTGATTAATGATAATAAGTAAGTAATAAACTGTCAGACGACAATGTAATATCAACATGACCAAAACACACTCTGCCCCATTTCTTTCCTACCAGCGGTTCTTGTATTCGTTTTACTGAGGTTATATGGTTAGGAATACTTTTGAGTTTAGGCATAGTTTTACTGAGGTTAGGTTGAGGAATAAGGTTAGGTTAAGTATTAGTTTTACTGAGGTTGCATTTAGGAATACCCTGTGCAGATTTTACCCGCCGGCGCCTTCTTAGTCTTTCTATTGACATAAACACATACTGGAAATATCCTCAGGTTTGAAAAGGTTTCATAGATTCCACGGTTATTAAAGCTGTTGTTTGTGTAAACTAGGTTTTACATGAAGAGTGATTTATTCAATGTACACCGGTGTCCTGGCTGGGCCGAAAATAGCAGATCTAATAATAACAGATTTATAAGCTCACAAAGTGCTGCTTTTTTTGCTGTTTTCAGTTCAGGATAATGTTGTAGGACAGAGTTGGCTTCAACATCACCCTCGGTACTTCTGGGTTCAATGAAAAAAACTGAACTCCACATGTCGTCATCATGACTAATGTTGTGACAAGTTGTGACTTTGTTGTGATCTTTAAAGCAGTGAACTATTATATTTTGCTGCAGATGTTTCCGCGGTGTGAGGACTGAAGTAGAAGTGACCTGCACAGTACTGCACATAAAAACAGCAATAAAAAGTACCACATCCCCTTACAGCTAACCTTTTTGTGAGGTTGACTCAAACAATTGTTTAGGGATGCTATGCTTGCAACAGGGGAATAACGGTTGTTTTGTGTACTGTCTGTGTGTTTGTGTAGTAAGTAACCATATTATTCTCATTATTCTCCTTTCCTTACCGGTGGAACAGCTGTGTCCGAGCTAGGACAGAGAGAAATAGTGCTGTTTTGCAGAATAGTTCATGGGCAGCAGTGACTCAGGAGCGGCGGCTTGGGGTTTAAGTGAACTAAACCCAACTTGCAATTAAGACACATTACATATAAGACATAATTAAGTATTTATTTCATGGTCAAAATTGCATTACATAGCAGAAAATATAATAAAGCGCTTGTTATATTACAATTGTTAATTCATAATTTACATAAGTCATTGGCATGTCTTCAATCCTTATGGAGACACAAAAATGTACAGGAGTCTGGTCATTTTGACCTTTAGTGCATATTGTCTTGTTGGTGTCTGTATTTGTCACTTCCTGGCGCCTCAAACATCTTAACATGACTTGACCATGTTTGAAACCCAGAAGAATCCTAAGGAGCAGTGTTATCTAACATGGCATAATAAATACATTAATTGGGCTAACTACCCATAAGCATAATTAGTTTGTTGTCACAATTTAACACCTGTGATGTATTTGTTCCCTGCTATCCAAATCCAAACCCAGTGTCCAGCAGCATATGGTTTGTCCTTCTCTGCCCTGCCCCGCTGCAGTGATCCGTTCTCCCTGGTGTCACACTGACCATCTTTGTAAAGTGCATGTACTTCCATGTTGGGCCCTGGGTGTCTCAAGCTTCATAGGCCTTGTTTTGCCGAACTCAGTCATGCTCTATGTGGCCGGCAAACACGACAGGCCTGTGGCCGCCCACATGTGGCTTCAGACCACAATTGGCCTATGGATTAGCAGACACAAGTTCTCTGTAGACCTATGGGTAAAGGCCTAGTAGTGGATTTACAAGGGCATAAGATCCCTTCTCAATGACAGCCACACTCTTGAACCACCATGCCCTCGTGCTGCCTCATCACCATCTTCCCGTTTTCAAAGTACAGCATGGATAGCGAGTCCAGGCGGGTTGGAACACAGGATGGGCATGGTACCCTGTCTGGATGGTGAAGCTTCAGTAGACTCTGAAGAGGGAGAAAGAGAGGAAAAAAGCACTGAGTTACAATCAACATCCACATTGGCAGAAATCATGGTAGAAATAACTTGCAGCAACGCAATTCATTATAGTTGAACAAAAACAACAACATTGCACTCTTCAACGATCTTACCTGCATGTATGCGTGATTCGTCGGCGTGAAGGTCTCGTCGACCGGAGAAGGGCAGCTCCCCTCACAGCGGTAGGCGTTGTAGCGTTTGGGATAGATGATCCAATCGCTCCAGCCCAGTTGGTCAAAGTCCACCCACATGTCCACTTTCCGGCAGAGAGGTCCCGCCTCGCTCTTTTCTTTCTCCAAGGGGGATTCCACGGGAGCCGCCCCGGCGACTCTCTCTTTCTCGTGGCCGTGCCTCTTGGTTCGCCGCGCCCCACGATGCCTCGCCTCGGGTCCGGCGGCCCCGTCCCTGTCCTGCAGGGTGACGTATTTGGACTGCTCCGCCGTGTGGATGAGTGTGGTGGCTCCTCGCTGGCCTCTCGGGCTCTGGCTCTGCTTGGAGAAGACCACCATCATGACCCGGTCGGCCGTGAGGTGCTCCACCACCACCTCTTGCTCCTCCTGAACCCCCTCCGGGACGTCCTCTCGTGGTGGTCCGGGCGCAGCGGGGTGACCACCCTGCCCCAGCCAGCCGAGGAGCAGCCCGGTGACATCGATCACCTTCCAGGAGGAGGAGGATGGCGTGGAGCTGGGCGTGGCGGAGGCGCGGCCCAGGAACTGCCTGGTCGTGTGCTCCTGGCCTCTCTGGGCGTGGTAGACATCCACGGTGGCATGGGCGGACTGGCTGAAGGCAGGCAGGCGGATGCGGAGCTCCGACAGCTGCACTGCCTCGCTGGCAGCCATGGTGGACATGTCGAAGGTTACTGACCACATCTCGCCGTTCTGTTGACAACCTTAGAGGAGAAAAGAAGAAGAAAAATATTAGTCTGTTGGCCATATTTATTTGTGAACAAAACATTGTGTGAAGGTAAGGACATTGACATGATGTCAATGTCCAAGCAGGCCTAATATTGGCTCATGGTGGTTGGCTCCACTATAAGATGCATAAAATGAAGATTAGTAGGCTATATATTTTTTGTACGCTACTTAAATTATATGAACAAATACAATTCTAAACAGTACACCTGACCTGAATATAATAATTATCTCCAATAGGCCTATAAACTTACTTTCAGCGACGAGGTTGACCACGGAGTCGGCGTGATGCAGACGCGGGTTATCCTCGCTCTTCGTGCGGCTGGCGCTGGCGGCAGCAACGGCCCTGTCGTCGGCCAGCAAGGTCCTGTAGAGCTGCATCATGTACATGGGCAGTCCGCCGTGGGAGTGCCCGTGGCCGTGCACGGAGCGCCGGGCAGCGCCGTGGCCGTGGCCGGGCCGGGAGGAGAGTCCCCGCATTCTGTGCATGAGAGCGTCCCTATGCTGGCTCCTCGGGTAGCTCTCCGTGCCGGGTGGAAGACACACCAAAACCACCAGAAGCACGCAGAGGAAAGCCAAAGTTGGTCCTCCTGCCATTATTATTCCACGATATAGCTCCAAAAATGTGAGATCCAAATAGTAGTAGTAGTCTATAAGCACAGAAATAATCCAAAGTAGCCCAAATAGCTTAGTCCGAATTCCTTCTCTTAGTTGAAAAAGTGATGCTGGTGGAAGTAGCTAGAAGACGAGGAGAGGTCCTTGCCTTGTCGCTGTCTGGTCTGGACTGATGCTGTGAGCTGGACTTTAGAGAGGTAAGCCCCTACCTTATATAAGCCCATCATTGTAGGACTTCAGTCAAAGCCACGGGCCTTTGAAGTGACCGTGTGATCCGTGGCTGTACAGATAGACCTCAAAGGGTTGCTCGTATCGAAACCAATCGGCCATTGAAGATGTGTGAAAACTCTAATACAAGCTTGCTGATTGTCGTTGTTGTGCATATTAGGGATCCTTTTGATATGGACACATGACAATAATATTAGTTAAGCAGATTATACCTGGACACAAAGCGCTGATTAATTGGGGAACGCAGGAGTTAATCATGAGTTTGGAAAACCACCTAAACTAATTATAGGCTACGACTCTATACGAGCCTTTTGCTAAATAAAAATAAATTGATGTTGACTTTTCTAATGGGACTAATAATTTACATGTTTTCTCCTGGGATTATTTCTTTTTTCGCCAATTAACATTTTCATGAGACTTTATTTTTGCCTTTTAATATCAATCATGAATCATCGTATCATTTTCATAACCATTCGGACGAATCGTAAAATTATCTCGATCTTCATATTGTGTATATGTGTTCGCTTTCATTTTCTGTCCATAATGGCTTTAATGTCATATGATTGGAAACTGTCTATAGGAAATATAAGACTATAGGCTGCGGCATATATGCACTTATTATGGTCAATAATGGGCTAATTCATAAAATGCATAAACTGTTCTGTGCTTTGTTTTTGTGCTGAAATAATAATAAGCATTAAAAAACAGGTTTCACTGATTCAGAATTTTAATCATTCATTCATTCCTAACTATTATTTGAATAGGAAACATCTCTGTGATATTATGATGTTAAAGTTCAAAGGCTGTGTTCTTATGTCAGAAAAATCACAAGAACGACATCATATAATTTATACAGCAACAATGTGTTTACCTAAAAACGAATGTTATTAACTAATAACTAGCCTATATGTAATAAAAAATAAACACATTTGATAATATTGACAATATAATATTGTTCACTTCTGTCCAAAACGATGATCTTATTAGTGACAGCAGTGACAAACATCTGACACTGCCCCCATCATGAGTTTATCGTTGCATTATTATAATTGCAGCTTGCAACCAATTTTTGCATAGCATATATATATTAGATATATTTTATAATAACATGACCACAGCATGAGCGTGAGCATTAAAGCTATATTATCTGCGTGAATTCCTATAGCTATATACGAATAGTGTTTGCTTGAGCATACAACTTTCATACAACTTTCATCATCACCAGTCATTTGATCAGTAACAAGTGACTAAACTATTTAATTCTATTCCAGACCTCAAGGCTATTGTCTGACAATTTGAACACCGGAAAGTTATTAAAAGGCGTTTGTCCTCTTTGGTACATTATTGTCATTGTATTTTATGTCGTTGCACACCATACATATGAGCTATACTGGGAGAGGACCTGCACCAGGTCATTAGGTCATATACGTCAGGTGGTTCACACGTGTTCACAACTGTAATACAAAACGGATTCCTTTTGATGTATTCCTTTTGATTGTGTTGAGGTGCACAATAAAGGTTATGCAGTGCATTGTGTGAATGAGACTTCAGTCAGAACTGTCCATTTAAGTTCTTTGGTTGTGCAACATGAAACGGACTTGATCCCTCACTGTGTGCTCTTAATTGGTTTTGTTTGAATAGGATGAAAGAATATAGGATCAACATTGCTTAATAGGTTAAAGTTACTTTTGATCAATTGATCAATTGCTAAATCAGTTTCATCATGAAACTGAATTAGCAATTGATCAATCATCTTGTACTTATTTTGATACAAATCATTTAATTAGAAAAGATATAGAGAAGACAACGTGTGATTTGGTTGATTAGACACTGTCACATTTGCACTCATTACAAGATAAGCTTATAGTTTTATCCTTGTATATATATAGTATATCCTTATTGCATACATTTAAATTGGATTACAATACATTATGTAGGCTATAGGCTTTTGACTATTTTTGTTGTGTGCACAATAGAAATGCTGAGTATAAGGCTATAGGCCTATGCGTGGTATTTGTGTATTTTATGTGTGTTCTCAAACATTTTCATATAGGCTAAACAGATCTCTCAGATTAATATGTAAGGCTATTTGGCCGCGGACCCCAATCTAAAAATGTTGTATTACAAGGGGGTCCCCGGACCCCACTTTGAGAACCACAAAGGAACCACGCCTTATAAGGCATAGGCCATAGGCATGTGTTTGCTTTATTGTGTTATCTACAGTATAGCCTCTATAGACCACGTGATTTATGTGCATTTTATGATTTCTATAATGTTGACCAACTGAATCTTTTTCACTCTCACACCGTTTTAACTTCATCCTGGCCACTGTGTGCAGTAGGCCTATGTCTAAATGTGGCACACAAATGAATGTAATATCTATATGCCCGTACTAAATAAATGAAAAACTGTGTCACTATAGTAGTGGGCCACTGGGCTAAAAACCATATCATATGGTACGGGTGATGTGTGATAGTGATGTGTCTTAAATTGGTTCATGTTGCCATTTTATTATAGGCTGACTGGCTGACTATTGTAGCCTGTATTGTGAATAGGCATAGGCCTAGCATATCCCCTAACTTGAGAGTTGACAGTTCCACTTCCAAATACTGTTTCCAACAACACCCGGCCTAATTAATAGGTGTTGATGAAGCACGCGCAATACATGAATCACGTGATATGGTCGCGGCGAGATCAAACTATATCCTTGTTGAGTTTATTGCTTGAGAGAACAACAGCCCATTGAGTAGAGGTCGTGTTTGTATTCCCCCTACTCAATCTGGATGTATACTGATGATAGCGCCGCGGTCCATCCTACATGTGTGGATGGCAGTTCAGTGCTGTTGGTGGCGTTGCTGCATGCTGCTCCTTTTTAACAGTGTTACATTTAATACAACTTTAAAGCATCATCACATGTCATGAGGCCTATATTCATTACTTCCGTACCAGGCACGCATGATGCAGCGGGTGGAAGTTGCCCAACAGTCCCTAGTCTGGAGTGAGTGGATGGGTGTCAGTGTGTCACTGTCGAACGAACTATCGATCTGTCGGGCCTGGCTGTAAACAAGTTATTGAGCTTAGTCCAGTTACCCTGGGTAAACATAGTAACTTTCTTTCTTTATCTTCAGCCTGCGGATCGAGAGCCTCTTTGAAGACGGTGTACTGCAGGCTGACAGCTGCTGACATGATGTGACCACTGACCAGCTCAGAGAGATCCTCGCGTGTGCTGTGTGAACCCAAGGAACAAGCTATGGAACCAAACGGAGCTAAAGGAACATGAAGATGCTGTGATGTGAGTGCCTGAGTGGAATAGGCCTATTTCTATTTTCCTTTTCTGCGAGTGGAGTTGAGTTTCTCCAAATCAGGACAAACCTGTTTGGTATAATAATAATAATAATAATATTAATAATAATAATAATAATAATAATAATAATAATAATAATAATAATAATAATAATAATAATAATAATAATAATAATAATAATAATAATAATAATAGGCTACTGGTCTGTTTTTAGAGACTACGCGTGTTTGCTATTGTTCAATTGAACAACCACAAGACTGATTCAATTGTTAAACTGAACTGAAGATTCAATTGTTAAACTGAACTGAAGTAGTAGTTGTAGTGATAGTGTTTGGCCACTGAATGTCGCTGTTCTATCATAGTTTCCTATCGTTCATTGTAGCGGCAGCCTACATTAAAATTAAATACAAAAAATTGTTCGACAATCGACGTATCTGAATTTGGTCTACAATTACAATTGTCATTCACAAGGAACTTTACTTTCCATTTCAGAGATTATACTGTAGGCTATGCCTCCTCATAAACCACTGTCAACACAAAATATAGCCCCATTTATCCAGCAGGGGGCAGTATGATTCAACCATCTAATGGTAGGTGAAGACTAGATGAGAACAGCACCTTCATTAGTGTCTCTCTCAAATCTCTCTCTCTCTCTCTCTCTCTCTCTCTCTCTCTCTCTCTCTCTCTCCCTCTCTCTACTTTTATTATTGATTGATTGATTGATTGATAGATTGATTGAAGTATGTATTAACAGTTTGCAGAATGGGTACATTTCACATGAAAGCAGCACAACTCAATACAAAGACTGTTACTGTGGACGACACAGTGATAAAGCATTTTTACAACAGGGTCCAGCATTTTCAATTCATCGTAAATTACAAAACATACATTAACCACATCAGCCCTGTATACATTTTGGCCATTTGAAAATAGCCGATCGTACATTGTGAGCTTGTAGATTTGCTATTTTCAAGAGATGTTTACATTTGAAAACTCTAAAGGGACCTTCTGCATAATGCCTACTTTTCAGTACTTAGGTAGCCTACATTTAAGTACAATAGTAACAATACTTTAGCAATTTTAGTCAAGTACATTTTGAATTCCAGACTTTTACTTGTAGCAGAATATTTCTATATTGCAGTATTGATACTTTTACTCAAGTAAAACATTTGAGTAGGTTACTTTTTCCACCACTGACAGGTCCTATACCTTCACAAATCTAAGCATATAAACTTGATGTGTGATCTAACAGGCTCTGTCTTTGATCATTGATCAATGCACTATACTTACACACTTGCTCTTCAGATGTTAGTTTGACTTTCATCTGGTTAATTTTGGTTAATTTGTAACTGTAAATGCTTCACTAATTGCTTTGGCTTAGATCAGTGATTCTTAACCTTTGTAATTTTAGGGACCTGCAGTTTGATATGCAAATTTATTTTTATTTTTTAAACTATTACTCTGAGAGAGTATACACAAATGGGACCAAATATACCCTTAAAGGTCCAGAGGCATGTATAACAAATCACTCAACTCATGATACAATTCGAATCACGATACTAAGTTCATGATACGAACACAAAATGATTTTCCAGACAAAAATCTTTTTTTTCTTCTTACACACATCCAATATTTTATTCTCTCTCTCTCTCTCTCTCTCTCTCTCTCTCTCTCTCTCTCTCTCTCTCTCTGCTTTGGTTGATTAGACACTGTGTCACTGTCACATTTGCACTCATTATTACGCCTTATTACATACATTTTAATTGGATTACAATACACGATGTAGGCTATAAGCTTTTCACTATTTTAGTTGTGTGCATGTGGACAATTTCTTAGAAATGTTGAGTAAGGTGTGGTATTTTGTGTGTATTTGCCAGCTATCTACAGCAGTGTTCTCAAACATTTTCATATAGGCTAAAAAGGAGTCTCAGTCAGATTAATATGTAAGGCTATTTGGCCGCTGACTCCAATCTAATTTTTTTTTTTACATGGGGGTCTGTGTTTGCTTTATTGTGTGATCTACAGTAGCCTAGGAGGCTACGTGACAGGTGCATTTTATGATTTCTATAATGTTGACCAACTGAATCTGAATCTCTCTCTCTCTCTTTCTCTCTCTCTCTCTCTCTCTCTCTCTCTCTCTCTCTCTCTTTTTACAATTGTTTTCTCTTATCCTCTTTTCAATACAGTAGCAAATAATATCTCACAAAGATCCTGTATTGATTTATTTTTATTTTATTTTTGCATTGAGTAGATTTGACAGCAGGAATAACCAACCACAGGTTCCACAACACATAATGTGTTAAGCATCAATTAAGCATCTGACATATTATGTCAGATGCTTAACCGGTGACGGTGGTATCCTTATTCCAGGCTTGTCACAATAAAGTGAAAATAGCTGATCTACAAGCTCACATTGTGTCACAACACTACAGCTAGGGGATTTATATAGAACAACATCAAGGCAATATCCAATGTGCTTTACAGTTTACATCAAACAAAGGGACACAATTACACAAAAAAGCACAATTAGAATGCATAAGTGAGTACATTTTATTTATATGGCACACTTCACAGAGAGATCTTACACAGTGCTTATGTAATATGTCCAAATTAACATATACCATATACAGAAAAGTAAGATTCATATGGTTAATGTTTTGAGCATGTGTATTATTATTATTATTATTTAAAGGAAAGCTTGAGCACTGCCATTAGTATATTGGTTATGATATTGATTATTCTAAGCAAGTAGACATCAGGCTTAATGAGCCTGATTGTATTTGTTTCTACTTTGGTTAGCCTTACACTGTTTGTTACTGTATATTAATGGCATTGGATCATCATTGTACTGGATAAATGGACATGCCATAGCAGCCATAATGTACTGTATATTATGTACATATGTACAATATTATGTATTATATTAGAGGCAGAGACTACTACACTTTGATTGTGAGCAATAACCCAATCCTGTAATGCTTGAATTTCCCCTCTGGGATCCATGAAGTATAATCTCATTTAGCCAGAACCCATAGGTAGGAGGGCTTTTATGATTTTTGGCACTTTGGCAGCGATGGTTGCAATGCTTTTAGTGAGGCATATAGTGAATTAGGCCTGTCATACTCAAGTTAGGCCTGTCATACAATTATTACATAATCATCTAATCGCAATCATTTGAGATAATCACAATTATTTTGTCATAATCGTCATAATCGTTTCCATGTTGAAATATTTTGAATACATCTTTTTAAACATATGTCAACATTTATATATGTCAAGTATTTTCAAAGGAATTATTCACATATATTTTCCCCCCCACAACCACAAACAACAAACAGCACAAATACTCAGGTAATGTCCATAAATAAATAAAATTAAATAATAATAATAATAATAACAAAAAAACACATTAGATACAGTTAAACAAACACATGCACAATGTCCCATCACAGTTCCTTACCCCCACCCTACAGCTGACTACTCCAATTAACCACAATACATCCAAAGCCTCTTCAATATCACCTTGCTTAATGATGTCCAAGAACTTCTCCCATATCTTATAGAATACAGCAGGTTTCTTCCTAATTACATACTGTACGTTAGTTTCTCAGGTGCCAAACTGGTCGTTAAATTCCTCAGCCAAAAGCCGATCGTAGGGGCATTGACATTCTTCCAATATAGCGCAATTGAGCGTCTGGCCTGTAACAGGCAAAGGTCAGTCTTTTTTTTTTCTTTACTATTTAGTATACAATTTAATGGATAAATACTGAGTATACATAATTTAGAACAAAGAGCCTAGAGGAACTGGACCTGATGTAATCTGAGATATAATGGACCACAGACCTCCAGAATGTTTTCATCTCCTCATATTCCCATAAGCAATGGAATAGTGTACCTTTATGTTCACTACATTTATAACATAAATCAGGAATGTTAGGATGTCATTTATTTACTTTCTCCGGGGTTATATACGTTCTCATTATCCAATTATACTGAATTAGTCTTAATCTAGTATTGATAGTTTGTGTTTGTGCCTTGGAACATATTAAACCCCAATCAATTTCTGAGATTTCCACTTGAAGGTCCTGTATCAATTTTTGTCTTATCAAAGTCATCTTAATGAAATCCTTACTGTATAGGCTACCATACATTTGTGAGACCAACCCCTTTCCTAAACAATCCTGTGTGGTAAACCTCTCAAGCACGAATAAAGGAGGTTGTTTTGTATTTCTGACACATGTAATAATATACAATTTCTGATTTGCAAGTATTTGAAGAAGTGGTTTTGCGGTACATTATATTTCCTCCTCAGCCCCTCAAAAGACATTAGATTGCCATTCTCGTATAGATCCACCACTTTCTTTAAGCCTTTATTACTTAAAGCACCAAAAGTAAAAGTACTCATTATAGAGAATGTCCCATTTTAAGTTTGCAAAATGTATACAAATCTTTTGCAAATAGCAGATCTACGATGCGACACACTGTGATCTTGTAGAAATCCTCCAGTAAAGTAAAAGTACCTCAACATGTTATGTATAGTAAATGTACTTAGATCACTACATCTGCAGCGATTCATTCCATGAGTGGGCCATGATGGGATCAAACGACCCGGCCGTATAAATATACAGTATATACATCCAGCCTTCTACCTCATTCAGACACATGATTTCTCTGGAGGCTGGCTGCAGAGAACATTGTCTTTTCTAGGAATACACTCTATAGTCTATACAGTCATTCCAGAGGCAAGGGTTGTCTGTCTGGCAGCATGTACGCACGTCCCCCCCACACACACACACACACACACACACACACACACACACACACACACACACACACACACACACACACACACACACACACACACACACACACACACACACACACACACACACACACACACACACAGACACTGATGGTTGCAATCAGTGGAAGAAGACAGAGAGGGCCGCTTAAGAGGCTAGCTCGTCAGCCCTGATAAGACTTCTTGTATTGAGTCTGATTGGGTTGGAATACTTGGAAGGTCCAGGGTAGTGTGTGTGTGTGTGTGTGTGTGTGTGTGTGTGTGTGTGTGTGTGTGTGTGTGTGTGTGTGTGTGTGTGTGTGTGTGTGTGTGACACACTCGCACCTCTCTGCCTGGCGTTATAGGGGGTCCTAAAAAATATGTGGGGGTTAATCCATGCCTGTTTGTGTGTGCAACATTCTGTGTCGTGTGTCGCTGTGCGTGTTGTTCTTCAGTTTGTTGTGAAGCTCTGATTGACATCAGCCAGACAGTCACTATTAAGATGAAACAAAAACATTCATGTTTATGAGTGGGTGCTGAGGACTAGGGTTCAATTAAAGGCAGAAAACAGACCTGCCCCATTCATGTTAGTTTCAACAGTGCTTTCTCTGTCCGTAATTTCGCCTTACATTGCCTGTGAGAAAACCCCAAAACACAGTCAACGTGAACAATCACAACAATTATTAAAGCACAGAAGCTTAGAGAACCAGAAATACATTTCAAATTAAATCAAAATACATTATAAACGATTCATCCCTGTCGGCTTGGAACTCGGATGGTGTGCTAGTTGACACACGAGACCATTTGGTGCTGTGTGTGTGTGTGTGTGTGTGTGTGTGTGTGTCAGTGTGTGTGTGTGTGGGTGGGTGTGTGTGTGTGTGTGTGTGTGGGTGGGTGTGTGTGTGTGTGTGGGGGGGTGGTTGGTCTGAGGTTCAGCTACCAAGTGGTGTTCAGTGTTTCTCTCCAACAAGAGACAAGAACAGCGACACCAATTTCCATCCAGGCCAGCCGATGATTGCCATCGAGTGTCTTCAACGATGCACTTTTGCACTCCACTCGCCCATCAAGTCTCTATTCACTGGCGCCCTCTGTGCTGCATGATTGTTCATCAAGTGATTCTCTCTACCGCCATATTTGATATAAACACAACGCACAACAAAGATTTAGTAATGCATACAATAAGAATAAACATGTGCTCAATTTGTTAAAATACTACTTGGATGTAAAGCAAATAGCAACAATAGGCAATCTACAAAGTCATAGCGCTTCACATTGCAAATCGTGTGCATCAGTTCAGTGATAGCCTGGGACCAGGAGTTCAATACTTTTATTAATCCGTATTTTACCGGATCATATTAGGATTTTGGGAGTTCAAAACGAAAGATCTGGATTGGGATCACTCTGATATCAGATCAGGAAATCCAATCCAAGCTGAAATCTGGATTAAATCGTCAAATGGGTAGTTCAAAATAAAAATGTAGGATTGGGATTGATTTGATCCAACAAAAAAAAACAGGATTACCTTGATCCAACTAGAGAGCTGGATTTGCAGTGGATTACCAAAGCAAAACCAAAGCTTTACAATCCTACTATAAATACACCACGTCTCTGTACGTGTGTGTACGTCTGTAATCCGTTTGCCAGGCATTCCATACCACCACACAGGCCCCTTTTCCACCGGTTGGTTCTTTTTGGTTCTTAGTCCATGAGTTCCAAAATTGGAACGTTAATTATGAATTGAGTGGGCAAAACCATACCTATATTAGATTGTTATCACCATGAAACTTCCCCAATTGAGTACTTACATGAAGACAATGATTTATTGTATTACAAACTTTAAATGTTTAAATATGCGAATGAGGCCTTGTGTAGGAAAATATGAAAAATAATCGAAAATTATGAAAAAGCTCAAAATCATGTATTAATTTACTTGTATTGATCCTATAAACAATTTAATATAGGTCTAGTTTTTTCCCACCAATTTTTTTTCCCACCAAGGACTAAGAACCAAAAAGAACTGATCCGGTTCCCATTGGGAACCAACCGGTGGAAAGGGGGTCTGAGTGCAGTGCCTGTTGTGGAGTCCATCGGATAGCCTAATCTGTCCAGATTAGAAGCAGAACAAAAGCCTCAGCCCAGGCTCTGGACAGGGCCCAAATGAACCAATTGATCATTCTGTTTCATCATTGAGATGTCAACAGGCCAGCTCCTGCATATACGGAGATCTAGGGGTTTGATGAGGTCAGATCACAAGCTTCTCACAAGGCGTGACTACTGACTGACTGACGGGGACTCAGGTTTTCATAGTAAACTGCGACCTGCGGTCGTTAGTCTATCAGTCCACTTCTCACAGGTAGTCTACAGTCTTCACACATTCCACAACCTCACATTGAGATTAGGCAACACACTTCATATCTGGGCATGCTTGACACTAGCTCTGGTCCATAGCTCTAATGCGTTTCATTTAGAGCTATGTTACTCTAAACTTCCGCCACTCGCATGAATGCAGACCAACCTCTCCTCTTTAGTGTAAATACAAATAATTTTTTTGCTACTCACCAAAACAAAAACATAATGTATGGCCTACTTGTGTGCAAGGCGCAAGTTGGCACCTTGGCAGAGTGCATTTCAGACTTTCAGTTATACCTGCACAGCCCAGATTGTAGCCACACAACACCATTTTCATTCAACGCCCAGGCAGGCAAATGTTTCCAATCTGACCATTTAGCGGATTTGAATGAAATATCAACCAGTAGGTTACTTATCAAGATGATGCAATGGAGCCTACTGGCTGCGATTAGGAAACACAGAGATGTCACATTGTCCGACTATTACTATAACCCTAACGGTATAACCTCAGTCTTAACTGGCCACGTACTGTAAATCCCCTAACCTCATATCAGTGTTAATTGGCCACGTAAGTCCAGTAACCTCATATCAGTCTTAACCGGCCACGTAAGTCCCCTGACCTCATAACAGTCTTAACCGGCCACGTAAGTCCCCTGACCTCATAACAGTCTTAACCGGCCTCGTAAGTCCCCTGACCTCATAACAGTCTTAACCGGCCACGTACTGTACGTTTCATGATGTTTTCGCTTCGGCAGCAGTAATTTCACTTCTGTGTTTCCTAATCGCAGCCAGTATAGCCTCCAGTATAGCTTTGTGGCTGTCGGTTGATAACATTCAATGCAGGTGCCAGATTATGCCATCACCAGTACAGTTTGTGCTGTGTCTATGGGCTCTCTGGGAAATCATTGCTCATCCTCATTGACTGCCTGCTGGACCTTTTGTTTTTACCGCCTTTTGTGGCAATTCATTCCTCCTCCCCAACACTCATTTCACTGCCAGTGAGGAGACAGGTGCTGCCACAGTCCGTAATGCGTGCAGTACCAAATATCACCCTCCCGCCCCAGTTGACAGCAAAATTAGATTTATTTTTTGTTTATATAAATTTCATTTTAGTTTGTCATATTTTTGTCATCTAAATTGTTTTAGTTTTAGTCGACTAAATATGTGATTTTAGTCTGCTAATATACAGTTGATTTAGTCGTCAATGTATTTTTGGCAGGCCATGATGGCGTTGTAATGCCTGATTTTACACTTGGTTGCATGCTGAAAATAGCCGAATCACAAGCTTGTTGGCCTCTCGCTGTGAGCTTGTAGATCTGCTATTTTCAGAGCGCAACAACCAAGCGAAACCAAACATAAAATTACTTGTCTTTTAGTTCTTCGGGATCTCTTCTCCACTAGTCCCTTACTAACATTTTAGTCTAGTTTTTATTTGTTGACAATGTTGGCAATGTCATCATTGCTTAGTTTTTATTTAGATTTCGTCTGTGAAAAAAGGTACAGTAGTTCATCATGGATTTAGTCGACAAAATGTACACAGCCCTGCCTGGCTAATTCCCTCCCCCCGGACACGGGCCAATTGTGTTCGTATGGACACTCGACAAACCCATGCACCGCGGTAGCCTATGAATGCAGGTCACTCTCCCAAGCTAGCCTATATGGGGAGTTGTGTCCAAAAACCTTTTATAGTGCCACCATGAGTTGACGGTTTTGAAAAAATCACACCCATGTGAAGTGAGGGGTGCTCTTATCATCGTACATCCATTCATTGTGTAGGACAAAAATTTCCGATTTGCTCGTCTACATATGACGTAATTTCTCCATGCAGTCAATGTGTGTTTGTGTTAGGACAACACAAACACTACACTATAGCTGAATATAGGAGGGGCTAGCACCCCTCAAAAAACACACTTGTGTGAAGTGAGGGGTGCTCTTATCGTCATACATCATCATACATCACATTCCGTGCTAAGCCAATCAGACATCTCGAATTTGGAACACACAAACACAAAGCTGGAGGGGCTATAGCGCCCCTCAAAAAAAGTGTGTGACTGCATGCAAAGTGTAACACGCCTATCAGTTAGTTCAGAGGTGTCTGAGGTTCGCTGCTCACAGACAGATGGACAGGGGCAAAAACATAATTTCTACCAGCCTCCCTTTGGACCTGGGCGCACATAAAAAAAATCAAGAATGACACGCGTGTCATTATCTGCTGGTGCAACAAGCGCTGTCTCCGTTGTGCATCTTTCGCCCTCTTTTTTTCTATTATTATTATTTTTGAGTGTTGCAACCACTCCGCTTTGTGTGTCTCTCTCTGGCTGTGTCCCTGGGTCCCTGTGTCCAAGCACGAAAATAGCGTTTTCATCACCAAGTGACACTGTTGTGCAGCCTAATACGCACACACACAAATTAACTACAGGTATATATGATGATGTTGGGTGTGACAGTACTGTCAGTACAGTACAGTACAGTACAGTACAGTACAGTACAGTACAGTACAGTACAGTACAGTACAGTACAGTACAGTACAGTACAGTACAGGGACTCCCTGGGGACCCCCACACGGTAAATCTGTCATTTCTCGTTTGGGCGGGGCGGCTCGTCGGAACCGGCCCGGCACCCTGGGTGCGTTCCTGGGGGTCTGGATGTTCCAGGGACCCCCACATGGTAACTCTGTCATTTCTCGACCGTTTCGGATGCGGGGCGGCCTGCCGGAACAGGACAAGCACCCTGCACTCATTCTTGTGGGTCTGATAGTTCTAGGGACCCCCACACGGAGTTGCAGCACTCACTTCACACGGGTGTGATTTTTTTGTAACATGCATGTTTCTCTGTCACAACCGCCCGGCCGTTATTTTCGTACGTTTACGACGTTCTTTTGTTGGTTCAATCACTGCTTTGTTATGGCTTTCCTATAGCTCCAGTTAGCTCATAGCATTAGCTGCTGTTGCCACTCACTCCGTGTTGCGTCGTTTCATACTCCCATTGGCTTAGGAGGCAGCCAAACATGACTAGGTCGCTATACTAGAAGCACTAGTGAGTGACTGTAAGCGAGGTTTACACCTGTCACAAAATAAATGTTGTGCCAGGTGTGCCTCACTTCACACTTGCCTGATGGTGCCTGATGACCCACAAGCATGACTTTTACTGCTGTAAACAAGCTGTTGTTACTGCTGTTGTATCCGGCTACTAACTGACCGGCCAGTGAGGAGCCCCCACAGAGAGGACGTAAAGCCTTCGTCCAACTCCCTGCAGACAACCTGTAATAATACGTACAGTGAAAATGATCAGCCTCTCCGCCCGGGTTCCCGGGCCAATTGTGTTCGCATGGACACTCGACGAAGCCAGATGCACCACAGTGGATTCGAAGCCCCGGCTTCAGTGGTGGCAGCCAGGCATTTTACCATGGTGCCCCCCGAGCACTTTTCTTGATATTTCTGATGAGCATAATGGTACACATCAGGGCTGCGAGCAAAACGGCTCCAGTTCCAAAGAAGATGCCCATGACCACCGACGCTTTGCTCTCGATGTCACTTGCAATGACTGCAGGGCAGGCGGGCACGATCTCCCAGATCCCGCTCGGTTTGGGGCAAGTCTGTTTAACCTGGTTGAAGTCCCCCACCCCCAGCATGCCACAGCAATGGAACGCACTGTGGAAGAGCGTGAGAGTGACAGCAATGGCCGGGTCATTCTCGGCCAAGTAAAGAGCATAAACAGTGCTGTAGAACTCCAACAGCTGTGCTTCAACCTCATGCCTTCTGAGATAGGCGAGCCCTCCGAGTACTGCCACGGACCCAGCCAGGAGGGCCAGCAGAGCGGCGAAGAATCCAATGCCCCGTCGATTCTCCTTGTGGGCACTAAAGGCTCCGAAGGCAACCACACCCAGCAACACCGAACCCAGTGTAATCAGCACAGTCGCACCAATGACAAATGCACTTGTGTTGACCATTGCAACTTCAAAAAAGCCTTTGGTGCTATTGCTGAATCTCAGCCACAAGCCAAGAGACAACATGGCAATCCCCTCCAAAAGCAACACGGTGTTGAGAATGAGGAGGATCCATTTGAATAGCTTGCTGCATGCACCCAGTGCCATAATGATAAAGATCTTTCCTTCTTTTGTTCTCTGTCTCCTCTCAAGCGTCCTGGGACCGTCTCTATCACAAACAACAAAAAGCTTATTAGCCACTGCTAGAACAACAAATTGCTTAGAAACCTTCTAATTTAAAGCTAAAGGGCATATGTTGTGATGTCGTTGCATAATGATGTGATGTCATTATTACGCACAATGACCAAACTGGTCGAGGCCACCTCGGCAAAAGATATTATTTGAACTGCTGATCCAAAGGTGATGCGGCGAGTTGGAAGTCTGTCGGCTGCAAATGCCCATATATGGAGTACCCTGATGTCATCATTAACCCCTAAACGACGACTGGGTCAAATTTGGCACATACCAGTAAAAAAGAAATGTAGCGTATAAAATTAAAATTAAAATTTGTAAAATCTTTAAAATATCTTTCAATATTTATAATATAATAAATGTAACAAATGCTCAAGCCAGCAAGTTTTTTTAAACTTGTTTGTCATGTGGTGGTTCTTTTCTATAATAATTTTCACAGAATGTTTACATAGGAGAGACTATAGCACTCCCTCAAAAAAGAAAACAATGAGGTGGGGGTAGGGGGGGTGTATGAAATGTGCACGAGGGCCTGAGTCAGAGGGTGGAGGGTTGTGTTCCACCTCACTCTGAGCTATCCAGACTCCCACCAAACACATCCTTGACCAGTTTCCTGTAACCATGGCGATGAGGAGCCGTGTCCAATCAGATCTCTGTGTTGTGTGTCGGGGAAGTGCATGGTTTCCTGCCCGTTTGGCTGATTTCCTCCCATTGGTGAAAGCTTGGAATTCTTTCATTGGTCCAGGAAAACGGCAGCATGAAAAATGAAACTGTTGCAACATTTATTCATTGACTTTTTCAAATAAACCTTGAATACAACCATCAGTTCAATGTGATTCATGTAAGTAACTTTTTTTTTTTTATGTATGCAAACTTGCATGTTTTAAATCTGGGTGAGCAACCGTACCTCTTTTTTATCTACCAGGTTTTTTATCTGTATATTTGGCTATCGAGGTGATCAATTGAGTTGATCAAAAACAACCAGTGTTTGATGTGCATAGAACTTTATTATTCATATTAAATAATTGACTCGTTCTGTTCCTTTTTATTTTATTTTAATATTGATGTATTCTGTTGCTTATATTTTAATTAGCAGCCTACACTCTATGATAAGATGTAAATGCAATAGAGCTTTTATTTTATTTTATTTTTTCACATCAGCCTTGGGAAATGGCTAAGTGATAATAGGGGATTTAAGTTAAATAAAAATCAGTTAAAGGTAAGAAAACTTATACAATTGAAATTATTTTCTTTTTTACATCTCACAGCATATCAAGCGGCTTCCATAGGCAATTTAGGCATGCATGCCATGCCATGGGGTGTTTATTATCCGCATCATACAGCCCTTCTTAAAACCAGCGTCCACCAGCAGGATTAAACATGTCGACAACAGTTCAGGCTGGCACCAGTCAGGTCACCAGCAGCAGCACTGCTCTCCAAATCCCTCCCCAGCCGGAGTACGAGTCGCTCAGTGGGAGGAACCGGAACCAGCACCCGGTCCTCCTGGCGATGGACACAGCCGCAGTCCGGCCGGTCGTCCCTCCTCGGGGCATCATCAATCCTAAAAGCCGGGGGATGGACGGCTCCCTGGAGGCCCAGACGCCACGCCCCCCCAGGGCCTGTAGTAACACCCCAGGGCCTACTAGACCCTGCTGGAGCATGGACGAGAAGGTGGCCGTGGTTCTGGTGACCGTGGCTGGAGCTTTGATCCTGCTGCTGCTGTACAGACTCCTCCAGATGAGGCACAGGCAAGTATAGTGTATGCGCTGTCAAACGCCACCCTTTTGTGTCTCTCCACCTCTTCTCTTCAGTAATACTTCACCTGTGTATGTTTACGTTGTGTTTGTTACATTGCAGCCAGTGACTTGTGTTGTGTTGCATTGTCGTGTTGCGTTGTGTTATGTCCAGAGCCGGCACTAGCCGACAATGGGGGCTGTCACACACACAGCATGTGCATTGTTTTGAGCCGTGCAGCCGCCCCAATGCACATAATGTTGTTGACATCATCAGACGTCATCGTTGTGAGTCAGTTCACACAAATGACCGATAGCAGCTGAAGTCCTTGTCATATTGTCTGTCTGTCTAAGTCTCTCCTGTTACACAGACCACCACTGACCACTGAGCAAAATGAAATGTTTTTTTTAAACTGGCAGTCTTGACTGAGGGGGCTAGATGGTCCTGTTGAGGGGACGACGCCCCCTCATGCCCCCTTCAATGGTGTTCTGTGGTGCTCTGTTGTGCTATTGGGTTGTTTTATGTCATGTTATTTTGTGTTTGTCTTGTGTAGTCTTTCCGTGTCATGTTGTGGATGTCGTGTCGTGTCGTATCGCGTCGTGTTGTCATGTTTCATCATGCTGTGTTTTGTCATCTCATGTTATTTCATGACAATAGAGCGTCACAGTCCCGCCCCCACATGACGACGCCAGGCCCAGGAAATGAATCCAAATGCATTTTTCCCATAGACATTTCAAAACGTATTTACACTGCGGTATTTACACTGCGGTATTTACACTGCGGTAACGTGTGTGACAAATCGTATGACTGACTTACAAGCGTCGTACAAAGCCAACTCGAGTCGTGACAAATCATGACAACAAACACAATATTTTGGACCAAACAAATAATTACAAAGAAGAAAAACAACAAAAAAAGTGTTGTAACCTGCCGTTTTTTTCTACTTTCTAATTCTTTGTTTGGCCCAAAACATTGTGTTTATTGTCATGATTTGTCACGACAAGAGTTGGCTTTGTCCGCGGCGTAAATGTCTTTAAATAAATACTTTCTGAAAAGTCTATATGGAAAATGAACAGGGATTTATTTTCCGGGTCTCTTAAGGGGGCGGGACTGCGACGCTCTATAGTCTCTAGATACAGACTGTTGAACGAAGAGGGCACTGTTTTTCCTTTTTTTGCCGATGGGTATCGAGATTGAGTTATGACATTTTATCGTATGTTGTGTCCTGTCGAGTCGGGTTGTAGTAGTAGTCATGTCGCGTTTTGAGTTTTACCGTGTTGTGTCGAGTCATGCTGTGTTCTGTGTTCAAAGGTTGAAACTGGCCAGGGCCAGGAACGCTCTGCAGTACTACAGCTTCTACCATGCCGCCACATATACGCTTCAAGACCCGGGAGGACTGCCTCACACGTTGCCTGCCAAGAACGGGGACATCCCAGAGGCTATTCCGACGGGCCAAACGGTAACCGAGGCAGCGACGCCTGTCGCCATCGCCCCGCTGCCATCCCCGCCGTCGTCGCCTCCGCCGTCGCTGCCCTTACCCCCTCCTCCCGTGCTCCCTCCTCCTCCTCTCCACCCTCCACCTCCTCTCCATCCTCCAACTCCTCCTGTCCGGATGAGCCTCCCTCTGCAGCTTCCCGTCATCCACACCACCCCGCCCAGCCCCCACCTGCCCTGGGGAGCCAGCTCGGACGCCGACGTCTACTCCCGCATAGGGGTGTTCCGGCCGTCGCGTCTCTCCAGCCTGTCGGGCCGAACACATGTCATCCTGTTTGAGCACTCTTCCCTGTGACTGCTCCCTCTGTGCGCCTCTCTCAATTAAATTAAATTCAATTCAATTTTATTATAGTGTCAAATCACAACGAGTTGTCTCAAGACACTTTACAACCAACAAAGATCCACCCAGAGCAAGCAATATTGCGAATTTGCGATAATGGCAACGAAAAACTCCCCTTTAGGAGAGGAGAAAACGTCAGGCAGAACCCGACTCTGGGGTGGGCGGCCATCTGCCTCGACCGTGTCGGGGGGGGGGGGGGGGGTAGAGGGAGAGAGAGAGAGATAGACAGAGAGAAATAGACAGAAATAGACAGGTGGGCTCCGTGGAGGGGTCTGGTCCACATCTGGTCCACATCTGGTCGAGCTCTGTGAGGCCGGGTCCAGGTCACACTTCTGGTGGGCTCCATGAAGAGGCCTGATCCACGGTCACACTCGGCAGTCAGTTGGGGGTTAATATTAGAGTAGGCATGTACCAACCGGAGGCAGGACCACCCGGAGAATGAAGGACATCACATCATTAAAGACAAGATACTGAACAAGAACAAAATCTTATACTGCTGCTATATGGCAAATGAATTTCCCTCTGGATTATTATAACCACTTGAACCCTCTCTAGACTTGGACCAGAGTTGGCTCTGTACATGGACCGCTTTTTTTTCTCCATCTACACCAAATCGCTGTAGACAGCACTTATGTTATGTGCATATTCAATGTACTGTAAAAAGATCTAGATGCAGACACCTATTTAAGTCAAGCACTGACTGTGATGTTGTCTGTTTAAAACCATGTGGCTCCAGGGGCCACATGAATGGAGTAATGTTCAGCAACTAAAGACAATAAATATTTTTTAATGGAAAATGTTGAATTGTGCGAGAAAATAGAGATTCACATTTGAGCAAGAATCATGCAGCACTAGTGTACAGTGGGTACAGCAGTGTCACACACACACACACACACACACACACACACACACACACACACAGGGGGGCGCACACACACACACACACACACACACACACACACACACACACACACACACACACACACACACACACACACACACACACACACACACACACACACACACACACAGACTAACAAAACAAAGGCCAGAGAAAATAGGAAGGTCTTAGGCCTGCTCAAAAATGGGTGAACTTTGGCCATTATGGAAAAAGAAAGTGAACAATATTAATATAGAAAACTGAAGTTCATCCTTTAGTATATGCAAAATAGAAAGCTTATATCTGTAAACGTTTTATCGTTTTACCAGTCATCACAAAGAAATAAAGAGGCATATAGATGCAGTAGGCCTACTTGGTTTTTATGTAGTGTATTTCTTTCTTTTAAAACAGGGAGAATTCTGACGTTTTGGCAAAAGGCCTTCCGCAATATGTGACTATTGTAACCTGTTGGGAGAGCATGGTGACTAAACTCACTTTGATCATTTTGCCAGAAAAAGACAAAAGTACAATAACAGGTCATGATCATCAATAATAAATAAATAAAGAGATTAGGCCTAATGGTTTTCCAAGAGAGGCTGTCATTTTAGAATAATTTGTTATGTCCTATGTATCTCTCTGTTAGGCTGTCTAGACAGTCTCAACAAGATACCGTAGTGGTTTATTTGTTTGTCTTCTTGTGGTTTGTTCAGTGCTGCCCTAATGGTTGTAAAGTAACTAGTCAATACTTTAAACCTGTACGTCCTTCTCGTCTAAGAACTGCCGTGGATCGTCATTAGAGACAAATATAAAGGATATAGCTCATTGTTTTTAACAGGTCTCGTGAAACTGAGCATGCTGAATCCAGCATTACATTTAAGAATGCTCCAATAAAAAAAAAGATCCTTGGTGCATTTACTTATGTAGCATATTGTAGCGTAGCCTACTGTAGCTATCCAGCCGCTCTACCGGCCACTCTACCCCTGAGCCACTGCCACTTTATAGCTTATCGATTGGATTAAAGCTCAACCTTAAACTCGTAGGCTTTCCGCAATTTGTCCACTTTCTTCCTTATATTGATATATGTATTCCTATTCTTAATATATTGTATCGTCTTGTCTTGTTCTTGTATAATATCATCCAAAATCTGTTACGGCTGACCTCGTGATATCCTTAGAAGGGAGGCATTTCCTTGAAATGGACTCTGTTGATTTCACTCCCTTCTGTGTTTCCTTTCATTCTCTCTGTTTCTTTTTCTCTACTTAAAGGGAGATGAAACTCCCACTTCCGTTTCCTTTGAGTCCATCCTGCTAGTTGCTTTGAAGAGAGCAGCAGTTGGAAAGTGAAGGGAAGCTGCAGGCATAGGAAATATCAGTATCTCAAGTGTTTTACTTACGTAAAAGTATTGCAATGTAGATTACTTGTGGTTAATCTGTTACAAGTTGAAGTCCCATATTCAAAACGTACTTGAGTGAAAGTACTTCAAGTATCAGCATAATGAAAATGAAAATCTCCAAAGTTTTCAAATAATTGTAGTGGAGTAAAAGCACAATATTTGGCTCTGAGATGTAGCGGAGTAGAAGTAAAAGCATAGAAAATTGGAAATACTAAAGTAAAAGTACCTCAAAATTGTACTTAGTGTACTGTAAGTACAGTTTAGTAAATGTACTTAGTTACTGGGAAATATCTCTACCCACATAACTGTTATAGTGGGTGCTTGAACATTTTGGATACTGTGGTCATTTCTTGGACAAAAGTCAAGTGGTTTGGGCCATACGCTGTTGTTGTTGCATGTTGAAAATAGCAGATCTACAAGTCCACATCCACAATAGGCTATGTCACAGAATCAATAAAGGCGATGCACATATACTTGCCAGAATATTTCTACCAGTAGGGTTCCATTGAGCGACACATGGAAACACTTTTTAAATTATGCATGTGCAAATGTGAAATGAAGACTAAAAGGTTATGTTTCAGCATAGAAGAGTTAGCCTATATAAACAATTATTGACTGAGAGCATACTGAGTTTGGCCTCTGTCTCTCTATTCTAAAAGCCTGCTAATTCAATCTAAACATGCATGTGACACGTCAGACGCTAGCATTGAATGTCCAAAGCTGATTATATGCAGGAATATGACTATGAGCAGGAATAAGAGTCAAATGAGACAATGTAAACAGGTTTTCTGTGTATAAAAATGATAATTTGATCAAAACTATTTTTATGTCAGTTGTAGGCCTATCATTTTCAGTGGGTATCACATTATCCAAATGTCTAATTTCAGAACTGAACTCCTTTGTTTAATTTGGTCCATGTAATTTGTAGCCCACCTCAGAGTGTGCATGCACATATTCCTTTTATCAGCTAATTCATTGATATAGAAAATAAAGTGATTTAAATACTTTTGCCTACTGGTAAATAGTGTTTTAGAAAGTATGTACTTTTGAACACTTATATTTTTTGTGGCTTTCGCCTTTATTTTATATTTTTTGTGGAGGGACAGACAGTAGGCTGACAGGAAATGGGGAGAGAGATGGGGGGTGACATGCAGTAAAGGCCGTCGGGATTGGGAGTCGAACCCACGGCACACTGCCAGACTGGATTACCAGCCAAGGTGCCTGGACCGCTGAGCCACGGCCCAGGCTAATACTTGTGTATATTTAAAAGCAAGTATAGGTCTACTGAGCACTTTGTACTAAGTACAAAATTTACAGAGCAACATCCACTTGTAGTTAAGTTGAGTAATATTTTTAAGTATGCTTTGACTCAAGTACTGGAGGTACTGGAGTTGAATCATTTTGTTCACCACTGATCAAGTATAGGCCTATCAGGCAGGATGTCATTGACTTGCCCGGCCAGCACAAAGCTATAGAGTTAAAAGCCGACTTGTGCAGAGTTGAGTCACAGTTTGTTGTTGACCATTTTCTTGTATTATACATTTGAGCCCAGCTCCAGTCCAGTGCGGTATAATGACTTTGTTTCCTTCACAAAAGCCCTCGACAGAGATGCATGGTAATTGCATCTGCCGTGCTCTGGCATTCTTCTTATCTCTGCAGTGAAAGCGAGAGCAAATGGGTGCTTTGAGCGTTGCTCACAGTGCCTGTGTGTCCTCTGTGCGATGCCAAAACAAGTGTTTTATTTGTGTATACTGTACCCAGGTGGCAATGAACATTTTGTGGTCCACGAATACTGCTGCTTCCTACTTCCTATATGCTCATATTGTCAAAAGGTACTGAAAAGGTTACGACCTTACCAGACAAAATGCTCCATGGGCATATACACATGATCCAATAAGATAAGACTGTCACTAGACACAAATACATCATAATCATACATTGTGTTATTGATGGCAATGTGTGCATTAACTTCATTTATTCCTAAACAATGGATTTTTTGCTATGAGAAGATGTTACAGATTGTTTTTCTAAACGATGATCAATTTTGCATATAGGCCAACAAAAAGATTGACTAACATGATGTCCTTAAAATGTAGATGATATTATTAGACAATAAAATAAATGCTTTAACTTTAATGTGCAGGAGACAAAGCTGAACACAATGATTTAGGATATTCATTCACATAATTAATTCATAAACATTTTGTTAAATGTAAATAAACATTTTGTTTCATTTGTTCTTCACCATTAATTCTTCATTCTTGTTTTCACAGTTCTGTCTAGGGCCTCAGTCTTACTCCTCCTCCCAGCCAACACTCCCCACTGTCAGGTAGTTACCCCCTTACATCAAAAGGGCATGTGAGCTCAAACCCACAATTCAACATTTAGGTTTTAATTTAAAGGACAACTTTAGTTTTTTCAACCAAGGTTCATGTTTTAGGTTGTTATTAGAGAAAGTAAAAGATGAGTGTTAATTTTCTTTAATTTGTTGCTTTCTTTCGTTTTAGGGATTTTAGCTGTTTTTGACAGGGGGGCGGGGGCATTCGAGCATGGGGCTAAATATGTATTTCTTTACAACATTTTATGGTGATCTATTTTTGTATTATTTACTATAGTCCTAATATACCCCAGGAAATTACATCTGGCCACAGAAGATCACAGGATCTACTGAATGTGATCTACCTACTGGGGGAAGGCTTATACTGTGTGTATAGGCTCAATATGTCAGTTTGTCACATTCAATAGATCCTATTATCTAATGTGGTCAGATGTAATTTCTTGGGGTTTATTAGGACTATAGTAAATAATAAAAAAATAAATCGCCATAATATTTTGTAAAAAAATACATACTTAGCCCCATGCTCGAATGCCCCCGCCCCCCTGTCAAAAACTGCTAAAATACCCAAAACAAAAGAAAGCAGCAAATGAAAGAAAATTAACACTCACCTTTTAGTTTCTCTAATAACAACCTAAAACATGAACCTTGGTTGAAAAAAACTAAAGTTGTCCCTTAAGATGTTGATATTCATTTTGTATTCATCCTTAGGACCCCAAATCACACCTTGGAAAGCATGAGTGTCTATTTCAAACAAAGTGTTTTTTGACAGGGGGGGTCATATTTTGACAGCAGGAATTGCCTGTCATAATTTGACCCCCCAGTAATAGGATGTATTAGGATGTTGATATTCATTCATCAGCCAACACTCCCCACTGACAGGTAGTTACCCCCCCCCCCCCCACCAGAGAGGACGTATAGGGCCTTAGTCCTACTCCTCCTCCCAGCCAACACTCCCCACTGACTTACATTTTCATGGCAATACTTTTATACTTACTCAAGTATATATTTTGAATTCCGGACTTTTACTTGTAACAGAGTATGTCTATATTGCAGTATTGATACTTTCACATACAGTCATACATAAAACATTTGAGTACTTTTCCACCACTGCCATAGCTATACTGTATAGGGCAGGCTACTCTAATCAAGTTAAGTAGAGTCATAGCTTTGATCTTCTGCATGAGTCATGGCTGAGTGACATCAAGAAGACAGCTAGGGCAACTGTAGCAGTGCACCTGCAGAAGCTTTCAAACACCAGACATCGTGTGTATGTCACTCACCATCCCTTTGAAGCTTCCACTTACCTGTATACTGTACACACAAACCAACTAAAAGCACTGCAGGTTGCTGATGTGGAGTGCAGTGGCGGTGGCCAGCATGTAATAGTGCCCAATTTATGCTCTTGTCACGTGCACACGCTTGTGCGCACACATGCACACACTGTCCTGCACCCCTGACCATATAGATACACGCATTTTACAAGTTATATATGTACACCATATAGGCCTATACTTAAAATCACACCCGTGTGAAGTGAGTGGTGCAACTCCTTGTGGGGTCGGGGGGGGGGAACACCCAGGGAGCCTCCCCGTGTCCGAAACGGTTGAGAAATGACAGAGTTACCGTGTGGGGGTCCCTCTACTGTATCCTCTACTGTACTGTACTGTCACTGTACTGTACTGGCACACCCGAAATCACCATAGTTAATATGTGCGTGTGTGTTTGTGTGTGTGTTAGGTTGCGCACAGGTGGTGAAAAACAACCATGCTGTTTTCGTGCTCAGACGCACCCAACACCCACACACACATAGCTCCGTAAGGGAGTGGTTGCACCACTCAAAAATATTTAGGCTATATATAGGCTTTATATCTGTTCTAATTGCCACATTTTGTGACCATAAATGGGGTTTTGTGTATTCTACAGAATGAATTTAAACTAAATTAAAGGATCTTGCTAAATGCTGTCGATTTAAACACTTGGGGGCAGATTTCTTCATGTTTTTGAGGGCCCCTCCTATATACAGGTTTAATGTTTGTTTTAAGTTCAATGTTTGTTTTAAAAACGCCATTGACAATGAAGGGAAAATTTGGTATGTCATTTTGTCCCTAACACAAACATTAAATGCCATTAACAATAAAGACAAGTTTGTGTTAGCACTGTTTGTTTTATATCACCATTACATCACCATATCAACATGAGTTAGACTTTAATATATTAGCGCCCCTCATCTGCTTCTGTTGTACAAATCTGAAATCTCTTTTGAAATGTGATTTATAGTTTAGTCTCCTTCATGTTTACAAGGCAGATAATTCAGGTTTGTTATTGTATTTTGTTAATTATGCTGCTGCTTGGCCTGTCTTATATGGTGTATCATCAATTCAAATCAATATATAATGTAAATAATTAGGGAGGGGGGGGGGGGCATTGCTACAACAACCGAAAGAAAAACACTGAACACATGGTATAGTATGGAACAAACTTATTGTGTCGCTTATTTTATTTGATGGATTTTAATGGCCTAAGTTGACTCTTAATAAACACCATGAACCACATTTGAAAAAGCAGGATGAGTGGCGTGGATTTTCAGTCCAATAATCACAACTGTATCTATAAGACAGATATATATTGGCGATGATGGATAATGTTCCAATCAATCAAGCACTTCCAAAAGAATCAATTTAATTTTAAGTCATTTTAAGGAGGTGCACAATTTGCTTATTTTGCGCTGTGGGAATATAGGTCGTTGTTATTCAAACAAAAAGCCCGTTCCATATACGCACTGCGCTCTCATCATGGTCTACAGTAATGACACTTGATTATTTTTTTGAACGCGCTTTGGAAGTCTTTGTTGAAGTACGCGTAAATGATGGGGTTCAGTAGAGAGTTGGAGTAGCCCAGCCAGTTGATCACGTCCGCCAGCCACCGGGGCATGTAGCAGGACTCCAGGCAGAAGGGCATCACCAGCGCCACGATGAAAAACGGCAACCAGCACAGGATGAAGGTGCCCATGATGATGCCCAGTGTTTTCACCGTCTTGCGCTCCCGCGCCATCGCTATCTTCCTCTTCGCCTCTGTCGCCTTCTCGTGTCTGCTCTCGAAGAGAGGGCCGGAGTTGATCGGCGTGTCGGGCAGCGGAAGGTTGTCTTTCGAGTGACCGTGGTGCACTTCGATTATCTCCAGAGATTCGCCGTCGTCGGCGTGATGCCTCACCGCGCCGTTTACGCACAGAGGCAGCGGCTTGGGTTCCACGCTGCTGCTTTTCCAGCTCGTCTTAGACGACGCGTCCACGCCGCCTCCGCCGGTCTTCTTGCGGAAGAGAGCCGGGGAGAGCGCCGGTGGGCAAGAGTCGGACACTTTCTTTCTCTCCGTTTTGCGCACGGTTCTCCTGATTCGAAACCTCGCCGCTTTGAAGATCCGCCCGTATAGGACCAGCATGAGAATCAGCGGGATGTAGAACGCCGCGAACGTGGAGTATATCGTGTACCAGGGGTCTTGCCGTATCTTGCACTGCCTGGGGTTGGCGCGGTCCTCCGCCACGCTGCCGGGCTGGGAGCGCATGATCAGCATGGGCGGGATGGAGATGGAGAAACCCACCAGCCACGTGGCGCCGATGAGCGCCGCCGCGCGACGCGGCGTCCGCTTCTTCATGTAGTCGATGGGCTCGGTGATCGCCCAGTATCTGTCCAGCGCGATGGCGGACAGGTGCAGGATGGAGGAGGTGCAACACAGCACGTCCAGGGAGATGAAGATGTCGCAGGACACCTGGCCCAGAGTCCACCGGTTCAACACCTGGTTGAAGGCCGCCATGGGCAGCACCAGCACGGACACCATCAGGTCGGTGACGGCCAGCGAGCCGATCAGGTAGTTAGCCACGCTCTGGAGCGACCTCTCCAAGCCGATGGCCGCTATGACGCACGCGTTCCCGAATATGGCGCACAGAAGCAGCGCTACGAGCAGGAAAGACGTGATTATTTGGTAGCTCAGTTTCACTTCCTCCTCCGGTTCCTCCTGCTCGCCGTGCTCGGCTGCTGCTCCTGATGTTTGGTTGAAAAGGTTGTAGGGTTGAGCCGTCGTGTTGTTTGTTGTTCCATCCATGTTGGTATAGCGCAACGAACGCGCGCAGCCTGGCTCAGGTAGCAGCAACCGGTGCAGTGCGCACAGCCCCGCGCCACGCATCAGAGCGCATGATGGAATGTGTGAGCATCTCCATGCCGTCCGTGCTCGCCAGCGGAGTGCAAACTCTGTTTCGGTGGGTGGCGACGAGTGATGATCGTGTGTATTTATATACCACATGGTGCATAGGCTATACGTCAACTGCCTGACTGACTGACTGTCTGACTGCCTGACTGACTGCCTACCTGCCTGACTGACTGACTGCCTGCCTGCCTGCCTGACTGACTGCCTGCATGCCTGCCTGACTGCCTGCCTGCCATGCCTGCCTGCCTGCCTGACTGACTGACCAAGGGCAATTCACTGCACATAGGCTACTGAATGGCAAATACAGTGAAGATTATCCGATATCCACAATTTGTATTCTAGGCTATACAGGGCGATATAGTTTTAAGCAATATGTTTCGTGTCAACTCTTACATTTAGGCTATCAATATACAGCATAATATAGGTTACAAAGACTTGGTTATGTGGACAGTTGGTTTAGTTGTGTGGTTTAGTCTGTTTAGTCTGATGTTATCTTATCCATGTGAAACAGAATCTATATATAATTATCAATAGTTTATAGATCATACTGTACAATACATTACCATGCTGAGGTTTGGATCAGCACCATGGTCAGCGCCGGTGTTGCTCGGTGCGAGCGTGCTGCCACCTGCTGTTGGCAAGCCTATATTCATTTATGGAGTTGGTCAGCCTAATCCAATGTTTTCAAAGTGGGGTTCAGCCGTTCAGGGACTCTTGCGGGGGTTGCAAATGGAGCCTTTCCATAACTTGTGGGTGTTTAATCTAGCTGTAAACTAGCCTTGATAAAACTGTCTGAAGGCCGTCTTGATCCAGGGCAGGGCTAGATGTAAGCAAGATGAAAACGATTGCAATTAAATCATTAAGAATTGGTGCTACTATTAAAAAGACTGCATACAGATTGAAAGTGCGGAAAGAGGGAAAGTGCCCTATTAGCTCTTAAAAGAGCCGTTGTGTTGTGTTATTATTTTGCCAGTGGGTTCTTCTGCTCCTGTGCACCCCCGGAGTTGACGCCACTGGTGCCCAGTACTCTTCATTTTAAGCATGGAAAACTTGCCTGTATTTATTTTGGTCCAGTTGACTTTCCGTAGCTGCTCTGTTCCAGTGACGTCACCACCTGTGTGTGTGGAAGTGAATGATCACAACTTGATGTTTTGTTTTTTTAAAAGCCTTTCTCTCTAGATTCCCGGTGGTTTTGGGAGGATTACTTTTAAACACCCCGGTAAGTGACTTGTTGTGTGCACGAAGAAGACGTGTCGCCCTCGTTCTTATTGTAACAATCTGTTGTGATCTTTTACCCTCTGCACAGGTCTTATTCCACCGTAACGTATAGACCGATTCCGTACCGGTTTCATGGTCGCAGCCTACGTATTTCCTGTAGGCGGACTCGACGTAGCTGCGGGGGTAAAACCCTCACCAGGCGCACCTCTTCCACTACAGTGAACGGCAGAGTGACTGATGTTAGTTTGCCTCAAACTTTACTCCTTTACCTGCTTTTTTACTAACACTAACATTACAAAGATGCCCAGAACATCGAGATGAACCTGTGTAGTTTATGGCTGCTCCAACAGTAGTGGCAACATAACAAATAAAATAAAACGGAATGTCTAATATCCACCGCGATGGCTGAGACCAGAGCCATTGAGTAATGGTTGAGACAAAGCAGTGAAGAATCCTGCAAGATACATAATTTCAGTCTTACCCAATACCCAATCTTTCTGTTTTATGAACACAAGGCTGCTGTATTTTATACCTCATACTAAGCATTTAAAGTATGAGGTATAAAGTACAGCAGCCTTGTGTTAATAAAACAGAAATATTTGGTATTGGGTAAGACTGGCGTTATGTATCTTTCACTGCTTCGTCTCAACCATTACTCAATGGCTCTGGTCTCCGCCATCGCGGTGGATATTAGACATTCCGTTTTTATTTTATTTTTATGTTGCCACTACTGTTGGAGCAGCCATAAACTACACAGGTTCATCTCGATGTTCTGGGCATCTTTGTAATGTTAGTGTTAGTAAAAAAGCAGGTAAAGGAGTAAAGTTTGAGGCAAACTAACATCAGTCACTCTGCCGTTCACTGTAGTGGAAGAGGTGCGCCTGGTGAGGGTTTTACTCCCGCAGCTATGTCGAGTCCGCCTACAGGAAATACGTAGGCTGCGACCATGAGACCCGCTACTGAATCGGTCTATAGGGCTAGTGCGCACCGAAAATAGCAGATCTACAAGCTCACTGCCGTCGGTGAGCTTGTAGATCTCCTATTTTTTGCGGGACACCGTCTAAGTCTAAGAAGTAGACCTACCGTATTTTACGGTACATCGGGCTTTTGCTTTTAAATATAGCCCATAATACAGGATCCCTCGACTCGACCATGCATCATTTATAGCTTACTTTTAAGTTATTGTTGCCACAAATATGTGGCAACAATATATATATGTTCGCAGATGACTCAGCACTGCTGGTCTCGGGACAGGAACAAACTGCAGGTTGAAAAGACCCTCAGCTCTGAACTCGGTAGAATCTGCACCTGGCTCGCTGATAACAAACTATCCTTACACCTGGGAAAAACTGAATCCATCCTCTTCGGATCAAATAGTAAACTCAGCAAGGCAGATGGCTTCTTGGTTAGAGTGGGTGACAATATTATCACACGAAAAGATCAAATTACCTACCTAGGTTCCATCCTGGAGGCCAATCTTTCCGGTGATAAAATGGCCACCAACGTAATCAAAAAAGTCAATCAAAGAACAAGATTCCTTTACAGGATCTCCTCACTGGTCAGCAAAAACACCTTGAAGACCTTAACAGGAGCCCTCGTACAAGGTTTCTTTGACTATGCATCCACCTCTTGGTACCACAGCACCTCAAAGGCCCTTAAAACAAGGCTCCAGACCTCTCAAAACAAACTGGTCAGGCTCCTACTTGGCCTCACCCCCCGAACCCACCTCACCCCTGCCCACTTTGACAGGGTGGGATGGCTTAGGGTCGACGACAGAGTACAGCATCTTGCAATGGGTCTGGTCCACAAGATTCGATAAACCACCAAGATACCCATGTACCTGTCTAAATACTTCCTTAATGTAAACGAAGTCCACACCCACAACACCAGAGGGAGTGCAACAAACCATGTACAACCCAGATTCGGCACAAACAAGGGACTAAATTCTTTTCGCTCCTATGCCACCAAAATGTGGAACGCCCTACCAACAGTCATTAAGACATGTGAATCCCTTGACTCCTTCAAAACCGCTCTCAAAGGGCACCTACGGATGGCTGCATTTCGAAACTGGCCTCTGTAAAATCTGAATCCCCCCCCCCCCCAATTTCCCTCACTGTATATTGTATCTTTTCCCTTTTTTTGCTCCCCATATGATGAATTCCTGTTCTGTTCTTTACCTACAGAGAAATGTCTATTTGTATGTCTCTAAATGTTTGTATGTCTTTAAATGTTTTGATGAATTGAAAAATGTGGACCCTGTTGTAAACAAGTGTAATGCTTAATTGGGTATTCGTCCACTCACAGTTGACAGTCTTTGTATTGAGTTTGTGCTTAAAATGTACTGTAAATTCTACAAACTTTTAATAAAGATTTCAATCAATCAATCAATCAAAGCTTTAGGATATGTTATTCCACTGGTTCTCAACTTCTCAACGTCAGGGTCCGGGGGACCACTAGCCCTGAAACATGACTGCCATGAAGAACCATGACTAGGGGACCACCCATATACTCTAAGGGACCACCAGACCAGTGGCCCAAATGGACTCTTATGGCCGGGTGACGGGTCTGTTACACATTTAGTGCCGGAAGTGCATCAAAATAGAAGCTCCGGGGTGCCAGAGTTGTCTGATCATAATGGAGTCTATGTATGACTCGAAACTGGATAAGGCAATGTCTGGAATTGATAGAGCACGCATTAATTTATTCAAGGCTGTCTGAAATTGAAGTCCCCAGCTCATTTTCCCATGCCAGCTTAATAGCTGATGTTGTAGGTAGGTTTGCTACTTGAAATGATTCATAAAGATGTGACACCCTCACGTCTGGTACTGTATTATTAAGAAGGAACCTATCTAGGGATGAAGGTGTATAAATTGGGGGTCCCACCCAGAGATAGAAATGCCAATAATAGGTCCAAGGCCTAATGCATGTCAAACTGGGGGTACCTGAAATTAAAATGTTTGAGAATCTCTGATGGAGCCGTAAACAATCTTCTCTCATGGGGGTCCCTGGTAGCCTGACACTCAGCCTGAATTTTCATTTTGTTTCACTCGCTTGAACATATTTCTTTAATGGGCGTGGCTAGCGATTCAGGGGCTGGAGCCAGGCTAGGTCCCTGGCTTATCTTTTCAAAAAGGGGGTCTGTTGGATAAGCGTCAATTTGGGGGTCCTTGACATGAAAACGTTTGAGAACCACTGCCTCAGCCCATTAATCATGCAAACTTAGTTACCCGGGTCATTTCCTCGTTCTCATGTTTTTGTTGCAGTTCAGGCTTTGCTTGTTATTTAACCACAAGATTAAAATGTAATGGCATGTCATTTTAGTTTACCTGGTATCCTATAGTTTCAATGTAGCCTACAGATTATTATATTGTTAAGACTGATGCTAGGTTATTGGTTTATCCTAGTTTACCGAGGCACTGCTGCACTGTCTCTATGCATTTGATGTGTGTGTTACTGTTTACCTTGCTTATCATTTTAAGTCTCTCTTCTTGAATTGTTTTTTACTTGTCAGCAGTTAGACTGCTGAACAAGGGCTAAGTCTGATGACATTGAACTGAATTTGTGTTTTAATAGAGACTGCTTTTTATAATTCTACTCGTACATTCATTACTTATTCATTTATTTATTATGCACTCACAATTATATAATGCAGATTAGACATATATTATGCACTTTATGCTCTTCTCTCTATATTTTTAACTGCAATGATGAGCCTGCACAACTACGAATTTCACCCACCTTACTTGTAATGTGATGTGACAATAAAGATTGATTCTGCTCTTAGAGCGTCTGCTAAGTGTGTACATTGTGAATTGTAGCCTACAGGTCAGGACCATCCATCGTCGACCGCTTATCCGTAGTTGGGTCGTGGGGGCAACATCTCCACCAGAGAACTCCAGACTACCATTCCATGGAGGGCCTAATAAGTGAGTTGTCCACACTGCGCTGCAGGAGATGTCGCAAAGCCTTCCTAGACTCCTCCTGCCTGCATCTGGTGAGTGACACGTTCTTTATTAGATAAATAGATAGATACCTTTATTATCCCATAAATCAGTCGCCCAGAGCAGTTAAGGTTACAGCTTACAGGTAAGAGTATGAAAAAGAAAAAGTACTGTTGTGTACAGCAAATACAAGGCAAAAGAAAATAAAAAGAAGCATCATCAACTAGAAAAAGTGCCCTTCTGGGCACAGGTCTCCACCAGGTTATCCACAGATCCGTGCAGTTAGAGGTAAAAACACTTTTCGGCCAGTTATAGCGCCACCTTGAGGCTGAGTTGAAATTGTTCATGTGGCATTTTGTCCTCGGCCTAGTGGGAATGTGGGTGCACAATTTCACGGAAATCACGCGATGTGTTCATGATTTGCAGCATTTTGTTTGAAACTGAGCACTCCTGTGAACTTTGGAAGCCAATCTTAACCAATCAGGATGGAGTGTGAGAAATATGAAAGACCGGTTTGGTTGAATGGCTCTAGAGAGACTGTGTACCAATTTGCGTGATGTTTGGACAAAATCTGTAGGTGTGCTGTGCAAAAACCTGTTTTGCACAAAGCGGCCTCCTGGTGGCGCTATAACAGGCCGTTCTGGAAAGTTTGGGGCAGAGGTTCATGGTTGGCATCCAGGGAGTGTGTGTGCAAAATTTGGCATCGACCGGGTTAACGGTGGCTGAGATTAGCTGGTCACGGACGGACGGACGGACGGACGGACACACGGACGGACGGACGGAGTGCAAAACATACTCTCCCCATGCCTTCGGCTGGTGGAGACAATAATACAGAGCAAAGGTAAACGAAGGTAAAAACGAAATAAGGTGTCCATTACAGCCAGTCAGTGCGTAATATGTTATGATAGATTTTTCTTTGCTATGTGTTGTTTTGTTGTGGGTGTTTTGAACAGACTCTGAAGATGAATATCCTTCGGGACAATAAAGATTATTATTATTCTAAGTGTCTCACTGTAGCTTGTCATAAAAACCAAAGAATAACGCTTGATAATTGAAGGTGCTCACAGCGAGAAACAGCATTAATGTTATAGCTGGCCAAGTTACGTGTGCCCAGAAATGTGGCATTCAATTGGCTTTGTAGAATTGGAGGAACCAGGTTATTTTCTGGCGTTTCAAATGTCTGTCCTTCACATACAGTTACACGTGTGTAAGGGCCGATTCATACTCCTATTTTACCGCTGTTTCGGCGCTGTAGTGCCGAAATGATTTCGGCTCGTCAGACATTTTCAGTAGCACCGAAGAGCCGACTTTAGGACGGTAATCCTTGTAACCAAATGGACCCTTATAGATCAAGAGTTACATTATTTTTTAAACATCTGCATTACTAAATTTACAAGAAGTCTACACAAAAACTGGCATTGGCGTTTTACGAAAAAACAAGGCTTCCCGTCATGCACCTGTAACCGACTGTAGTTCAGTGTGAAACTCAACAGTGCCACTTTAGGTCAGCCAGGGGTATTGTGGTACTGAAACAGACATACATACATACATATGGACAGGAATACATAGCTGTGCATAGGAGACGGTGTGCCACCGCTCAAAAAAAGTTTTGGGTCTGAGGCAAAATCTCATCCGTGGCTCAAATGCAGAATAAATAATGGGCCATGGTATCAAAAGGGTTGAAAACCACTGATACCGATGTTTTCCTCTTCAAACAGCTGGCAGCCACAGATGAGAGTGCAGCTTCCCTGTGCAGCGTTTGGCACGTGAACCTTGACAAGCTGCCAGAATGGATACTGACATCTGTTCAACACGTAAGTGTGTTCACCATAGCGGTGGCAACAGTTAATCGAACTTTATTATATAACAACAGATAGCCATCTGATGCAAATGTGAGTAGCCTTTCCAGATCGGATCAAAACATGTTATACAACTGAATTAACGTAACCTATGTGTTTTGTCGCTTGCCGACAATTAACGTAGGCTACGTTTTTCGGCGGGATAACTGTTAATAAACAGAAGGTGCATTTGCACGTTGGGATACCAATTTCATCCAATCAGGAGACTCATACAGGATGAATAAGTGAAATTACAAGTGATGACATGAAGAAAAGAGCAGACAGAATTGGATGTAGAACACTATAAAAGTGTTAGCTAGAGTTCATGTGGTTAAGGTGTTTTGTGCAAGTGAATGCAATCCAGTGTGGCAAATGACTGTTTTAGTAACTCTGTCTCTTGTGGCCTCTCTCTTAGGCCCAGTGGACTGTGGGGAAGTTGAACTGCCAGAGTTGCAGTGCTCGTCTGGGCGGCTTCAACTTCATCAACCACGTCAGCCGGTGCCCCTGTGGCCAGATGAACGCCGCCATCCACATCAGCAAGAGCCGCGTGGATCTTGACCACAGACACTCTGTCCAGCCGAGCAGGCCCGGCAGGCGGCAGGGAGAACAACAGGGCTGTCTGCGGGGCCAACAGCAAGGCGCATGTCGCCGCAACGAGCAGGACGGCCCACAACTCCACAGGAACGTATCGGCTGGATCACAGTTTGGCTCTGCCGCCGGGTCCCACGTCGTGAATCCTCAGACACCCATCATCACGCCCCATGCCGGGGACTCCTCACGCCGGTCGATGGACGCCAGCGAGGCGGCGCAGTCGCTTCTCCTAAACGTCTCCTCAATGTCCAGCGTCTCTTGTGGGAGGAGGTGCATGTTAGGTGACGACGCCTCCTCAAGTGGCCCTTTGGATCCGTGCCCGGCATGTCCTGCTGTGGACAAGACGCGCTCGATGAGTAGGCCTGTCATAATTGTTACATAAGCTTGTAGTCGTGTCGTAGATCAACTGTTTGCTATTTTGTCAATTATTTTGGAAGGAAAGAATGATTAAAAATGATTAAATATGTCAGTGATTTCATTGTATAGCGGTAGCCAATTTAAGTTATTTGTCTTATCTGGCCAAATGTGTAATCGGGACAGCCCTATCGATGATGACAGGGACGGTCCAATGTGTCCCACGTACGTCGCCAGCGGCGCATCGCAGAGCGCAGCGGATTGACGGCGTCACCGATGACGCGTTGGACAGCGTTCCCCGTCGTTGGGCCGTTCCTAGAGGTAGACGCTCCACGCTGGATCAGGAGCACACATCGTCCACCACCGTGGAGGGTGTCGTCGTGTCCTCGCCCATGTTCCTGCGAGGGACGACCATCGCCGACAGCATCGGGGAGGAGGCGGGACACGAGCAGGAGGAGCAAGTGTTGGTAATAATAAGAATAATAATGCTTTTTATTTATAACTAACTACTAACTATATTATAGTTATATTATATAGCTAAATTATAGTTATAGTTTTATCAAAGAAAATAAAACTTTATTGTCCATTAAATTTACATAAAATGGAAATTTGTGTTTGGCACACCGGCAGTCAGTTACAACAATAAAACATTACATAAAATAGCTATATTATTATAGCAACTAACTATAAAGTACTTGGGTGAAGGATGGGTTAACTTTCACCAAGGGAACAATAAAGTTAAATGAATGAATTAATAATAGTCATTTATCTTCTCTTCGCATTGTACCAAGCACCTTATTTGTATTTTATGGTGCACAATTTCCAAAGCTCTGCTCTTCCACTCAGCCCCAGCAGCAGCCCTCTGGCATCTCCTCAGCGGCACCAAACAGGCTGAACAAGAGGGAGAGGAACCGTCTGAAGAGCTACAGGAGGAAGCAGAGACGAAGGGAACGCTGGCTCCACAGTCAGCTGGAGCAGGTGAGACACCAGGCCAGGTCCTGGTCTTCTAACCAGTGGTGGAAGAAGTACTCACAATCTTTACCTGACACCAGATTCTACAAAAAAACGTATCGGTGGTGCTCAAACCTTTTCATGTCAAGGACCCCCAGAATTATCTGTATTTGGCCGCGGATGCTCATTTGAAAATATGTTGTTCCAGGGACCCCCAGAATTAAATATATGAGGGTTTCTTTAAAGGCCGTATAGGTCGTAGCACGGCACTCAGTGCCACACTATGAGCTTGTAGATCTGCTATTTGTCAATAGCTAAAGTTTAAAATAATGGTTTAATGTGGTTAAGTGACACATTCGTTCCCGGTCTTAACAGGTAAAAGTATCAACACTGCAATGTAGAAATACTCTGTTACAAGTAAAAGTCAGAATTCAAAATGTACTACAAAATACAAAAGTATTGGCTTCAAAATGTACTTAATGTACCAAAAGTAGAAAGTACTATTATGTTGAATGTCCCGTTTCACAAGTTTTGTGATCTTTTGACGTGACACATTGTGAGCTTGTAGATCAGCTATGTGTTTTGTAAGAATAATAATGAATAATATATTTTGTAATAATTATCAAAATCTACAAAGTAACTGTAGTAACTAAAGTCGTCAAATAATTGTAGTGGAGTAAAATTACAATAATGCCTATTTGCCAAGTACAGTACTTGACTACATGTACTTCTAACAACTGGTTTTGTGCCGAGAACGGGGCTAAATGTCACACAAGAATTACACCTTTGCAACTTGAAAATGTGCACTGTTCAGGTTGGTGGTTCTGTGTATATCAAGGGATTAGAACATAGACCGTTGCAGTAGTGGCGTATTAAAACTTAAACACACCATAGCAGCAGTTGATGAATTGTTGATGGCTTATACACATAAATAAAACATACCATACAGGTCCAAGTTCACTGTCTTTCAGCAGACTGGCAGAGTACAGTATGGGGCTTGCCTATATCTTAGATTAGATATTATTGATGGATAGCAGGAAGCTTAAGGTGCTGTTTCCACCAAAAGTGTTTTCTTCTTTGTATCTTGTTTTGTTTGTTTGTGTAAATGGTGATGTGCTTTGGAGCTCATGTCCTGAGTGGTACACATGCACCTCTCCCAAAAGATGTTAGACACAGAGATGCTCTGTGCTAGGAAGAGGAGTGCGCCAGTGTGTCTTTACCTTAGATGTACTGTATTTGGTTGGGAATTGGGATTGAGCAGGCCTTGTCAGTCAGACTGTCTACACTGAAGGGAACTCTGGATGTCTGTCTTTCTCTTTTGTGCACAGCGCAAAAAAGACACACCACAATGACACCCATACTGAGTCTACCACACAGATTGGTTAAAATATGAATTGCTGCTATAAGAATGAATCGCCAAGCATTCTAGATAACATGTCTCTGACTAAAGCCATTTGGATTCTGACCAGAGAATTACAAAATCCCCCCTCTTCTTGGCCCAAGCCAAGGACAGCCATCTACATGATAGGCTGACTTCAGTGTGCTGTTTTCATTTGTGATGTGGGAACTGGGAATGGAATCAAGGATACATATTAGATAGCATAAACACACCAGCTGCAAAATCTCATGGCCAACTACTAAGAGGTTTTCAAACTTTTGTCAAAGTTATTAACGCTATTGTTGTTATTGTTGGTGTTGAATGCAACGTTTTGTGTGCTTGTGCCGGAGCACCACTACTAACTTGTAAATTGCAACAATAGTTTTGAACATTTTAGAAAAGTTCTGAAAACTTTGAAAAAATTGTGCCGACAGGGTGGGTGTGGTTAAACGTTCAGAGACGGGAAGTGATTACTCCTTCAGAGTTCTGTTGTCAAGGGCTTTGTGTTGGCACTACATACTTATCTTAAGTAGAGAGTACGTGCAGGACAGAGAACATAGTGTAGATACAATACATGACTATTGTAGAAAGAGAAGACGATGGAGCAGCTTGGACAATTTAAGCCTTTTTATTTAGGTGCTAGTATAAAAATAAATTACTAACATTTCGACCTATACGGTCTTCATCAGAGTCATGTCATTGCGACAGTAGGTCACAGATTACTATAAAAACCTGTCAGTCGATACGTCAGTCACGCCACCATATATGGCCGCCAGTCCGTTATGCCTCGTGACACGTCACGCCACCATATATGGTCGTCAGTCCCTCACACGTGATTATGAATCCCACCAACGTTCGCAAAAGGCATAGTTTTACTGAGATTAGGGTTAGGGTTAGGTTTAGGTATAGTTTTACTGAGGTTAGGTTTAGGTTTCTGGAGGAAACCGGCCAGCAACTCTACATCTGACATCAAACCAATCGGCTCCATATATGGAGCTGACCTGTTCTGACATGCCATACTGTATGTTGATCCCACCCCACCCGTCCTTCCTCTTCCATGTCTCCCTTTTGACTGATACCTGTCCATTCAAACTCTAGACGGGCCTGCCCCAAAGTTATTAGTGTAGCTGCGCCCGGCAGCCGGCGAAAACTAGAGTTCTCAACAGGCCTGAAAATTAAGGCCCGACCCTACCTGGGCCCTCATCAAACCCTGTACACTCAAGACACTGCCTTTGCTGCCACCCTTAGATCTCCATATGTGGAGCTGACCTGTTCTGACATTCCATAATGTTGATGTGATTGTGACCTCATCAAACCCTGTACACTCAAGACCCGCTCCATATATGGCAGGACCTCATCAGACCCTGTACACTCAAGACACTGCCCCAGCTGCCACCCTTAGACCTCCATATTGATTGTTGATCTGACCTCATCAAACCCTGTATACTCAAGATGCTCCAGATGCTCCATATGGCCAGTACAGAATTCATTCCATAAGTTGATCTGACCCCCCATGCCAAAGCGCCAGCGCTCACCCAGCAGTCTGCCGTCACCCAGGCGGGTACGTGCACGTCTCACCCTCAGGGTGTCTACTGGTGTCATTAGACTCATTACTCTGACCAAGCCCATATGTATAGGTCAACACGTTAGTCATTTATTTTTATACTAGCACTTAAATTGTCCGAGCTGCTCCAGTGTCTTCTCCTTCTTCTAGAACTGTTGCTGCGTCAACTTGGTAGATTCCTTTTGTTCTCACAGAACTATACTTGTAGGGGGAATTATCTTGTTTGAATTTACTATTATAATGTTGAAAAAGGTAGCTACAATTAAGCCACAATTGACAACCAAAATGACATTTTCAACCACATAGCCTATTTTGAGCATGTCATATGGTATTTATTTTTGATACATTTTTAAAAGATAGCAAAAAAAGTAGATCTACAAGCTCACAAAGCATCACACCATGACTATTTGTGTTGTTTGTTAACACCATCGCGTGTGCATGCATGCGTGCGTCCGTGCGTGTGCGCGCGTGTGTGTGTGTGTGTGTGTGATACACAGAATAGCTTGTTGACTGACAGCGAAGAGGAGGACAGAGAAGGCTACACGTGCGCCGTGTGTTTGGAGGTCTACTACAGCCCGTACAGCTGCCATCCCTGCGGCCATGTGTTCTGTGAGCAGTGCCTCCGCACCCTGGCCAAGAACCGGAGCACCAACACCCCCTGCCCGCTGTGTCGCACCCTCATCTCCAGCACCCGCTTCCAGAAAGGTCAGCATCCTCCTCCTCTATAGAGCGTCGCAGTCCCTCCCCCTTTCAGAACAACGAATGGCCCAGGAAATAAATCCCAATGAACACAATGTTTTGGGCCGATCAAATAATTTATAAGAAGAAAAACAAAACAAATAGTGTTGTCTCCTGCCTTTCTTTTCTTCTTTCTAATGATTTGATCGGCCCAAAATATTGTGTTCATTGTCATGATTTGTCACGATCCGAGTTGGCTTTGTCCGCAGCGTAACCGTCTTTAAATAAATTCTTTAAGAAATGCCTATGAGGAAAATAAACGGCGATTTATTTTCCGGGTCTCTCGAGGGGGCGGGACTGCGACACTCTATAGGACCCATGGAAAGTACATATTTGCGGAAAGATTTGAGGCACATTTTAACGATTTTTCAAAAATAGCAGACCTACAAGTTCTACAAGAGCTTGTAGATCTGCTATTTTTCAATAGCTAAATTATAACATAATGTTTAAAACACCAAAAAGGGTTCCCGTACAAAATGGGTTAAGTAAAAGTACTGCAATATAGAAATACTCTGTTACAAGTAAAAGTCCGGAATTCAAAATTTACTGAAAGTGAAAGTACACAAATATTGGCATCAAAATGTACTTAAATTACCAAAAGTAAATCAGTACTCACTATGCAAAAGTAAAAGTACAATATTTGGATCCAAAATGTAGTGGAGCAGAAGTAAAAGTATTGGAAGTTGGAATTACTCAAGTAAAGTACATACTTTCCACCACTGCATATTTGTAATGCTGGTTTTGGTGTGGGACGGAGGCTCCTACGTCCTCCCGCCGGTGGGAGCTCACTGGCAGGTGAGCCAGTAGGATACAACAGTACGTCCTCCCGGTGGGGGCTCCTCACTGGCAGGTGAGCCAGTAGGATACAACAGTACGTCCTCCCGGTGGGGGCTCCTCAGTCCTCACTGGCAGGTGAGCCAGTAGGATACAACAGTACGTCCTCCCGGTGGGGGCTCCTCAGTCCTCACTGGCAGGTGAGCCAGTAGGATACAACAGTACATCCTCCCGGTGGGGGCTCCTCACTGGAAGGTGAGCCAGTAGGATACAACAGTACGTCCTCCCGGTGGGGGCTCCTCAGTCCTCACTGGCAGGTGAGCCAGTAGGATACAACAGCAGTGACAACACAGAGAAATGTGTGTGTAGGAAGGAATCGGGGGCAATGAAAAAGTAAAAAACAATCAGGCTCTGACTACCAAACCATTTGGATTCTGCTCAAAATGCAGTGTTTAGAATGAGAGTGTTCGAGTGTTAGAGTGTTTAGAGAGTTCCTTTTTCTAAGCCATTTTACAGTAGGGATGCCACAGTCTACCATTTGGCGGTCCTTGGCATGCAACAGCCTATAGGAATTAGCGTCACAGCGAATTAAGTGACTTTTCACACTTTTAGACCATATCAGGGTCATCATATGAGCATACCTAACAATGGATGCCAAAACAATGGGAACATTTCCATTTTTATGTATTTTATTTTTATATCAAAAGTCCATAAAAATCCCATTTTAAAACGTGATGTCCAGTAAGAATAAAAATGAAGTTTGATTTCATTCACCTGTTTTATTCCCATTGCTGCTCGTCCGTCCAAACACTGTTGCTTCTGATTACAGAATTACTCGTTTTAAACGTAATCATCACGCTACAATATGTATCTGAAAACATTATAGGTTAGAAATAAGCCACGAGCGTTGCTGACCGTCTCTCTGTGACTTTGTAAACAAACAAATAAGCACCCGCATGCACATCCTACTGGCTCACCTGCCAGTGAGGAGCCCCCACCGGGAGGACGTACTGTTGTATCCTACTGGCTCACCTGCCAGTGAGGAGCCCCCACCGGGAGGACATACTGTTGTATCACATGTAGCGGAGCTCCGTCCAATACCCTGGAGGTATGCGATGTTCTGATTGGTTCAAAACCACACAGCTTTCCAGAGTGAAACTTCAAAATAAAATGCCCGTATTTCACTAGGTTTTTAACACGGAAGTAAATGTGCTTAGTTATGACTGATTTATGTTTTTTTTTGAGCAATCAATATTTTCATATCTATGGAATTAATTATCAGTTTGGACGTTCTGTGAACGAGACGTTTCCATTCCCTTTCAGACCTCAACCAGACAGTGAAGACCTTCTTCCCTAAGATCTACAATGTCCGCAAGCAGACCTTCCAGAAAGCCAGCTGTGCCAAGTGGCCTCTGCCCAGCTGTCGGAAACGCTTCCGGATCTTCTGGGGTTAGATGTGATTTTAAAATACAAACATCTTGGCAGATGTCTTACAGTATGTTCTGGAGCACCAGGAGTCTTCGCTGTTGGGGCAGAGAGAGAGAGAGAGAGAGAGGGGGGCATGGCTGAGTGGTCAACTCTGTTGGGGCAGAGAGAGAGAGAGAGAGAGAGAGAGAGGGGCATGGCTGAGTGGTCAACTCTCTGTTGGGGCAGAGAGAGAGAGAGAGAGAGAGAGAGAGGGGCATGGCTGAGTGGTCAACTCTCTGTTGGGGCAGAGAGAGAGAGAGAGAGAGAGAGAGAGGGGCATGGCTGAGTGGTCAACTCTCTGTTGGGGCAGAGAGAGAGAGAGGGGCATGGCTGAGTGGTCAACTCTCTGTTGGGGCAGAGAGAGAGAGAGATAGAGAGAGAGAGAGAGGGGCGTGGCTGAGTGGTCAACTCTCTTGTTTTGTATTTCACTCTAACCTCACATGTCACTGTGTGTGTGACTCCAGGCTACCAGAGACAAGCGGCGGGGGGGTGGCGCTGGCACATGGGCCAGATGGCGGGGGGCTTCACCCTGGACGCTCTGGACCTGGCCGACATGCGAGGATGGCTCTTCGACATCGACCTGGTCGTCATCTACATCCACTCGGTCAACTGGATCCTGGTCTTCCTGCTGCTTTGCTTCCTCCTCTACTTCTTCTTCTCGTGATGAAGTGCCGACGATCCGCGGCGCAGAGGTGTGTTTTTTAAAGTTAGGGAGTTCTGGAGAGAGACCCCCGGACGAGGCATTAATGAGGAGGACAAAATGAGGAGCAGTTTTAATTAATTCAACTGTCATTCGGTTCACTTGAAATGATTAACAATATTGTCCTAGTCCATTGTTCCTGCCCAACGATCCAACTACCAACGACCTCAGAGGACCCGCAGAATATAAGCATATTACTAAGCGGAGGAAAATTAACTAACAAGGATTTTAGCTCGCAGTGTGCCTGCCCGCCTCTGTATCACAAATTACCGGTGGTGACCTTTCGGACACATCCCGCTTAAAACACGGGAACACACGGGAACACAGGAACACAAAGGATCGTGAGGCCACGCTTTCACGGTCTGTACTCATACTGAAAGTCTAGATCAAGTGGGCTTTCCCTTCTTCTCCATGGGAGGTTTCTGTCCTTCCTGAATGGGATTTGAATTCTCCACAGTGCCTCTGGCTCCCTTCCGTGGTGGGTGTGAATGAAGCCGGTTTGAGGAGGGTACTCTTTGTCACTGTACAGTCCTGCTCAGCAGGACTGCATGTGTTACGTTCTCCTAGTGAAACTTTTCACTGTCAGGTGAAAAGAAATGGCTGGTGCTTCCATGCGTCAAATTAATGTGCTTGTCTGCAGTAAATGCATTTATATAGCACTTTTTATCCAAAGCACTTTACATATACTGCACATTACACACACACATTCACACACCGGTGGTGGAGGAAACCTGCACAGCGGGAGCAATTAGGGGTTCAGCGTTTTGCTCAAGGACACTTCGGGCTCTATTTTCGTTCAAAACAGTAAACAGTAAATAGACTATTTGGGGATTTAGCATTGGGGAAGATGCGTTCCCGCACTAAAGTGGCTATTTTGGTTACCTGTCTAAACCCCTAAAACACAGTGATTAGGTTATGCCTAATCGTTGCCGGTTATGCCCAGTGCTATGAAGCATAGCCTTAGCCCATGGAAGAGTGATGCCTTGAAATCTTACTTGTGCTGCTCACCCCTCTCCCCCTGTGCCGTTTTTCATTTTTTCCTATCGTGCACAGAGCCAAGAACACTCACATTTCAAAGTAGTGCTATGTGATTTACGAACTTCAAGCTTTCATTTGGTATATAGATTGTGCGTGTATGCCGTCTCTGCGAAATGGCATCAAGCAAAACGTAATCGGATTAAACCCCACTTGCTGCGCTATGGGGTGATGAAACTGAACGAGCAAATGGAATCGCACACAATGGCTGGCACAAGTCAAATAACTAATTTGACTAGACATTAGACAATATTATGAACACAATGGACACAAGGAAGTGACAGGCACTCACTTCTGCTGATTATAGGAAAATGACAAAGAGATGCATAGGAACATAAGAAGAGATGAAGCAGCCTGACTCCGTGGACATCTCCATTGCAGGCGCATGGCATGCACCGCTCTATACCAAACTATTTTGGCATAGGGCTTACGGGTGCTTTCAAACTCCACTATGCGCCTTCCCAAATGTGTGTGACCAAAATAGCAATTTAGGGGAAAGCATGCCAACATGCCCATGACCACACCAGACATGGCAACGCTGTTTGGGATGGGTATGTACTGCAGAGGACATACAGTAGGCCTACATCTTGTGCAAAACAAAGTGTTGAAGCGAAAAACATGAAAGAACTAGAACTGCACTCTGTCGAGTGCATACTTGCTTGTTGCGCACTAGTAGGCCATTAGTGCGCAAGCAGAGCGCGCAAGTACTTTCGACCGCTACAAACTGTCAAATCTCAGTAATGACTACTTGTGCCTGATACGGCAGTGGTGCCAGATTACATAGGAGCATTACAACACTAAAACATATCGTCATTACGTCACCATCGAAAACCAATTACACTCTGGCATTGGGTCCTTTAATCCACATCTTTATTACGTCATCATTGAGAGCTAGTTAACTATACATTATACTATATGTTGCTGGGACAGTGTATACGCATCAAAATTGGCGGGACGGCTGGGACGAGTCCCGGGCGAAACTAGTACTTGCGCGCTCTGCTTGCGCAAGTAATTATGTTGTGTGAGATTGGCCCTCGACTCACGGACCCCCTCCTAGACCGTTTGGCCCCTAGAAGTCACGCTGTAAAATATATGTTGGTGTGTTTGCAATCTGAACAATGTGATGCATTTTGATTGAAATTCTAAACACTGGTGTATTTTTAAGAAGTGTTAGAATGAAAAGTGTTAAGCTTGTGTACAGAATGACTGTATGACCCAGACCAGTACACCTGCCCTATGGACGCATTGCATTGACTGAGTAGATACAGCGCAGAATCCTGGGACTCATAGAACCGCAGTTACATGCGTAACTTTCGTTCTATTTCGTCCCTGCTGACCGCCAGAGGCGGTGCTTCCAGCACTGAATGACCAATACCAGCAGAGTCACAAGGAATCCCGATTACAAACCTTAAAGAGTAGAATCGGAGGATTCGGGGAAGAGGACCACGTCCAACGATGGTACGGGAAGGTTACTTACTTCATAGGCGTGGCTGATTGTGTCCACAATCCAGTGGGACAGGCGCTGCTTGGAGAAAGCGCCTCCCTTGTTCACGCCACTATGGCAAAGGAATAGCTGCTCTGCCTGCCTGATGCGTGCAGTAGCTCCAATGTAGGCTCTCAGGGCCCGGACTGGGCAGACAAGCTCCAGCTTGACTGTCCCCTCCCCAGGTGGGGGGTTAAACCGGGCCAGCCTGATAGGCTGGTTGAGGTGAGCCTGCGACAGCACCTTTGGGAGGAACGCTATGTTTGGCCACAGTGTGACCCCTGAGCCGTCTGCGTTCCACCTCAGACCTGACTCACTGACTGACAGTGTGCAGCTCACTGACGCGCTTTGCCGATGTAATGGCCAGGAGAAAAGATATCTTGCATGACACCCACTTCAACTCGGGCGCCTTTCGGGCATGCACAAAGACCATAGACTTGGCTGCCACATGACGTCACGGGGGAAATCCAGACGTCAGAGGTGTAGCGCTCTTCAAAATGTTTTGAGAATCACTCAGAAAGGGATACCTGGGGCACTTGACCAAGCAGTCAAATATGATATGACACCTTGGGGTGAGAAGTTGAACGTGAAACACACCTTTGTTTCCTAGTAGCTATTCTAATCTGTACACCAAGTTAATTCAAACTGGTATTTCACACTCATGGAGTTTGTCTGTGGTACGGTATTATTAATATTATGAGCTGTATGAAGATTTGCATACAATGAAATTAACAACTGTTTCTGAGCCTGTCTTTTACTGTTGCCTAGAAACGCTTGATGTTATGGAAAAAATTAATAAATGCCTGGCCCCTGACACTTGTAAACATCATGATCCACTTTGCTTTATTGTAGGTGATACATACAACAGTTTTGTGTGGGTTCAATGACAAAGGCACAATTAAGTCATTAATAGCTATTATTTGCGTGATATTTAATCGTGAACTTAAATTTGTAATGGTGACAGCCCTAGTGAAGAGCTGACCTCATACTAACACCAACACAAGCCCCTTCTGCCTCCTTGTCTTCCAGTATGGTGGAATTGGTGACCTGCAGAAATATAAATTTCTCCATAACAGAAGGTGGTGAGGAGGCAGCAGTTTATGCAATAGTGTTTCACCCAAGGGTTTGTGACAAACATCAGTCTCTTGAAGATTTGTCATAAGCAACTGACTGAGGTCATCTGTAATGTCTGAACACTCGAGTCCCCAGGAAAACTATTGATTTAAGTAGGCCATGTGGAAGTATAAATTGTAATGGGAAGAAAAATAAAATATATTCAAAGAACATAGGTATAATTTCTGGAGCTTATAATTATTGCAGTGTGCAAATGCTTGCGTACACAGATTTGAGCATTAAAAAAAAGCTTGCAGTGTGTTTCAAGTTCTCAAGTCCTGTGACGGAACACATCTGGTGAATGTACGGTATTTGGTGCTGGGAAACGTCCTCCGGAGGGTCTTACTTCCCGTAAAGACATGGGGTTCAGGGGTTGTGTAAGACTTCCATGGAACTTCAACTGTGATAAGACTGATGGAGCACTGTGAATGCTTAATTTCCTGGGCGGGGGCATTCAAGGGGGAGTATCCTCCTTCATAGTTTTTAGGCTTACTTGAACGAGGCATGAGATTGCAGTGAGAGAGGTCATACTTGGGGGTCGGTCCTCTTGTCTGCACAGTCAGCCACACACTGACCGTTGGGTTTATCCCTGCAGGGAAGGACATCAGCAGAGATTGATTCTGTTTTGTTTAACTTACTTGGTAAGTCATCATTTGCATCGTCTGAAAACATGCTTTGGTTGCATGCTTTTTATTTATTTTTGTATTTTCATTATAATATAGTTGAGCAAAGACCCCACATAGGTTTGTCTTTAGCCATGTGGTCTGCTGTGTGGGACAGGACTACATCACTGTTTAGCAGTGGCAGAACTCAAGTACTGTACTTAACTACAATTTTGAGGTATTTTTACTTTACTGGAGTAATTCCAATTTCCAATTTTTATTAACAAAGGGGAGATCCGGGCACACTTGATGTTAAAAGTAGGAAAACTTTATTGAACCGACATGTTTCGACCTATACGGTCTTCATCAGGGCTGAATACATTAACCACTTCGGACCTATACATATAGGCCATTTATAAACAACCCATCTACAAGCACACAATATGTTGCGATGTGATGCGTTGTGAGCTTGTAGATCTGCTATTTTCAAAAGGTTTTAATACATTTGGAAGCTTGAAATGGGACATTCTGCATAACAAGTACTTTTGCTACTTTAAGTACATTTTAATGCCACTACTTTTGTAATTTTAGTAAAATACAGTTTGAATTCTGGACTTTCATAGTATTTCTGCATTGCAGTATTGAATCTTAACCCATTCAGGACGGGAACCCCTGTAGGTGTTTTCAGCATTGTTATACTACTACTACTTACCCTAGTAACGGATGTGAGTATTTTTCTAGTGTACTCATGGCTCCTCGCAGCAGCCTCCTCGTGGTGGTACTGCAGGTCCTGGGTTGGGTGACAATCGTCCAGGCTTGCTTCTGCGATCGCTACACGTGGGGACCGTGGTCTGCTTGCTCCAGAACATGCAACAATGGCAACCAAAATCGACGCAGGTACTAGTACCTACCTACCTTGTACACTTAAAATGCATGCACCGTGGCAGTGTTGATTTTGACGCACATTTTGATTTAGTTTTATAGTCGTCTTTTGAATACAATTCTGTTAAGTTAGTCATATGTTAGTCATCTAAAATGTTTAACCTTTAGTTAACCTTTTTTGTCTAGTTTTGTTTTTGTTGACAAAATTGTCAGTAGGCCAATATTTTGTTGTAGTCATCATTTATGTCTGTTTTTATTTCATTTTTATTTGTTTTCTTTAGTGAAAAAAGGTAGTCGACGAACATTTTTCTGCCTTTCCTCATTGTCTAATACCCTTATCAACATTTTCTGTCACTGTTTTGCTGCTGGTTCTGTGCAACATAAAAACAACACATTGGCCTATAATTCTAAACACTCTGTAACTATGCTAATGTGCTATTTGTAGCTGCTGTTAGATGTTTTGGTTTGTTTTAGCTGCAAAACTATAATGATGAGCCAGCAGCCATCTGTCTTTCTGTGTCAGTATGCTTGTCACTGTCTTTACATTGTCATTCGCACATTTTCAAATGCTGTGGAAAGGCAAGTAAAACATCTTTAAATTAAAGTCTCGTTTCTGTTCTGAGAGTAGTGACCATAAATGTTCAACATAATGACCCTGTTTATTTGGCACTATGGCCTTTAGGTAGGGTCACCTAGTATACAGAGACCTATCTTCATGCAAAGTAAGGAAGAACATTTTTTTTATACGATTGCACGATATATATTATACGATAACATAGTCGGCCCTAAATTAACACTCCTGCGGCCCATGGGGGGCTTGGTGAGCTGCTATTTCGGCCGCACAACACGGCATGCCAACAAATGTAACTCTGGTCTCAGGCATGCAAGTTGTGTAAATGATGTTTTACGCATCTCTTTTGGCAGGAATATTGTCTATAATGACGGTTACTACTGGAAGAACAGCTGCCAGCAGCTGTGCAAATCAGAGAGCAGCAGAGCGTGTAACGAGCAGTTCTGTCCAATCAACTGTGTGCTCACAGAGTATGGGGAGTGGTCGGCCTGCTCACCGTGTGCCAAGAAACAGGCAAGGACTCGCATGCAGTGGTGGTTAAAAGTACTCAAATGTTTAACCTGAGTAAAAGTATCAATACTCCGTTGCAATTAAAAGTCTGGAATTCTAAATTTACATGAGTAAAAGTACAAAAGTATATAGTAAAACTATACTAACTCAAAGTAGAAAGTACTCCTTATGCAGAATGTCCTGATCTACAAGCTCACAATGCGTGAGCTTGTAGATCGGTAATTCACATAGCAGGAATATGAGATATGAGGTTTCTGCCCAACAGCAGGGATATGTGTGCACGTGTTCACAAAATAGAATGAATTACTGGATTTCTGTGCTGCCATTATTAATCTGAACGTTTGTATTACGAAGGGCTGGACAAATTCTGTCTTTCTTTACTTTATTTGTTTATTAAGACTTTCAAAGCTTAACCCCTTTCGTCCCCATTGTAGGCGTTCACAATCTTTCACATTAAAAAAATTACAAAATGGAATCGCAGATATACAAGTTGTAGATCAGTTTCACTCATTTTGCATAACGGCTTAAATGTTTAAGACCACACACACACACACACACACACACACACACACACACACACACACACACACAGATATCATCAGAACATGAATATACTGTAGTGTACACTGTTCACCTTTCAATCTGTCCTTCTCTTTTACTTTGGAACTGTGTGTTTGTATTTTATGCTGCTGTTGTTATCCGCTGTAGCTTCGAATCCGCTACGTCCGAACACCGTCCCAGTTTGGAGGTGCTGCTTGCAACCCGGAGCTGAAAGAGGATAGGCCTTGTTATCCTTCCACTGAATGCAAGATCCCTGCGGTGGACTGCAAGGACAAGTTTCAGTGCGAAAATGGTATGTAATGTTCTAATCACGCTCAGCCCGGCAACCTGCATGTTGAAACTAAGTGATTGGACTAATAGCAGATCTACAAGCTATTTGTCAAAGAAGTATACAGTGTATATATAGTGAATTAAATTAAACTTTATTGTCATGTTTTACAGGTGTGAACAAATTCTTTGTTTGTACAATCTCCCAACATTTGCAGTTTTTAGGAAAGGGCATTGGTTGACTGATGGATGCAAAATTTGATTAATGATTTTTAAAGCAGCAAATAATAGATGAGACACAAAAGACAAAGGCTTGTTTCCATTGTGGTCCATTAAACATTCAACTCTCAAACAGCCGGACGAACAACAGTGGAACAAACATCGATATAAAATAAAAACATCAATATCACAGTTTGAAACAATTCATGATGAAAATAGAACAAATAGAGAGGGAAAGTAAACAAGTAAAGCACTTCAGTGTCAGATATATCCCAAGTCTTGCCCAGCGTGTGTGATTTCTAGTCTAGAGGGGCGGGTGGATCCTATTGGTTCAGCGATCTGAGCTGTTTTCTCTCTTACCATCACAGGACGCTGTATAAACCAGACACTAACGTGCAACGGCCAGAATGACTGTGGAGACAACTCGGACGAGAAGAACTGTGGTCCCTCGACCGGCGAAGAGTGTCCAACCGGCGGGGTGGTCCCTGGAGCTGAACTCATAGGACTCGGGTAGGCATTGTAGAATGAAGGAGTGGGGATGCCGTGGGAGTTTAAGGTCACATTCTCACCTAATACTTCGGTAGACTCAGATCCGTATGGGCGGGGACATGGAATTCTTGCATATTTAATTGGCTGCGGTTTGCCTTCACACTGTCATTCGCAGCAATTGGAAACGCAGCAGGGGGGACCTTTATCAATGTGTTCCGTTCATAAACTATAGCCTACACAGTGAAATCTATGGTGATAAAATTACACTCATAACGTGCATGTGTCGACCCCCGGCCCCCCCCCCCCTCTCTCTCTCTCTCTCTACGCACGCAGCCACCACACACTGTTCTTTTGGGCATGGAGGCACAGCGCTGCATGAGCGCACTGATATAACTCCCCAGTCCCACACAGTGACAGCACTCCATGTTTACGGCACGCACAGACAGACAGACAGACAGAATATTATGTAGGCTATAATACACTGCAGTGTTTTTATGTGTTTTCTTAAGCAATTGATTAATGTACACGTCCTCATTTCGATCAGGGCTTCAGTCTCCTTATTCGACCACGTCTATCCACAGTAACGGGACATCTTTGCGCTGCGTAAAATATGCCTTCTCCGTCTCCAACTGTGTTCAGCTCCTCACCCGCCACATTATGTTTGCTTCATTTCCTTTATTTACTGCGGATTGCATTCACACCTGCACCGAATCGTAGTCAAGTGCGATTCGAAGCGAAGCGAAACCCACGTTTTTGGGAGGAGTAAAATGCGGTTATTTGCTGCGCATTAGGATTCGAATGAGCCTTCACACCTGCCAAACGAAGCGCACTTTCTGACAATGCGCAGCAGGATTCGTTTTAATCGCAGCAAAGCTCTCTGGTATGAATGCGACCTTAGACTGTATGACAGCAACTTTACTTTACTACTCAACTAATTCTTACTGAAAGATGGAATGCTTACATATTATGTCTTCCATCAAAAAGTGTTTATTTAAAGACCTTTTAAGCGTTGTACAAAGCCAACTCGAGTTGTGACAAATCAACAAACACAATATGTTGGACCAAATAAATAATTACAAAGAAGAAAAACTAAAAAAAAGTGTTGTAATCTGCCGTTTTTTTCTTCTTTCTAATTATTTGTTCGGCCCAAAAAATTGTGTTTGTTGTCATGATTTGTCACAACTCGAGTTGGCTTTGTAGGTCTTTAAAGGTCTTTAAATAAATACTTTTTTAAATGTCTATGGGAAAAATGCATTGGGAATTATTTCCTGGGCCTGGCGTTGTCATGAAAGGGGGCGGGACTGCGACGCTCTATAGGAGTGGTTGCACCACTCAACAAGTCATTTTGGATTTGGGTGAACTGTCCGTTTAGGTTTCAAGTAGTTAAGTGGTTAAGTCAGGTTTTGTTGTTGTTTGTTGTGGAACCGTGGGGTTGCCAGGTTTGATGTTGTTTGTTGTGGAACCGTGGGGTTGCCAGGTTTGATGCCATCGCAGAGGAGTCCAGAAGAAGCGTGCTGGGAAACCTGTTCCTGGGAGGCAGGTGCGTTCGAGAGAGACCCAGAAACTACAAGCCGGAAGAGCTACCACAACTAATTTACTATCGCGTGCCCTACAACTTTGAATCCTTCGAGATTAAGGTACTAAGCATTGCAATTTGCTTTGCATAATTTGCATAATTTGTCCTAATCACCGTTCGTTATTTGTTTATTATTAGGGATGTGCATAAAATTGTAATGTCGGAAAAATATCATTAGCGATTTTAATTTATCGGTTTTAATCAATTAAAAATTCTCCCGAATTTATAATAAATTTTTTATTTATTTGGAGAACCTTTATGAATCCATCTAGCGGGGCATCACAATAAAATTAGGCATAATGTGTTAATAACACGACGAAAATATCGGCAATATTAGTCATCCCTGTTTATTATTTTATTTTCTCTGTGCATACTTTATCAAGTAATGACTGCTTCATATTCATAGTTATATGAATGGTTTTTCCTAATGGGACTGATCGAGGGTAGCTACTGGGACGTAAGTCGGGACTTGATCACCCCGGCTGGGTCACCTGAGTGAGGGGTATGATGTTGGGAGACCCGAAACCCTGATGACCTTGGGATACATCACTGAGGATACGTCTCAGGTGCATCCATGCGATGTATTATTATTTTTATTTTTTTATATGTTATAGCTAATGACTGGTTTATAAACAACTTCCAAGTCCATACCGTGTTGCATAACAGTGACATCACTGTCCACTCCTTGACAAGGAGTGGACAGTGATGTCACCTTGTGGTAAAGATAACAAGGAGACCTTGTTATCTTTACCACCTTGTTTCAACGTGTGTGTTACTGTGTTCATGGCGCGCTGCCTGTCATCAGCACAACAAGCTCAGCTGTAGACTATTTTGTCACGTTCCGTATGTCTTGCTAATGAAACACTATGGGATTATTATGTCATGTCAGCAGTCAGCACTATCAGAAGATGTAACCCAGGTAAAGTAATCTGTCACTCTGCAAGTTTAACTAAAGTTCTTTCCATCTGTCCAAAGTCATTTCTGATATAGCCTTCTGCAGTCCTACAGATATATAGATTGATTGAAAGTGAAACATGCAAATTGATGTAAACATACATACAGATTGAATGAATATTTATATATCAGATCGCATCACATAACATCGCATCGCCACCGCCGCCAGTTTTGTGTAGCTTTGCCCCTGTGCAATCACCAAGATTAAATAAACAAAAAAGGGTGGAAATATTTCACTTTATCTGCAATGAATCGAAAGCATATCACCTTTTGAATTATATTACGGAACTAAACGTGCTAAACATTCAGATGTATTTAGATGATCCTGTAGATCAGCTATATTTGGCTGAATGTTTGCTCAACATATAGAGAAAGGCTAGCGTTATTTATTTATGATTTTTTTGTATTTAATTGTACTATAGTAGAAGTACTGCTACAGTAGTAGCTTTATGGTTAGTGGTACGGTGTTGTTGACACATGTCATGCCGCTTGCTGTCTTACAGGTGGGAAAGCCAGAGCACTTTTCCATAGATCCTCGGCCGCTGGAATCTAAGGTCGTCGACGTCAACGTGGTCCATCCTACGGAGAGCAGCCGGGCCAGCGATAAATGGGGCTTCTTGTTCTTGGTAGGAAGCGGAAGCAGGGATTCTTCCAGGAAGTACGACGCCGCTTTCAAGTCCTCCAAAACCAAGGCAAGCTCTCTTTCTCTCTCTCTCTCTCTCTCTCTCTCTCGGGCTTTGATCGGCGAGGTTTTGCTCTGTGATAGGAGCTGCGAGAAGATCCAGCGCCGATAAAAGCGCGCGCCGACGCCTCCCGACCATTTCTGAACATCTAGCACGTTTGATATTTGACTCTGTCGCCGACTAGCCTGGGAACCATTTCATTTGGGTATATGATCCTGTCGGGACTCGGGAGCGGATGATATCGCTACGTCATGTTGTAGTATTGTTTTGTAGTCGACAGGCAGGAACAACGGGGTGGGACTTGCTTTTCCCGCCTGTTGAGTACAAAACAATACTACAACATGACGTAACGATATCATCCGCTCCCGACCGGATCATACAGACCTTTGAAACAGAGTCCAGGCTTTCCTCCGAGGTGGTGGATGATCAGATATACCTATATATATATATATATATATATATATATATATATATATATAACCTTCATTCTGTCGGTAAATCCCTGTGTCGTAAGACTACATATTGGTAGCCTATATTATTTTATTTAAAATTATTTTATTTAAAATTATTATTATTATTATTATTATTATTTTATTTTATTATTATTATTATTTATTTATTTTAATAATCTATCGATTATTTATCGCGGGAGGACGTATCGATATATATCGCAATATCGATATTTCAGCACACCCCTATGCTAAATGCCCTAAATTGTAATCATCTACAGGCGTCTTCGTTCATCCGGGTGAATCTGATCCTGCCAATGTCCACGTTCAAGTTGAGGAGTGACGATCTCATCCTGGACGGGCCCTTCCTCCAGTTCCTCCACGCGCTGCCGCTGGACTACAACTACCCGCTCTACCGGGACATCTTCCAGCTCTTCGGCACGCACCACTACGCCTCCGGCACCATGGGAGGACACTACGACCTGCTCTACCAGTACAGCCGCGAGGAGCTCAAAACCTCAGGTGCAACAGCCTGTGAATGAGATAAGAGAGAGACCCCGCGGTTGTGCCGTTTGTGAAACAGCCTTGTACATTTCTGGAAACCCCTTCCTTGTAGGCTATTGTTATTAAGAGAGACACTATTTTCTTTCTTGCCTTGATCTAAAAATAACACAATGGGAACTATGCACGAAACTAATTTCACCCACTTTTTTACTCGTAAAACTGTGATGTGACAATAAAGATGATTCTTATTCTGATTCTGTACAACCATACTGCAGACAGTCCCGTCAATGACCCCCAAACTGAATGTGCATTTGCCCACGGACCCATAGCCGTCATCACAAAATGTGATGGTTATCACAAATGGCAAGTGGCTATGACTGTTTTTCGTGCAAAACTAATGCTTGGAATGGATGGACATGTGATTTGCTTCCTCTCCTCGAAGGTCAAACATCAGAGCAGACTGCAGGTTGTCTTAACAAAGAGACCTTGGTCGTCTTAATTATCTATAATCGACACGACTACTCCGAACGATGCCATACCAACAAGATGACGGAGAACTATGCAGGTAAATTAGAACAATTATGGCTTTTTCAGCCAGGTGCAACCTGGCTCTACTGTCAATGTTGAGACTAGTGAGGACCTAGTTGACACTTTTTCATGATTGGCTGCCTCTAGCGCCTCTAAGCCAATGGGAGATCAATCTCATAGTGAGGAAATAATATAATATGATATAATGTAATAACGTCATAATAACTGCACGTGAGTCATTCTTGTTTTTCTGTTTTATTTTGAAGCGACATTCTGCACAATGGTTATTCACCGTGGCAACATACTGTACAGTGCACATCGACTGGACAAAAAAACGGACAATTCCTAACTAATATAATGATATATGCTGGATAATGCTGCACTCACAATGTTTACAATACAAAAACGGTCAGATTTATTTTTTCTTTGTTTCCATTTTCTTTTTCTCAAACTAAGAAATCCAAAGAATATTTAGCTTTGGCAAATGCGGTGCTGATGAGGACTTGAGTTTCTCTCAAGTGAACAACACGGTGACTTGAGACACGTCCTTAGAATACTCGATTCGGACTTTAGATTTGGGACTCACAAACACGATATATTGATTATATTATTGTATTATTTTATTATTTCATATTATATTATTTCCTTTGTGATTATTATTTCTATTACTTTTTGGATTAATCAAATAATCGAGAAGCGTACTATTTATAATAATATTTATTTTGTTACTGTTAACTGTTAATTACTGAACTTAATCCAGCTGTGTCATTTTTGATTTTTGCGTTGGGCATTCAAAAATAGCAGATACACAAGCTCACAACGCATCACTTCGTACCGCGCTGTGATCTTGTACTGTACATCTGCTGTTTTTAAACATTTTTGAAAGATCTTGTGAAAATATTCGACAAATGTTTGAGAACTACTGATTTAGAAGGCATTTGTAGAATGGACCTCTGGTCTTTAATGGGTTATAATGTGTGCAATCGTCAGGGTCTTACATCAGCTCATCAGAGAAGTCCTTCTCCATGGTGAGAGGAGGATTACCGGGCCAAGCTGCAAGGCTGGCTGTGGAGAGGAAAGGCACCCTGCCCAGCTCAGAGGCATACAAGGACTGGCTGAAGACCCTCATAGTCAACCCTTCTTTGGTGGAGTATGAGGTTAGTTAGGGCTGAGGTTCTCAAACTTTCTTGGCTCAGGTCACCCCTGTAAATATCTTTTACATCCACTAATGGTACATAAATCTTTCCCCCAGAGATACAATGCGTCACAAGGGAAATTGGAGAGAATATTTGTTTCCATTAGGACAGACTGAAAATACCTTTTATACTTGGCGTTTAAACCCCAGCATTCCTATTCTGGGAGGAACATTCACCAAAAATAATTGATCTGCAAGCTCACAGCGGCTAGATCGACTATTTTTGATAATTGCAACAACCACAGATCTTGTGAATTTCTTTTAACAGGGGCGCGTATTTAAAAACCTTTCGCGATTCTGCCAATAATTATATTCTACACATCTGAGTTTTTGCCAGGTCAATTTAGTAATCCTTCCCTTATTCGCTCACACTAGGAGTCATGACGTATGTGTAGACAGAAAAATCCACACTGTGCATCCCAAGATACAGTACATATAATTTCCTAGCTATTTGTCTTTTTTTTTTTTTTTTTTTTGTGTATCTATCATTTATTGTTTTACTATAATGCTTCAGAGTCTGTGTATTTGCATCTAGTTGCGGCCTATCATTAATCTGGTCCGGGGGATCCCGTGTGCCGCTACAAAACGGAGACACCTGCGGACGGCGTTCCTGCAGTACCTGCAGGAGTTCGACTCCTGTAAGTGCGCTCCCTGTCCCAACAACGCCCGGGCGGTCCTCTCTGGCACCGAGTGCAAGTGCATCTGCCAGACCGGCACTTTTGGTGACAACTGTGAGAAAAGAGCCCCAGACTATACTTCAGGTCAGTGGTTGTCGTTTTAATTTCAAGGACCACCCCCAGCCATACAACTAAAACACACGGTGAAGCAGCTTTCTGCTTCTACCTACGGGCCGATGGCGTGGAACAATCTCACTCAACAATCTCATCTCACATTTTTAAAGCACAGCTCAATACCTACCGGTACTTCTTACTTAAGATGACTCACGGGCCACAAGCTAAAAATGTCAGTATTATTTTGAAACGTTTACAAATGTATTTTGTAACAGACTACATGTCTAAAAATTAAGGAAGCACACAGTAAAAAGACACATTTCCATCTATAAGGCCAAACCTCAATGAACAAAAATATTGTGATTAATGTGAAGAGTACATATATAATGAACAGATTATCACAGGTTTTTTCACCTGTGATAATCTGTTCATTATACATATGTTCATTAAGCAGGGACGCATGCGGGTTGAGTAGCACTGTGCTATGTTGTGCTAAAGTGTTCCCACAATATGTATGGTTTCAATCCATTCTTACCACTGAGCACAGTCAGCTACTATACTTTATGGGGAGAATGTGCCCTTCATGCAGTACCACTTGTCAACCAGTAGAGGTCAGACCAAACCCTACTACACGATCAAACTTTCTCAGTAGAAGAGCATTGGAGACCATAATAAAAACAATCACAGTTGTGTTACTTAGACAGTGGTTCTCAACATGTGGGTCCCAACAGAAACAAAGAACATTACTGCATCAATAGTAATCAATAAACTATACTATAAAAACTGATCAACCATTGGCCAAATTGTCAAATCATATAAGTAAGAGGCAAATATTGTGAAAATAATCTAGGGGGGGTTATACCTATATTTTATTAACATACTCCACCATACAGATGGGTCAAAATATAATTTCCTTCACACGCACGCACGCACCCACGCACGCACGCACGCAAGCACACACGCAGTGGAGTTTCACGGAACATCCAGGGGGCTGGACGGTTCCAGTGAGCCGCCCCGCGACCAAAACGGTTGAGAAATGACAGAGTTACGTGTTTTCCTGTTTCTCCCCATTGACTTTCAATGGACATTTTTGCCGTTTTTTATTGTGAATTACGTCGCCATGGTAATGCGTAACGGAAATATTTTGACAAGCACACTTGTCCTGGCCGAGCTGCACATTTTGATGTATATTGCAGGGCTTGGGTAAACCGTGCGGCCGGAATTACGCAGAATGAATGTGACATATGTGTCCATATTTGGTGCATGTTTGTCCAGAGGCGGTGGATGGCTTCTGGAGCTGCTGGGGGCCTTGGTCTAGCTGTTCAGCTGTCCTGAAGAGGCAGCGGACGCGAGAGTGTGACAACCCTCGTCCCATGAACGGCACGCCGTGCCCAGGCCTCAGCAAAGAGGTGGAGGATTGCCACATATCTCTGTTTGAAAAGTAAGAGGAACGCTGAATAAACAGGAGACGGTGAAAGTAGGAGAGAGAGGGAGACAGACTGTCAATATAGGCCCTGTGTGTTTATGTTTCCCTATACAGACAAGACACCTGTGACAATGACGATGACTTCGCAGAGGGCTGGGTGGATGAGCTGCCTCCTGGTGTGCAGGGCTGCCTGAGACCCACGAGGCCAGGCAACAGTTATCTGCTGGTAACGTTGTGACAAGCCTGTGGCCAGCATGTTACTACTACTAGACCACTGGACCACACCAAAACACTGAGACCGATTCGTCGGTCGCGAACACATTTAATTATTATTATTTATTATTATATTATATATTATATTATTTCAAAACATATTTTTTATATATTTATTATATATTTTTATATATTTATATATATATATATATTTTTTATCCCACGATTTTGTAACCCATTTTTCACCCCTGTGTAAATCATCTAATGTGATCCTGGGCTCTACACACCCTCCGCCAACCTGGGGAGAGCAACGGACTTAACTCAAGCATTTCAAAACATTTTAAAAAACACTCCCAAAAAAGCAAGATTTTTGCTGAAATAAAAAGTAATTCAAAGATTTTTAAAGAAATTCCATGAATTAGAAAACAAATGTTTAACTAGTAGTGAAAATAGCCGATCTGCAAGCTCACTACGCGGTGTGAAGCAACGCGTTGTGAGCTTGTAGATCTGCTATTTTCACTAGTTTGGATGCCGGGGAGACATACAATTTCTCTTTTGGGTCACGGGCTAAAACATGTGGGAACCACTGTACTAGACTGATGGCTCTCAAACCTTTTCATGTCAAGATCTCCTAAAGGAATATGTATTTATGCCGTGAAACCCCGCTTGAGATTTGTGGTCATTTGGAAAATATATTCACAAATTGCAGACCTGTGGGTAGATTTTGAAGGTGCGTTTTACCAATGGAAATACATAAATTGGCCTCGCTCTGCGCACATTCGTATTATGAAAGGCATATCGGCCCGTGTTGAACGCACTGACCCGTGTTGAACGCACACACATTATGGCTTACCGCGGTCCTGAATATTTTAGTATTGTGGGAGTGTCCATATGTTAATTATTTTCGCTTTGCGCAATTTGCTATTATGCCCCTTGACCTAAAGACACTCAGCGCATAACGATTAGACGTGGGTCTGACCACCTCATAAACGCAAAAAGCACTGTTTGATTTGACACTTGAGCGGCTCTGGGAAGCTGGTAGAGTGTTGCCATGTCTGTTTATTATAAGCGGCTTATTTTTCTGTAAAGTTGCTTTCTGTGTAGTTGTTTTTCTTGTTTCTAAAGTGGTTATTTGGGCTTTTCTCCTAATGTTGTTTAAACCAGTGATCCTCACACAGCACATTCCGATGTCAATGATCCCCAGATGAATGCATTTGCCCAACTAAGGACAGCTAATCCAAAAATTAAATAAAAAGATTACTTTTGAAAATAGCAGATCTATACCAGCTCACAATGCATCACATTCATTCATTAAAACTATGAACTCTGACTGCAGGGGGATATATAATGATCATTATAACAATGTGCAAGAACATATTTAAAAAGAAGGAAGAACTTTATATTTGTGGACAATCAAAATATGTTTTTTTATTTTAATGTGGTGTCATTCAAATTAATCTGGATATGGCAGACTCACTATTTAGAAAATAAAAACATGGCACTTCATTTAAAATAGGTTACAGACCCCTGTTATATGCGCTTATTTTTATAGACCTATTTACTTGTTTCTATGAGACATGGCAGTTTTGCGTCTTTTTAAAACAAATGTTGAGATTAGAAACGGCCATAATTCTTTCATTTCTCAACCTTAAAAATAAATAAAAACATCTCCATAATCCGTGGGAAATGTGCTTTCATATGCTGTATCACACCCGATTCAAGTCTTCTTCAATAAAATGCTACGAGCGAACTCAGCGAAGACCATACCATCGAGGCCACAGCATTACGCAGCACGCATTCAACTCATTCCTTCGTCGTGACTTGAATGAAATAAAATATAATAAACGTTATTTTACTGGTGTTTTTCAATAGAAACAAATAAAGAGCGTGTGTAGGCTACTGTGTGCAAGTGCAACAGTGCATATACATGCATGCACTAGGCTATATTTCTTCCGTGTCGGGATGGTGATTGAGCTCTTCAAGTTCACAGCCCGTTTGGTCTTTCATAAAAAAACGTTGATATTAGCCTATAAACACTCATGGTTCTCTCATTTCTCAACCGTTTTATTAAATGTAAAAATCTCCATATTCCTTAGGAATCTTGCTTTCATTCGCTGTATGGTACATGGTTCTATCGTTATCGAATTAATTAATGAATTGCCAATTTGCCAATATGCTGCTATCTACTCGCAATTCCATTCCGATCTGAAAGATGGGTCTGTTCTTTTGAGGCATAAAGGTGACAGCATGCAGTGCAATAGGAATAATTAACCCAAATGTGACAAAGGCATGTCATGTCTTCTATGGTGCCAGCCTGAAGAAATGTCATACCACGATCCCCAAAGTGCGCATTCCGTATGTGACATCAGCTGACTGGTAAAGAGAATAGTACGGACATGTTGATTGGGTACGTCTCAAACACGCCTTAAACACACCCATGACTAATTCAAGGCCGTTTTGCGCACTCCGCGGGGTGTCAAAAGCGCTTCTTAACATGCCCAAAATTGCAATATGACATACTACACGCCCCCAGATCATAATACTGTAATTAGATTAGTAATATAGAAGTAAGTAAAATAGAAGTCCTAAATCGACCCCCTGAAGCTGTAGACGGGCTATTTTCAAAGAGTGGATGTACTGTACATATTTAGGGTTTCAGTGGTTAACCCATTTAGACCCGACACCTGAGGCCGATTCTATAAACGCCTTCTAAATCCTGACCTACGTTTTCTGAAAAACATCAAGTATTTATTAAAAAATAACAAAAACAATTATGTTGCCATATGCTGATGCCTACATTGCAACGGATTGAAAGGTTTACGTATAGGGCCCGGGGTTCCAGGTCTAAACGGGTAAAACAGATGAACCACTTTTGATTCTTTATTATTATTATTACTATGGTATTATATTTTTATTTGTAGGCCATTATTCCATATTAACCCCCTCCTTTTCTCACTCCGTCAGAAAGCCAAGCCGTACTATGACTTTGGAGAGGCCGAGTCGTTCCAGTGTTTCACAGGATTCGAACTGGACGGGTTCCAGTACGTCAACTGTCTTCCTGATGGAACCTGGACTCAGCCAAAAGGACAGTGCATCAGTAAGTATGGAACGTGGTTCTTAATTTCAAGGACCATCAATTTCACACACGCAATAGGCCTCCGACCACCATGGCATTTCTGTCTCTGGGACCTCAATTAATATTGTAAAATCAATGTAAATTTAACTCTGAGAGTGTATAAATGGATATGCAAATGAGCTACCACCGTCCACCGCAGAGGCTGGATGTTCAAATCCACCGCCGTGCAATTGCATACGGCTTTGTCGAGCGTCTATATGAACACAATTGTCCCGTGTTCCGGAGAGGGAGAGAGGGTGATATTTGTCAGTAGGAATTAGGATACAACAGCAGTGACAACACTGGTCTCTCTTTAAACAAACTAGGATTAGCTTTTTCTATTCTTTCATAATACATAATAGAATTTCATACGGCGTGTTTCCTCCTCCATCAGTGCCCATACCCGAAGGCGGGGTTGGCGAAAGGGCCTTTCTGTGTGGAGTTTGCATGTTCTCCCCGTGTCCCCTAGGGTAGGTACCCTCACAAAAACATGCAGTAATCCTGGTCACTAAACTGCCTCCCCCTGGCCAGCCGGGGCGCCTGATGGAGGGGAGAGGAACTGGTTGGAATAACGTGTTCCTTCCACGCGCTACGTCCAACCAGGGAAACTCCCCCCTGTCAGGTGTAAAGGAGCAACTTGGACACTCAGGCATGAAGTTCGTTGCTCTCCCCTTGTCCCCCCATATATGGGGACTAGGTTGGTGGAGGGTGTGTAGAGCCCAGGATCACATTAGATAATTGACACAGGGGTGAAAAATGGGTTACAAAATCGTGGGATAAAAAAAAGAAAAAAAAGAAAAGAAAGAATTTCATACACCCTGAAGTTGCACCCCCAAACAATTAGATCAGTCAGCCTCTTACTCTTACTCTCCTTGTCTTTCAGAGAAGCTGTGCTTTGCTCCTGAGAACGTGCCCGAGTCGATGACATTGTACCCGACCAAAGAAGTGTACCGCGTGAGGGAATCCTTTGGCCTCAACTGTAAGGAGCCGGGCTTGGCCCCAATTCCACGAGGCTTTTACACCTGCACCGAGGCACTCACCTGGGAGCCGCCGTTACCTGCTGACTTACGTTGCAGCGATGGTACAGTAAACCTCATCTCTTTTTGATTGATTGATTACTTTATTATTACGTTTGTTAACAGTACAGGTAATACAGTCAAAGTTTATGCTAAAAGGTAACACACAAAAAAACTAGTTTCCGTTCCATTGTACTAAATTCATCAATGAAATGAATCCTTAGTATTAATTTAACTCTGACATTTGGTTACATTTACAGAGTTACAAATTGATAAATGAACACTGAGGGTTTTTACTGTGTACCAATCCTAATGGAACACAACAGGATTGTTGTACAGGTTCACCACTAGGAAAAGTCATGACTTTAAAAACACAGCAGCTTTTCTCTCTCAAAAGAACCTGCACTTGATCTCCATATACAAAATACAGTTTTCTTCTTCTTTTATTTTTATAGACAACATCAATAATACTGTAAAATATACAGTACCGTATATCAAAATCTGAATCAAAACAAATAATATTGTTGTGATTTGTCTAGAAAATCCATATATGCCTCAGGACCAGTGTGACCCGGGACAGACACTAGAGGGCGGTCAGTGTGTTTGCGTCCGACGTGAGAGCTGCCTGTAGGTGACATTCAATATTGGTTTTATCAGTGGTCTTATTGCAAGATCATTTGCAATGGAATTTGAGGGCTTTGTCCATTATCAATAGGAAGGATATAAATAATATCAATATGACATTTATATTTTATTTTTATTAATGGAGAGACAGACAGTAGGCTGACAGGAAATGGGGAGAGATGGGGGGAAGACATGCAGTAGGGCCGTCAGGATCGGGAGTCGAACCCGCGGCACACTGCCAGACTGGATTACCAGCCAAGGTGCCTGGACCACTGAGCCATGGCCCAGGCAATATGACATTTCTTAGAGCTCAGAAGCGGAGTGAAGCCACTGTTCTCTACAGTTGACATACTGTATCTCCGCTGTGTAGTTTTATAATTTGTTCTTCACTATGCTATGTATTTTCTCAGTTGTGGGGGGAAGGAAATCTAAGATAAAAGTACAATTTTGTCATTCTGTTTTTACAAAATGACAGAATAACAGGACACTCCTGTTACTGAACAAACACTCTATAGTAAATGGTGCATTTATATAGCACCTTTATCCAAGGCACTTCACAATTTTAAACCAAAGAAAATCACTTACCATACCTTTTTTAAGTAAATAATCAGAGTACCTTTTCCACCTCTGACACTTCCCTATTATATGATTTCAGCTCGTTTAAGGAAGCCATCTGCGTGCTAAATGTGGATGTGAACGTCACAGTACACATGTCCATCTGTTCGTTCCACGCCGGCCGATGCCACGGCGATCCCCTTTTCTTTGTCAATGAGGGCGAGTGTGATGCCGGCAAACTGGACTGGGCCCGGTTCAGAGCCGAGATGTCCACCATCAGCTCAACGGACGTGCCCTGTGGAATGGACCGCTGTTACGAATGGGAAACCTGCTCTGGTGAGTGTTAACCGCGTACTGTAAGCCCTCAATCCTTTGCAAAGGAAGAGTATGGTGCACTGCATGTGCCTTTGCAGAATTAAAGCCTTATGTGGTGCTAAATGCTGAAAACATGTGTACAATGTACTTATACATGTACACACTACTAATATTGTACATGTAGCACTCACCAACTTGTCAAAAAAGAACAAGGACAGTGTGTTGATTTCACCAATTTATTTGGGCCAGATAGATTGAAACGATTGAATGGTAAATTATACATGCATGTTAGCCTAAATGGTGCATTTATATAGCGCCTTTATCCAAAGCGTTTTACAATGTGTGTTGCATTCACTCATTCAGAAAGAAGGTAGGAAGTCCACACACCGTTCTTAAGCTCAGGAATCAACGTTTCGACCCCTCCGGGTCTTCTTCATTCACTCATTCAGGAAGTCATGCAAGGCACCAACCCTGCTGCTTAGGGGTTCAGTGTCTTGTTCAGTGTCTTGAATGCCCCTGCTGACAGATTTTGTAGCCCAGCTCGGGATCTGTTCTTGAGAGATTACTTATGTAACCAATACTTACAATAATTCCTCAGAGGAGTTCCAGTAATCACTGAAACCCTAGCATCCCTCTTATGCTGGAAACATTCACCAAAAATAGCCGATCTACAAACTTGTAGATAGGCTATTTTTCGGCAAATGGTGTACTGTAGAGCAGTGGTTTTCAACCTTTTTCCATATCATGGCCTATTATTTAGCCTTTAGCGGACCACCATTTGATGAGATTTAGCCTTGCAGACCCAAAACGAAAGAATATTTTCGACCCGCAAGCCAACCCATAAACCAGATGGCTTGGTTCATGGTTTCAAATGGTTTGCTCCGCTCCATTTCCACCCTCTGCAGCACCATCTCTTCTTCGAAAATAGACGATCTATACAGTATGTGAGCTTGTACATCTTCAATTTTGGGCAGAATGTTTGCCCCACAATAGGGACACTATGATGGGTTCACGTGTTTGAAGCACTGCTTTACCTCGTTAGCAGTGTATATGTTTTAGCTGCGTTGAGCTTCTGACTAATTTCTACGTTTTATTTACTCTCCTTTTCTCAGCGCGCCAGAGGTGCGAGTGCATAGCGTCACGGGACTGCCACAGAGGCACGGACGACAGAATGTACTGCCTGAAGCTACGCAACAGAAACAAGGACATGAACCTGTGTCAAATGGCCGCGCTCAAGTGCTTAAACTATGACTTTGAGATGCTCCACGAAGGTAACTGTGAGGCTAGATGATCACCTTGACCCTTAAGGCCTATTATACTACATACTCCAGTTTTAGATGATACGGTGACTGAAACGGTGCTTAGTAAAAAACAGAGGGATGTGATCAGGTGAGCGTTGACCACGGCGTGACGCCATGTTGTAGTATGAATAGGCCTTTATATGCAGCGGGACCAGGGACCAGTGGCCATGTTGTAGTTTTCGGTGGTCACCTTATCAGCTAAAACTGGAGTATGAATAGGCCTTTATACGCAGCGACCAGTGGCACTGGACCAGAAGGTTAGACCAATAATACAATGAAAACCACAATGTTTCCACACTCTGGGTTGGGGCCCATCTGTGGGTTTTTTATGGGTTCCTTTATTTGTTTTGTTATCTACATTTTGTTTTTAATTATTATTTCATACAAAAAAATCCCCAACAAAGCTACATTTTTTATGAATTAAAAACAAATTAAACCTTTTTTCAGTAATTTCATGAAGAAATAAAATAAAAATCAAAGAAATTCCATAAATTAGAAAGCAAATGTATAGTAGAAGTAGAAGTAGTGAAAAAAAGAAATTGCCGATCTACAAGCGACGCATTATAAGCTTGTAGGTCTGCTATTTTCACTAGTTTGGGTCCCAGGGACAAATTAATTTTTTGGGTCACAAGCTAAAAAGTTTGGGAACCACTGATTGTAAACAATATAAAGGTGTATATCTTTGCAAATGGGTTTGGTTGCTTCTATCAACAACAATCGGAAAAGATTGGTTACTACCTGTGAGGGGGAGTGTTGGCTGATGAATGAATATCAACATCCTAATACAACCTGATACTGGGGGGTCAAATTATGACAGGCAATTCCTGCTGAAATATATGACCCCCCAGTCAAAAAACACTTTGTTTGAAATAGACACTCATGCTTTCCAAGGTGTTAGCACTAGTTAATGATGGCGCATACAGGAGAAAAGCCTTTTAGTTGTACAATTTGTAGCAAAGGCTTTTGTCAAATATCTGATTTGACAAGGCACATGAAAACCCATACAGATGAAAAACCCTGTCTTAAACCTTAACTATTCGGTTGTGCTTAATATCATTTTGGATAGTGTGCTAGGGTAATAGATTGCAATATATGAAGCATCATAATTTATGATTACATTTAGTTCAGTTTCAGACAAAATATTTTTAGAGACTCAAATTGAAAAGAGGTAAAAACACTTTTCGGCCAGTTATAGCGCCACCTTGAGGCTGAGTTGAAATTGTTCATGTGGCATTTCGTCCTCGGCCTAGTGGGAATGTGGGTGCACAATTTCACGGAAATCACGCGATGTGTTCATGATTTGCAGCATTTTGTTTGAAACTGAGCACTCCTGTGAACTTTGGAAGCCAATCTTAACCAATCAGGATGGAGTCTGATAAATGTGAAAGACCCGTTTCGTTGAATGGCTCTAGAGAGACTGTGTACCAATTTGCGTGATGTTTGGACAAAATCTGTAGGTGTACTGTGCAAAAACTTGTTTTGCACAAAGCGGCCTCCTGGTGGCGCTATAACAGGCCGTTCTGGAAAGTTTGGGGCAGAGGTTCATGGTTGGCATCCAGGGAGTGTGTGTGCAAAATATGGCATTGAAAAACTTGTTTTGCACAAAGCGGCCTCCTGGTGGCGCTATAACAGGCCGTTCTGGAAAGTTTGGGGCAGAGGTTCATGGTTGGCATCCAGGGAGTGTGTGTGCAAAATATGGCATCGACCGGGTTAACGGTGGCCGAGATTAGCTGTTCACGGACACACGGACACACGGACACACGGACACACGGACGGACACACGGACGGACGGAGTGCAAAACATACTCTCCCCACATGCCTTCGGCCTGGTGGAGACAATGATCACACAGCTTCAATCTGTCATGTTCATTTTTTAAATGTAATGTTAAACTGTACCATGTGCTGTCTACATTTCTGACTAATACGGTATTCATTCAATCAATGAGACGTTGTCACGGCTACTCATAGTAAAGAAATATATATATTACCGGTACATATCCAAATGGAGAAACCATCACTTATCACTGCAACATGTTATGGGCTTGTAGATTGGCTTTTTGGTAAAATAAAATAAACTAGAAAAAGTGCCCTTCCGGGCACAGGTCTCCACCAGGTTATCCACAGATCCGTGCAGTTAGAGGTAAAAACACTTTTCGGCCAGTTATAGCGCCACCTTGAGGCTGAGTTGAAATTGTTCATGTGGCATTTCGTCCTCGGCCTAGTGGGAATGTGGGTGCACAATTTCACGGAAATCACGCGATGTGTTCATGATTTGCAGCATTTTGTTTGAAACTGAGCACTCCTGTGAACTTTGGAAGCCAATCTTAACCAATCAGGATGGAGTCTGATAAATCTGAAAGACCCGTTTCGTTGAATGGCTCTAGAGAGACTGTGTACCAATTTGCGTGATGTTTGGACAAAATCTGTAGGTGTACTGTGCAAAAACTTGTTTTGCACAAAGCGGCCTCCTGGTGGCGCTATAACAGGCCGTTCTGGAAGGTTTGGGGCAGAGGTTCATCGTTGGCATCCAGGGAGTGTGTGTGCAAAATATGGCATCGACCGGGTTAACGGTGGCCGAGATTAGCTGTTCACGGACACACGGACACACGGACACACGGACGGACGGACGGACGGACACGCGGACGGACGGAGTGCAAAACATACTCTCCCCACATGCCTTCGGCCTGGTGGAGACAAAAAGGGATTTATTTGGAATCCTATGGCATTAAACAAAGCTTCAAAGCGTTTAAGTACATGGGTCAGCCCTACAGCCTACTTGTTTTTTATTCTGCACAGTAATTTTACTCTCATTTGTCTGTTTTGTATTTGCTGTTTTATATCATGTTTTTTGCTCTGTATTAGTGATGTCCATCGCTGACAAAAATCTAATTATTCTAGTTCTATGAATAACAATTATTCGACTATTCAACCTTGTTTTACTGAACAAGGTTGAAGAGTTCTTTAACCGTAGAGTTCTTATAACCCCTTATAGAGTTATAAGAACTCTACGTGTGTGTGTGTGTGTGTGTGTGTGTGTGTGTGTGTGTGTGTGTGCGTGCGTGCGTGCGCGCGTGTACTGTATGCGCACAAACACACAAACACATTACAAACACACTCTTGAGGGCCTAAACATACTCAAAAAGTGCTTAACTCAATTGTTGCATCTTCATTTTGTTTTATACAGGAATAAATATGTTATTTTGCAAACAGCAGCCGTTTCTTTTTCTTTTCTCTTTTCTTTTATCCCACGATTTTGTAACTCATTTCTTCACCCAATGTCAATTATCTAATGTAATCATGGGCGCTACACTTCCTCTGCCAACCTGGGGGGGGGGGGGGGGGGGGGCAGTGGACTGACCTGACTGAGTCCAAGCTGCTTCTTATCACCTGACAGGGGAGAGTTTTGCCGGTTGGACGTAGTGCAATGAAGGAACACGTTATTCCAACCAGTTCTTTCCCCTCCATCAGGCGCCCCGGCTGGCCAGGGGGAGGTAGTTTAGAGACCAGGATCACTGCATATTCTTGTGAGGGTACCTACACGGGGAGAACATGCAAACAGCAGCCGTTTTTTTTAATGAACATGAATTTCCCATTTTAAATTCCCAGTTCCTCCCAAAGATCAATAGGCCTAGGCCTACTATACTGACTCACCAGTTAGGGAAAATGTGTTTTAGATTATCATTATATTTATTAACAAATAGTGTAGCTACTAGCTAGTGAACTGTTCGAAGATTTGTTTTAAAATATATTTAGATTTTTATTATCTATGGCTTCAACCTTTGCATTGCAACTTTTCAGGAAAAGAAAGCCTGCCGTTTCTATTGGCTTGAATTCACCATCGATGATGTCACTGGTGGACGGGTTTCTGAACTGCCCACAGCCTTCCTATGAGACACAGACTGAGTAGGAAAAAATGGTGGTATTGTATCATGAACATTAGTTAGGACCAATTATAGGAAGAGAAGTTGAAAAGTGGTGAAGTGGTCCTTTAATAAACCAACATAGGCCTACCTCAGGAGTAGGCTATGGCAGCATTGTCAAGTAGAGCTACTAAAGGGTTCCCAAACTTTACATATTTGAACTGGGACCTGGTGACCCCCCACCCTGACGAGCACAGTGGGAGTTGAGGCATTACATTGTGTTGCATTTTGTTTGACTCGGTTCCACAGATACGTATTGTGAATATAGCATATCTACAAGCTATCAACGAGGTGTTGTAAGCTTGTAGATTGGCTATTTTCACAATTCTTATGACAATTTGGCCAATGTTTGACCAGTTTGTATAGTAATATAGTTTGCTGATTACTTTCGATGCAGATAATGTTTTTTTAATCAAAAATGTCGCAAAAGTCCTTACATTAGTCCAGGAAGAAAGTGAGCCCAGGCCAGTATCCATGACTCATGGTCATGGATACTGGCCCAGGAAAGTGTTTCTTGTCTCCCAAAATGCATTAAAATAAGATCTGGTTGCAAAAGGAGTGATGTGGTGAAGTGGCCCTTTAACTTCTGACTGACTGGACGACACTCCCACACAGTAGGTGGCGCTAATGCAGCTCTATTCTAACTGCGGTAGAATAAGGGGGTTTATTGATATTTTTTGGTGCCATTGTGAGCTTTATATTATCATCTAAAGCTTATTTTAAAACGTATTATCCATTATTAAAATAGCAAAGCTTTTGGTGACTTAATGTGAGAAACAAAGAGGCTCAGTGCTGAATCTACAAGAATCTCCGTTGTTTCTACAACAAGGTAAACAACACAGTTTGTTAGGAGCACAACAGAGGGAGGAAGATTGTTGTCAACGCTTTGAACACCGTTGTTTTCAGAGACCAATTAATTACCGTTATGTGTGAGAGACTTTCATGAACATGATTATTTTATGAAGAGGTTTTCCACTGTTGAATAGCCCTGGTCCAGTGAGTCTCTCACTGCAATGAACCAGGGCTAACCGTTGAACAGCTTCACTTTGTAAGCTCAAGGAAGGAATGGAAGCTATATGTGTTGTTTAAACACCACAGCGCTCTTATATCTTCTAAATAACCACACGGACGTGAAAAAATAGAACCACTTCATAAAGCTGTTACTACTAGTAATTTCACAATCAACTCTGGTTTGGGGCAGTTGTAGCCTTGGATAAGACAGTCATAATTATTTCTTGGAGTTTTGGAGTTTTTTTCAAAATAGTCTGTTTTTGGGTCAGTATGACGGTCCCTCAGAAGTATACCGTGGTATTCCATAAAAATACACGGTTACTTCTGCGGGGTATTAAGCACTTTACATTTGATATCTGAACGTTTATGGAGATGTATGGAGTATGAACCCCAAATGCGAAAGTGCAAAGATTGTTTTGTAAGGTAAGGATTGGTCAAATTGGCTATTTTGTCCAAAATGTTAAAGAAACACATACTCTCAATTACCCAGCCCAGGAAACCAAGACGTGCAACTCTGTGTGGGGGTCCCCGGGTGGTGCCCGGAAGTTCCAGAGCCACAAGGGTGCCGGCCCAGTTCTGACGAGCCGCCCTGCGTCCGAAATGGTTGAGAAATGACAGTTACCGTGTGGGGGTCCCTGGAACATCCAGACCCCCAGGAACACGCCCAGGGGGCCCGCCCGTTTCCGGCGAGCCGCCCCGTGTCCGAAATGGTTGAGAAATGACAGTTACCGTGTGGGGGTCCCCAGGTGGGCCCTGTACTGTACTGTAACACGCCAAATCATTATATATATCCTACAGTTAATATGTGTGTTTGTGTGTGTGTGTGTGTGTGACACTTGGTTGTGCAAACAAATCAAACGCAATTTTCGTGCTCGGACAGACCCAGACAGCTAGGGACGGACACAGACAGCCAGCCAGCCAGCCAGACACACATAGCTGTCTATAGGAGTGGTTGCACCACTCAAAAAAACCTGTGTTTATGAATGTGATATTCATGAACACAGACACAGAGAGACAGAATGACATTTACTTACAAATACACAAAGCCACAGCCACATTAATCACGCATGACAAAAAATATCTTAATTTTAAATGTCGTCTATAGTTCAGGAGAGCTCCATAGTAATTTGACTTGCTAATACTGTTAGGGCTATCACGATTACACATTTTAAGTTGACGATAATTCTTCACACAATTAATTGTGAATAACAATTTAATTGTGTCTACCGAGCAATCTTCATTCCTACTCATATGTTCATGAAGTGCGGGTCATGACCGAAAGAATAAGGTCGCAAATACAAGCGGACTAAATGAGTTTTCTTCGATGGGTGGCTGGCATCTCCCTTAGAGATAGGGTGAGATGTTCAGTCACACGAGAGAGACTCAGAGTAGAACCGCTGCTCCTTCGCCTGGAAAGGAGCCAGCTTAGGTGGTTCGGTCATCTGGTTAGGATGCCTCTCGGGCGTCTCCCTAGGGAGGTCTTCGACACACGTCCCACTGGGAGACCCCGGGGCAGACCAAGGCGCAGTTGGAGAAAACACATCGACTCACTGGCCTTGGAACGTCTCGGAATCCCCCAGGAGGAAGTCACTAATGTTGCTCTGGAGAGGTAAGTCTGGAGCACTCTGGTGGAGCTGTTGCCCCCGCGACCCGACTACGGATAAGCGGTTGAAGATGGATGGATGGAATTTAATTGTGTTTTTGGCATTGGAAATTGGAACATTTAATATGAATAGAATTACATTTTGTTTGCCTTTTAGGCTTCGTAATGAAAAAATGCACAGGGCAGATTTTTAATTAGCGGAAATAGCTGATGTACCAGGTTGAACCTTACACGTTATAAGCTTGTAGATCTGCTATTTCTGCTTTTTTTGTATGAACATCTTTCAACATGGAATCAATGACAAAAGTAATTGCTATTATCTAAAATACTTTAGACGAATAATTTTGACAACTCTAATTATTGTCTATTGTATAATGTGATTGTCTCCCACGAGTATTGTTTTCAAAGGTAATAATAATGTGTAAACAATCGTTACTATCGGAGCATTAATTCCTTCTACTCTTACTGTCATATAGGCTGCGCTAGCAGAGGGAGACATGGCTGGAATGATTCCAGCCGAGGCCAGTTTACCCTCCTGCCCTATGGATATTTCACTTCAGGAGGACGACACCAGTGTAGCCCTGTCCTCACTGGAGAGTGACAACTTTGTGTTTGTGGAGAACACGCATCCCAACAAGATCTTAGAGGGCCTGAACAACTTACGACTCAAAAATGAGTTTTGTGATGTGATTCTGTGCTGTGGGGGACAGGAGTTCTGCTGTCATCGTAATGTACTGGCCTCCTTTAGCCCTTACTTTGAGGTAAACAACACATCCTCGACTTTCCATGTTGCCCTGGTGTTCTTATAGGGAAATGGCTTTCATATGAACCGAGCATAATGTTATTTCAATCAATTAATTTAATTGAAACATGCCTAAACAGCAATGAACACTCAAAACCAACCTTCATAACCTGCACAGGCGATGTTCACAGCAGAGTGGATGGAGTCCCAACAGATAAGAGTAGCCATCAATGGAGTAGAACCTCAGATGATTGGCTTGATGGTGAACTATGCCTACACTTCAAAAGTGCTCATCTCCACAGCAAACGTGCAGGTGATGTTTTATTGTCATAAACCGTATTTATTCCAAGGTTATAATAGTTTGGGATTTTTCATTTGTTTTAATTAGTTTTGAAAATACAGAATACAGTTTCAGTCAGTTAGCCACTTTCTTTGTTTATTCTAGTTTTTAATTTGTTCAATTAAGGAAAAAAGCTTTAGTTTTAGTTATTTTTCGTTAACTATAATAATAACCTTGATTCATTCCCTCCATTTCGGACCTGCATCCGTGCTTTAAAATATATCTGTTATGTTTGTTCTATAGGCCCTGCTAGCGACAGCAAACTTGTTGAATATCATGGCTGTTCAGGAGGCCTGCTGTCGTTACATGGAGCGTCACATGGATGAGAAGAACTGTGTAGGAATTCACTGCTTCGCTGAGGAACACTCCTGTAAAATGTTGCAGAAACAGAGCATGGATTACATTCTTGGACACTTCAGCGTTGTCTACCAGCAGGTCAGAGCCAGAGTCTTTCTCGATTAGAATGAAAATATAATTGGTTTGGAAATGTCTGCTATAGTGTACCTAGGGTTAGGCCTGTAACATACATAATTATTACACATTACATAATTGCCTCATCGCAATTATTTTAGATAATTGCAATTATTTGAGATAATTGCAATTATATTTGCATAATCATTTCCATTTTGGAAAAAAAGAAAAAAAAATAGCAGATCTACAGTACAAGGGTTGGGACCTTTTAGGATTTTACCGATTCAGGTTCCCTTTAACGATTCCTATAGGTATAGGAGGTTCAAAATGGACCCTATAACAAGTGTACAAATGGCCACAAATGGCCACGAGTAAAATATAAGGCGGCAGTGAAGCCTCCTCCCCACTTCCATTTGTCTTTACAGTTTACAGTCGCGCAAATGTATCCTAATGTAAATTGAAATCATCTAAGCTAGCTAATCTAATATAGCTTGCTTCTAACAGAAATTGAAATAAAATAATAAAAGATGTAAAGATATTTTAAAATATGTTTTGATGAACGGAAATGACAAACGGATTACTCAGATATAGGGAGGTGTAGTTCCAGATAATATATAGCATTCAGAGATTGTAGAATAGTTGTCTGGCTACACGAGACTACCTGGGGGGCGACAGACAGACAGACAGGGGCTCAGGAGGTAAATGTTAAATGGTGCATTTATAGAGCGCCTTTATCCAAGGCGCTTTACATAGATTGTGCATTACATTCACCCATTCACACACACATTCATACACCGATTGCGGTGGAAGCCATGCAAGGTACCACTACCAAACAGCACATCGGGAGCAATTTGGGGTTCAGTGTCTTGCCCAAGGACACTTTGACATGTAGACAGGAGGAGCCGGGATTCGAACTGCCGACCCATGGATCATTGGACGACCTGCTCTACCTCCTGAGCCACAGTCGCTACCACAGAGTGGTAGAAAAGGAATCGGAAGGTTCCCGGTTCGATCTCCACCCAGCTGCCCCTGGGTTAGTGCCAATGTGTCCTTAAGCAAGACACTGAACCCCTAACTGCTCCGATGAGCAGTGCCTGAGCAATGGTGCCTTGCTTGGTTTCCTCAGCCGTCAGTTTGTGAATGTTTGTGTAAATGGGTGAATATACTGCACATTTTAAAGTGCTTTTGGCATAAATCTATACCGGTAAATGTGATTACCGTTATATAAATGCACCATTTAACTAGCCTGGTTTCCAGCCCATAGAAAAGATTACTTCAGGAAGTATGGGAAAAAGGGTAGGAATCTAACAACTAGTCTACTGCATTGCTTCCGCCCATAGGAAGAGTTCCCCTCTCTCTCCGTGGACAAACTGACAGAGATTCTCTCCAAGGATGAACTCCGTGTATCCAAGGAGGAGATGGTGTTTGAGGCCGCCATGTTGTGGTTAAACAAGTGTCCTACTACCCGCAGGCAGAGCTTTGAAAAGGTCAGTCACTTCTCTCTCTTCCACCTGGTTTTCTACAGAGACCATGGACAGGGTTCCCACGGCCAGGAAAATCCTGGACGCGAAGCGACACGTTGTGAGCTTGTAGATCTTCTATTTTCACTAGTTTGGGTCCCGGGCAAATGTTGAATCTCTTTTTTGGGTCTTGAGCAGGAACCGCTGATTTAGATTCCTAAACGTATAGAATACAAAAAGTACCGTATTGAATCGTATGTACGTTGTCTTCAGGCAGATGTAGAGATTTTTGGAAGCAATGTTTAATGTTGTTCAGCCCATATCCAGTTGGACTAGTAGTAAATCATTAGTCTTGTTCTCTTTATTCTTGAAGGTACTAGAGCAGATCCGTCTGCCTCATATCAACCCCTCCTTCCTCCATGATGTGATTGAGTGTCTGGATGTGGTGAAAGAGTCCCAGGGCTGTCAGAGGATCATCTCTGAAGCCAAGAACCAGCATCTCCTACCCTACAGCCACAGAGCACAGCCACGCAGGGCCACAGGTAGCCTGTCACGCATGCACGCACGCACGCATGCATGATGCAACTCATGGTGGAACAAACGCATCAAGTTTCTATGTGGGATTTCCACTAATTATTAAAATTATGACGTCATGAATGGGGCCTCCCGATCCTTAAGGCCGCCCCTGTATGCAGGATAGGCTGTATTCTGCATATACTTGCCATATATTGGCATAATATGTTAATATATTTAAAATAAAACCATAGCACCACCATTAGCCTTTTCATGTCGCGCACCCCCTAGAGAAGGCGCTCGTGCACCACAAGGGGTGCACGCACCACAGTTTGGGAACCACTGCACTACAGTAAGTGTAGACAATTGTTTTGTACACAGTTATTTTCTCTTTGAACTACTATTAAATACATCCTCGTTCTCTGCTCCTCCCCCCCCCCACCCCTTTTCTCCTGATGTTTGATGTTTGAAGTGATAGTGATGGTGGCGGGACGGGATGACAAGGGGATCATTCGCAGCACTGAGAGCTTTGATCCCTTGTCCAGTCAATTTGAGACTCTGGCGAGTCTGCCCTTCGCTATACACAGGCATGGTCTGGTCGTGTCAGGTGAGTGTTAACATCGCATCACAGTCACCTGGGGCAGAGACCAATCAATGGACTGGTTAAGTCAATCAATTGGCAGAGGCTGAGAATTGCACAGGTGAGGGGACTTGGCCTCATTAGGCCCACTGGCAGAGCCTGACCAGAGCCTTTTGTGGTGGTTCTGGAGAACCACCACAAGTATCGAGTCCGAAGTATCGAGTCCGAGTATCAAGTCCAACCGACTCGATACCGGGCACTGTGGGGGTGTGGAACGCATGTGTCGAATTTGAAGTCTGTGGGGCAAACAGTTCTCGAGTTGAGTGCATTACAGCCGTACACAGACAGACGGACGGACGGACGGACGGACGGACGGACGGACGGACGTGGCACATTTATAGTAGGATTTCTCCCACAGCTTCCTTGTGTCCTCCTGAATCTCCTGATGGCTGCAAGCCGCAACCTACTCTGCCTTGGCTAGTCAACCCAGCCTGGTGGAGACGTGCTCCTCAGAATGCCCCTTTTGTATTTGTTGCTTGTATATCTCTCTCCATCTGCTTTCCTGCTGACACGCATTAGTCAAATGGCTGCCCAGTGATGTCTGGTTCTGTGGACAAGATCAGATCTTGTGTATTGAGACAAATTGTGTCTGAATCTACATTAAAATGTAATTGAACCAAATTGATAGCTCAGAGGGTATTGCCAACTACAGCTGATGGCGAAATTGGTAGGCTATATAGCCCACCCGGCAGCTTATGGCACCTATTGTTGTGAATTTCTTGATTGTTGAGTTCTGAACACATTCTATTTCTTATAATAATCGTGAAATAACTTGTTTAAATGTCCTTCTACTCCCACCGCAGGCTTTACTCTGTATTTGGCTGGAGGAGAATTCTCTGATGGCTCAACCAGTAAAGACATGTGGCGCTATGACCCTTCCCATGACTCATGGTTGAAGATGGCTTCCATGAATGCAGCACGCTATGATTTCGGTATGACTGTCAAAACGATAGAATTTAATTAAAACATTAACTTTATGTCGCAGGGACTTACCCCCAATCCAACCCTTGATGCTGAGTGCCAAGCAGGGAGGCACTAGGTCCCATTCGTAAAGACTTTGGTATGACCCGGTCGGGAATCAAACCCCAACCTCCCAGTCCCAGGATGAAAAATGTCTGTCGAATACCTTTTTACACTGAGGAAAACTGAATAAAAACGAATCTACAGTATGATGACTAAAACGCCAGTGACCGAGAACTCTGAAGGTCCCTTGTCGACGGCCTATGCCCTGGTAAGGGTGTCGGGCATAAATAAGTAAAGTATGATGACTAAAACTATGACTAAATATATTGACAATTTAGATTAGATAAAAACTAGACTAAATGTTATGGAGGGACTAGTGGAGAAGAGATCCTGTAGAACTAGTCATTTTATGCTTGGTTGCATGCTGCATTAGCTTATCTACAAGCTCACTACGCGTTGCACTGTGAGTTTGTAGATCTGCTATTTTCAGCATGCAACCAAGGTTTTACTCAAGTACATTTTGAATTCCGGACATTTATTGTAACAGAGTACTTCTGTATTTCACTATTGATACTTTTACTTAAGTAACAAAATGGAGTTATTTTTCCACCACTGCCCCAAACAGGTCTGGTGATGTTGGACGGTTATGTGTTTGCGGTGGGCGGCTGGAACGAGGAGACGTGCGTGAACTCTGTGGAACGGTACGACCCCGACACTGATGCCTGGCTTCTCATGGAGTCCGTGGGCATGCCGGAGGAGTTCTGCGTTCACGCCGTGGTCGCACTCGACGGAGTGATCTACGTTATCGGTGTGGAGCCCTTCACATCTTTAATTTGACAATGAAATGAAAACTCTACACAAACCATACATAGACTCTGAATAAAACCAAAACCCAGTATACAGCAAAAGTAGGAATTGAAAAGAATCCCCAAAAAGGTAGCACATCCAAAATTTCAAATAAATAAAAAACCCAAATACCGAAGTCTGTAAACTCCTTAAATGTATGAATAGAGGCTATTGCCTGGAAGTTACGCAAGAACGCCAACTTTCTGGCCTTGACAGCCCATACATCCAAACGGAATTTATGATTTCATTAAACGTTATCTGCAAAGTTTTTGTTTGATGAAAATCCACCATAGACATGTAATGAACTGCTTTCTGTCAAGACTTTTTTTTTCTCTGTCAGAGTTTGGAAGCGCTTGTTTTCAATAGCACATAATAGCACAACAAGGGGTACGCTGGACCGCTGAGTGACTTCCAACGAGCGCTTCCACACTCCAACGCTCCATGCTGCTCAATGCTTTCCCACTCAGTCTAGATGAGGGGGCGTGTCCCAGTGTTAAAGTGATACTCTCTATAGCACCCTAATATTTATTTAGCTATTATTTCTGATGGGTGAAACGCAGAGGACAAATGCCACCAAAAGGAGTGGCGACTAAATAATTATTGTTGAATGATCGTGGCTTATTCATGTTGACAATTAATTGTCTTTTTTTCCATGTGTCTTCCTGTTAGAGGACGGCTCTATCACGCAGCCGACCCACATGTACAAGTACAACCCCAACACGTGCGTATGGACGCAAGTCGCACCCATGCACTTCTCGCGCTCTGGTTCGGCTTCGTGCACTCTCGAAGGAAAGATCTACGTAATAGGTATCATACCTGTTCCCAATAACTCTCTCTAATTCCTTAATTAAAATTAAAAACAGGAAAGCATCTGTGCTATTTTTCACTTTGGCACTTCATGCCTCACTATGAGCTTGTAGATCTGCTATTTGTTTTTGGAAGAATCTTGGAAATTTGTGCAAATCTTTGAATACAAAGCAAACATTTTAACTCAAATCTTTGCTTCTGGGGGTTCCTGGAAGTAAATATTTTGAGATGGAGGTCCACGGCCAAATACATATAAATGTGGGTGTCTTTGCCATGAAAACGTTTTGAGCACCGCTGATATAGCATTAATAACAACGTACGTTTTTCAGAAAACTTAGAATCAGCCTCAGATCTTGATGGGTTAACAGACACTTCAACGTCACTTTAGTTTAAGAAAGAGGGGTGATCTGAGCATTAGCGCTTTTTGTAGCGCTCGGATCACCCCTCTTTCTTGTTCTATAGTCCCATTGATCCTTGTAGCACCAACCGTACCGTTTTAACTTTTGTACCTCGACTGAACACCTGGTTGATCAATTTTTTCTGCATCACTTTAGTTTAGTTTTTAGCCACACAATAGAGCTCACCTTCAGTCACTATTCTGTCCATTCCTTTTTCTTAATTTTCTTTGTCTAAAGGTGGTAAGGATTCAGCGTTCTTCATGAACCAGGTGGAGTGCTACAGCCCCACGACCAACCAGTGGACCAAGTGTTCCCCTATGAAGAAGCAACGGTGCCATCCTGGCATCGCTGTGGTGGACGGAAAGATCTATGTGCTAGGAGGGCTGGAGGGAAAAGGCAGGTGAGACGCTGCTGCTTCATGACCGCCTGGGAAAAGGTGGCGCAGAGTTGGTATCCTAGCAGCCCTCATACAGAACATAATTATCTATTTACATAGCAAGCCATAATGATACAACTATATGGTGAAACGGTGCAAGTAGTCTAAATGCAGTCGATCTGTCACTCATAACTATACTATTAAATGGTCATGGCACGCGCAATAGCCAGGAAATCAGACAAATCTGCCAGAGCTAGACTCGCCAGGTCAGGCTAATGGTGCAATGCAACACCTGCACATACATGTTTCGTCTAGATCTCAAATATGTCTCGTGAATTCTTAGTTTTTCAGTAGCACAAATCGATCAGACAGCAACCACTGATGTTCGCAGACTTGAACTGTTAATTGGGCTATTTGTCTCGAGACAGGCAGACCATTTGCAAAATAGACATTCTAAAATCACCCATTGCGAATTTATTAGTGAATTGGTCCCATTGCCCAAGCTTAGTTCACACCAGACATTTCCGTCATGGCTGTTGGTCTCCCCTCGTCCCTTCACACAGGTTTCTCCACACCATCGAGCGGTACTGTGAGGACAGGGACACGTGGGAGATTGTGGCGGAGATGCCCGCCGGTCGCAGTTGTTTCAGCTGTGCGTCCCTCAGGTTGAGGAAGGATGGACACACAATCAACGAAACTGCCACAGCTGATAATGTACCTGTGAACTGAGGGGAATATGACAGAAACATCTTCTAAATCGCTGAGAGACATTAAAGACTGGGGCACGGTGGTGCAGTCGGTAGCCATGTCGCCTCACAGCTAGAGGGTCCTGGGTTCAATTCCTGCTGGGGACGCTGTGGGCGTGTTCTCTCCTCCGCATCATCAGTGCCCATACCAAAGGTGGGGTCTGCTAAAGGGCCTTTTTGTGTGGAGTTTGCATGTTCTCCCCATGTCCCCTAGGGTAGGTACACTCACCAAAAGACATGCAGTAATCCTGGTCTCTATACTGCCTCCACCTGGCCAGCCAGCCTGATGGAGGGGAAAGGAACTGGTTGGAATAACGTGTTTCTTCCCCGTGCTATGTCCAACTGTGCTACGTCACCCCTGTCAGGTGAAAAGAAGCAGCTTGGACTCCTCATGCATAGAAGGAGCATGAGGTCAGTCCCTTGCTCTCCCCAGGTTAGACCATTGGTTCTCAACCTTTTTTCACCAAGTACCACCTCAGAAAATCTCACACACACACACACACACACACACACATTAACGATTTAGAAAAATGCGCGAGAGAGCGCTATGAGAAGTTTCACTTTAACCGTGGCTTCACGATGCACAATGCAGTTGGCTTAAATGTATTGGTTACACATGTTATTGAATCAAGTAATTCACTATTTTCATTAGGCTACGCAGCACGCTACGTGATGTAAGATGCGCTGTTTGAAATGTTTAATTAACTGTACCACAGTGGCACAGCCACACTGTCATTTCCAGGCCTGGGATTCTAATTTAAAAAATATAGGAGAACAGGAGAATAAGAGTAAGTACTTGCCATTGCATGATTGGACCAGCAGAGGGCTCTATTACCATCTATAATGATTTGTTGTATCCACTACATCTCTTATCTAACACTGTAGATTGTAAATGTGTAAAATGGATCATGCTATTTCTGGTGATTATAATGTTCTTTAACATTTGATTATATTGTTGCTATCAGGCATAAACCTTGTATCTCTATTTTATTTAAAAAAAAATTGTAATTCAAATGTTTATTTATTTTTCAAAGTAGTACAGAATATAAGTTTGGTACCCTACACCAGAAAGGGTACACTCACTGACTATGCGAAACTCCCAAATAAACTTTTTAATGATTTTATTTGTATATATTTTGGATGAATGAACACCTTACCTAAAATTGTCAAAATAGAAGTAGTGATAAAAAAAAGCAAATCTACAAGTTTGTAGATCAGCTATTTGCAGTGTTCTGTTTTTTTTTAATAATTACAAAGGAACAAGGTTATACCGTTTTATGTGAAATGGCCTGAATAGTAGATACCAAGGCTACCTTTCCCCCCGGCAGAAACAATGCATTCTATCACATTCGTTGCGTAGCTCTCACTGATCTGTCTGTGTTTTTCTGACATGATTTTCTGCATGCGTGCATGCGCACATATGTTGGTTTGTAATTTTTTGTCAAAGTTCCATTTTTGCCACTGCCACTGGTCTGTAACTCTTAAGCTTGGACAGTCTCTGGCGCGAGATTGATGTGTTGAACAAGTGTGGTTCTTTTTCCCTGCTTAATGTTAAACCAGTTCAATGAAAACACCAAGGTTCCAAGAACCTAGAACGGAAACAGTTCTAGAACCAAACTTTAAAGTTATTTTGTTGGGAACAGGGCCTCAGAGTTATGGGGGTAGTAGTGGACTCACATAGTACATCAGTGTCATACATATTCTGAAGAAAGGAGACTTGACATTCAGTAATTGGGTCTCATGGTCAAAATAGGAATATTATAATGATGTGGGGAAACTCTTTGCCACAGACATATTGATGACCCCTGTGTGTGTGTCTTGTCTTTACTCTGCCTGTTTTTAACCAAACATGGATCTGTTAGTACCTTTACATCATTTTTGATAGCACTTTGTTTTTATTTATAACATTTTCAATGTTCATTGTATCAATTATTTTTTCTTTCTTTCCTTTAAAGAAAATTGGATAGAAATACATTATTCAAGAATAAATGTTATTTTGCAAGCCCATGGTACCTCCTATATATATTTATATTTTTACATTAAGCCAGCCTGAATGAATGTAACAAACGTGTTTCCTTTTTTATAGATACTTATTTTATTGCTTCCTTGTAACATTTATCATCTATCTTCATAGTAGGCCTATGCATTTTATAGAGCAGCATTTCTCAACCTGCCCCTATCCAAATTATATTATATATACATTGTTGCCAGGTTTTGCGAGATAAACAAGCACCCAGGTATATGAAAACATAGCCTGGCATGGCCACCGTGTAAATGCCATGGTGTATTTATAATTGTCTCCACCAGGCCGAAGGCATGTGGGGAGAGTATGTTTTGCACTTCGTCCGTCCGTGTGTCCGTCCGTCCGTGTGTCCGTCCGTGTGTCCGTGAACAGCTAATCTCGGCCACCGTTAACCCGGTCAATGCCAAATTTTGCACACACACTCCCTGGATGCCAACGATGAACCTCTGCCCCAAACTTTCCAGAACGGCCTGTTATAGCGCCACCAGGAGGCCGCTTTGTGCAAAACAAGTTTTTTCACAGTACACCTACAGATTTTGTCCAAACATCACGCAAATTAGTACACAGTCTCTCTAGAGCCATTCAACGAAACGGGTCTTTCAGATTTCTCAGACTCCATCCTGATTGGTTAAGATTGGCTTCCAAAGTTCACAGGAGTGCTCAGTTTCAAACAAAATGCTGCAAATCATGAACACATCGCGTGATTTCCGTGAAATTGTGCACGCACATTCCCACTAGGCCGAGGACGAAATGCCACATGAACAATTTCAACTCAGCCTCAAGGTGGCGCTATAACTGGCCGAAAAGTGTTTTTACCTCTAACTGCGCGGATCTGTGGATAACCTGGTGGAGACCTGTGCCCAGAAGGGCACTTTTTCTAGTTATATAGTGCTTTTATCAAAAGCCTTCACATAGATTGTGGTGCATTACATTCACTGATGGTGGCGGAAACCATGCAAGGCACCAACCTGCACATTAGGAGCAATAAGAGCTTCTACACTAACTCTTGGGGGAGTCTGGAATCGAACTGGTAACCTTGTGGTTCCCATCTGGCTGTTCCACCGTCCACTCTACCCCTGAGCCGTTGCTGCCCTAGTGTAGATACCAGTCTGGTGGAACTGAAATCTCAGTCTGTGTGGAGCTTGCATTTCAAATGTGCAAATTAAAAAAATCCCATATTTGCATACTGGGCCCTGATTGGTACCTCAATACTTTGGAGGGAGTGAAATCCAATCACAACTGAGTGAATTTTTCTTTTTTTTATCTTTGCAATGGCATATTTGTCTGGTTTCCAGGCTAATGAAAACAAGCAAAAAAATAAGCAAGCCCATCACCCATAGCCGATCTACAAGCTCACAATCTGTCACATCATGAGCTTGGCCTTGTATATCTGCTATTTTAAAACAAAAACAAAAACTTGAAGAAACACAAATCATGTAAGTAACAAGCTCATAAAACTGTAAGTAACCCACAACTACCAAATATTTACAAGCAACTTTACAGAAAAACAAGACCAAAGTCGCTTATAATAAGCGGACATGGCAATCCATGCGAATATTGTGGTGCTTTTTGACCCTCATCCCCTGCCGTAATGTCAGTTTACGGCACGCAGTGAAACAAAATGGCGACCGTGAGTATGTGCCAGCCGCAAGTCGGAGGTTTTAACTTCGAAAACTGCAAGAGGTGAGTCTTTCTGAAGTCAATAAACACACTCATATCACAGTTAGGACCTTCATAAACACTAACAAATGTTACGGCTGGTCGAGTCGACCCGAGAAGTTGGTGTTTTGGTGATGTAACAAACAATGGCACGCCAGCCTCGACTGACTGAATGACTCAGTCCTTTTGTAGCCGGAGCAGCTAATGTTCATATTTATATTACTTGTTTGTTTACATATGCAGTTGTATTTTAAGGTAGGGTAAGCGAATTCCTTTGGTTAAAATAAGTGTTAAAATGCTCTATTGTGATAGTACTCATTGCTATAGTGTTCAGTAACGGGAGTTCAGGCTTGACATGCATGCAAAATGCATCTTCTAGTCAGTGGTCAGGTTCAGGAATCGGGATACCCATTTTTTTCCAATACATATTAATCAAGTGGAATTGTAAGTGATGAATGACACAAATAAAGGAGCAGACACAATTGGAACTGGAACACTATAAAAATTAAGCTTATTATTATTAATGGCTACTCTTTCCTGATTGGCTAAAAAAATCTCACCTACCTGGTGACAAGGTAGCTAGAGAAACAGTGAGACCCCTGTTATTGAACAAACGCCCTATAGTAAATAAAGATTACTGTAGTACAGAATATATAGTGATTTAAACTGAACCAAAAAATATCACTTGCACAACCTTTAACATTATACTTTATTAGTCAGAAATATCACTCTAAAAGGCTATCACTGAAAAAGGTCCTTGCGACCTTGTTTCCATTCGGGTCCTAGGTATTGAATTAATAATCAATGACATGAAAAATAACAATAAAAATTCAAGATTAAATGTGAATAATTTGACAGCCCTAAAGTTGAACTACGCTCACAGCAGTGCCTTTTTATTTTCAGAAATGCAGTTTTGGAAGCAGATGTCACCAAGTTGGGGTGCAGCTTGCCTGCTGCTCGCAAAACGGGTACCACTATCTGTGGAATAGTTTTCAAGGTAAAGTGTATATAATAACCAAGCAACCACTGATCATTCCTTTCCCCATCACCTGCTCAGTGATGCTTATTAGCCCCTTTCGAGACTGTTTACCCTTTTTGTATTGGGAAGGTGGTATCCAGGGTCCCGTGAAAGTCAATCAAATCCACTCTACTCTCCCTGGTACGCACTGGTACCACTGTCTGGTCTCAGACAAATATAATATCTTTGCAAAATCTCAGCAACACTTAAGCAATGTTATTTTTTTCCATGAACAGAAAGTGGTACCAGTGTGTACTAGGGAGAGTGGATTTACTTTCAAGGGACCCTGGATACCGCCTTCCCAAAATACAAAATGGGTAAACCGGGTCCCGAAAAGGTCCATGATGCTTATTAGAAACTCAACGAAAGCTCCTTGTTCCTGACCACATTACTGTCGTGCCAAATAATGACCATAAAGCACGCCCCCTCTTGTCTCGGGATTCAGCCTTTCACAATTATTAGAAAATCGCCTATCGCTATTATTTGAGAAGATCACAATTATTTTTGCATAATCATTCCATGTTAAAGAGGCAAAACATTTCAACATTTCGCGAGGCAGATCAGCTTATTTCCACTATTTTCCCATGCAATTTAATTTGTTTACAAACCTTAAAACCACACTTAAATCAGACCTGTAGTCAATTATTAGTAGGCAATTATTTTTATCGTCAATTGTTTCCATGTTGACAAATAATAATAATAATACTCTTATTTATCTATTTTTTGTATAGCGCTTTTATGAGTACCCAAAAACACTTTACATGGGGGGCAAGAGGAAGCAAAAAAAATAAAAACTACTTTATTATGAAAAAAAATAACACTAAAGGACACTAAAGGAATAACAATGATAAAATAAAACGAAAAAAAAGAGTTTGCTAAGGAAAGCAATATTGAAGAGGTGGGTTTTGGAGGGTGGAGGCATGTTTTAGGGAGTGCATTTGCCTATACATTATTATATTATATTATTATACATTATATTATTTGTCATATCTGCCCTGTGAAATTTGTTTATGAAGGGCAAAAGGCAACCAGAAATATAAATTGTAACATTTACAATGTTCAATGCAAACACAATTTAACCCATTTTGGGCGGGAACCCCTTTTGGTGTTAGCATTATGTTATGCTTTAGCTATTGAAAAATAAGTGGCGCGCTACGAGCTTGTAGGTCTGCTATTTTTGAAAAATCGAAGAACGACTGACATAGAAACATAGCTTTTTCAGAAAACTGTCAGGATGTAGAAGACATTTTTAGAATCTCAGGTCAAAATGCGTTAATCGTTTTTGTGTGTCAGTTAATCGTCAACTTACATAATCGTGGCAGCGCTAACAAGACAGCCCTCCACTGTGCATTTCTCAAACCACGGTCTTTGTCCTTTTCCCTCCGGCAGGATGGCATCGTGCTCGGTGCAGACACCCGGGCCACAGAGGGCATGATTGTGGCAGACAAGAACTGCTCCAAGATCCACTACATCTCCCCAAACATTTAGTAAGCGCTCTTAAGTCTAGTGCAGTGGTTCTCAAACATGTTTTGGCTCGGATCACCCCTGTAAATTACCTTTTCATCCACAGCACCCCTGGATTACATTGTTACTTTGTAGCACCTTTTGTCACATTAACGGTACCTAAATATGTTAATCATCATAGTGAAATAGTGAAAATGAACGCACCAAATACAGTTTAACTCCGGTTAAACGGTAACTACTGCTTTTTGTGTGAATAAGTGCTGACAGGAGATGATTTGAAGGTAATATCCAAGCGATATATGTACATTGTACCTGTAAAATTTTTGACAATGCTGCAAAAAGACCCCAACTCCTTTTTTTTTTTTTTTTTTTACATCCAGTATTAACACAAAGTCCCATCAACATTTCGCTTCTTGTTGTTGTATAAGTTTCCACATTTTACCTCCTTGTGTGTGTGTAGTTGCTGCGGAGCGGGGACGGCTGCAGACACAGAGATGACGACGCAGATCATCTCCTCCAACCTGGAGCTGCATGCTCTGTCCACAGGCCGTCTTCCCCGTGTGGCCACCGCCTGCCGCATGCTCAAACAGATGTTGTTCAGGTGAGTCTGCTGCCCGGTGTGGCCACCGCCTGCCGCATGCTCATGATGCTCTTCAGGTAGCCTGTGGGATCAATACCATTTCCACCACGGAGATCATAGACATAAAAAGGTAGACGCCTCCTTTGGCTCTGGGGCGTGTGCTTCCCAAGAGTAGGCAAGCTTTCCCGAGATTTCTTGCGAAGCATAGCGGAAGTGCGTGTGTCACAGAAGGGGACGTTCGGTAGGCCAATCCGAGGTTTGTTTCTTTTCTCATACCACGTTTCGAGCTTGCAGATCTACTACTTCTGGATTCTTTTGTGTGATCAAGTGGGCTGTTAAAACGCAAAGCAAAATAAATATGTAGATGAGACTTTTCTGCCCAACAGCAAATATTGTGTGTGTGTCTCTGTCTCTCTTTCTAGGTACCAGGGATACATCGGAGCGGCCCTGGTCCTGGGAGGAGTGGACTGTAACGGACCACACCTGTACAGCATCTACCCCCACGGATCCACTGACAAGCTACCCTATGTCACCATGGGTCAGTCCACACACACACACACACACACACAAAATGGGAAATAATTAATAATACTCGTGTGACTATACTTATTCCAAACCCTGTACTGTAACTCTTTGTGTTCTCAGGGTCTGGCTCCCTGGCTGCGATGGCAGTGTTTGAAGATCGATACAAGGCCGACATGGAGGTCAGTTCAGAAGTGCAGTACGCTGGTACAGTGGTTCCCAATATATATATATATATATTTTGAATGCACTTGAGTCCACCTCTGGTCCTCAATGCCTTTTTGTCTCCCTCGCTTAGGAGGAGGATGCCAAGCGGCTGGTGCGCGACGCCATCGCGGCGGGCATCTTCAACGACCTGGGCTCAGGCAGCAACATCGACCTCTGCGTCATCACCAAGGGCAACGTCGACTACTTGAGAACGCACGAAATGGCCAACCAGAAGGGAGTCAGGTAAACGGCTTGGAGTGCTGCTGTTAACTGAACAAAACAATTATCCATAGGGGGCGTTGCAAAAACATGTTTTTTGGTGGATAAATCCCCTCATTTCTTACACATAATCACAGTGGTGATGTGACATTGTAATTGGCTGGCAAAATTAGTGGGAGTGGCCTGAGGAAACCACACTCGATGCAATTCTGGAAAGATTGCATATTTCTAGTTTATCCCTATTTTTTTACATATGCTTGCAAAATGGTAAAATTATAATTTTGGAAAATTGTTGATCTACAAGCTCAAAACATGAACTTGTATAATGCAATTTACATTGTTTTTTGCATGACACCTTGTGCTGAAGTATGAGCTGGTTAATGCATTTCTTGCATGTTTTTTTTAACTACTTTAACTACTGCATTCCATATGAAGCTATCACTTCATTAAAAATACAGCCAATTGTGGAACATAACAGTTATAACATTAATGTGCAGTTAGTTATGAGTTGCTACATCATCTTTGTCGTATTTTCAGGTTCGGGTTCCATAACCCTCAACAAGCTTTTCCTAAATCACTTTGATTAATGTCCGCCTTCTTCTTTTGTTGGGTGGAAATCCAAGTCCAAAACCTTTTTTCTTTGGTTCAATATTTATAAAAATCACACCCGTGTGAACTAAGGCTGTCCCCAAACATTCAAGGTTCGAATGTACGCTCGTTAGGGTTGGCACTCGAATCTTAATTAATGGGCTTGAACCATTCGTTTTTTTAATATTTTTATTTAAAAAAATATTATTTTTAATTAAAAACATATTATATTTTTCCTTTTTTATTAACTTGAAAATATATCTCGGCGAGAATGCGATATGGGCATGTAAAAAAAAAGAGGGAGAGAGAGAGAGATGGACAGAGAGAAATGGACAGAAATAGACAGGTGGGCTCCGTGGAGGGGTCTGGTCCACATCTGGTAGAGCTCTGTGAGGCCGGGTCCAGGTCACACTTCTGGTGGGCTCCATGAAGAGGCCTGATCCACGGTCACACTCGGCAGTCAGTTGGGGGTTAATATTAGAGGTCCACAGAACTGCGACGGGGAGGACGAAAAGAGACTCCGGGGAGACCGGATGTTGGATTAGTGGCAGGCCTTACTGGAGCCTATAATTATAGTGTATATTACAAGTACTGCTGGGAGACAGACCCACACAACAATGTACGACTATGGTATCCAGCTAGACTTGGAGACAGCCCTAGCTATAGGCTTTGTCGTAGAGAAAGGTTTTCAACCTAGTCTTGAATGTGCAGAGCGTGTCAGCCCCACGGACCGAAGCCGGGAGAAGGTTCCACAGCTGAGGTGCCTGGGACCTAAACGCCCTGCCTCCTATTGTAACTTTTGATATTTTTGGGACAGTAAGCATTTTTGCATACTGTAGACGCACTGGTGTTCTATTTGGTTTGCATGATAGCATCACATAGCCAAAAATCATGATCATTGTTAAGCAAAACGGTCACGGAGGATCTGCTTTTTCCCTGTGCCCACTTCAATGCGCTTCTGAAGCTGCATTCATACACAGGTGGAACAAATTAACGAGGAACAGCTAACGAGCAAGCTATGCTGTCAGCGCGCAGATCAGCTGTTTTCGTGGTTCTCTCTCTCGCGCTCTCTCACTCTCGCTCTCTCTCTCTGTGAACCAACACATAGGTGAACACGGACATTGCTGGTTGTAGGAGTGGTTGCACCACTCAAAAATCGGACTTTCTTAATCACTTCAAGTTCCGACCTGGCGTCTCTCTCTCTCTCTCTCTCTGTGAACCAACACATAGGTGAACACGGACATTGCTGGTTGTAGGACCCACTCAAAAATCTGACTTTCTTAATCACTTCAAGTTCCGACCTGGCGTCCCTTTTTTTGGTCATGTAATTATTATAGCTGAATGTGTTTAGAAATGGCAGATCTCGGAGGGCTATTTTCACACTTTAACACTGTCAGGTGAACGTGTTTAGAAATGGCAGATCTTGGAGGGCTATTTTCACACTTTAACACTGTCATGCACCCAAGTATAAATTAATGGAGCATTAATGTATGAAAACAGATCGATTATGGAGATACAGGGTGTCTACCCAACAGTGACCATTTGCATGATCTAATGTTGGAAATTACTTTTTGTGCCAAACATTGATTGCATTCTAATCACGTGTGGCCTTTGTATCTCGTGGCTTGTTTCCATTTCAAGAATAAATGAGCTTCAAGCCTGGCAACAGTGAGTAACGTCGTAAAGTCAAGTGCCTTTTCTGATGTGCAGAGTTTAGCTCGCTAGCATCGTTTGACTACTAACCTAATCTAACCTCCAAAATGTGTGGTTTGCTTTAACAATGTGTGGTTTTCATAGGTCAGTTGAGATTTGTGATTGCAATGAGATGGGATCATGATTTCAAAACATTGTAAAACAAATCAAATACAGATTTGTATCCTGTTCATTAACTACTTAAATTGTCTTCGGTCTTAACATGTCTTTTACGGGTAAAGTATATTTCAGGAAACAGCTGGCATGATTTGCAATATTTTCATTGCAAATCTTATTGCCCAATTTCTACAACGTGCTGTCACACGCTGAAAATAGAAGCACCAAGGGGCACGGTCGGTAGTGCTGTCGCCTCACAGCTAGAAGGTCCTGGGTTCAGTTCCCGCTGGGAATGCTGTGGGCGCTGGGGGCGTGTTCTTTCCTCCACGTCATCAGTGCCCATACCCGAGGCGGGGTTGGCGAAAGGGCCTTTCTGTGTGGAGTTTGCATGTTCTCCCCGTGTCCCCTAGGGTAGGTACTCTAAACTGCCTCCCCCTGGCCAGCCAGTGCGCCTGATGGAGGGGAAAGGAACTGGTTGGAATAACGTGTTCCTTCCACGCCCTACGTCCAACCAGGGAAACTCCCCCTGTCAAGGAGCAACACTCAACACTTGAGCCAAATTCCAATACCCAAAATCTCAGCCACTTGCTCACTCCCACTCGTTCACTACAGCATGGCAAAGTATGGTGAAATTGGTGACCTGCCAAAATATGTTACCATCTTGTGGACTTCACACAACTACATGGAGGTCTTTAAATATGTGGCCTGAATAGCGCTAGGTTGAACTTTGCTAATGAACAAACTGCAACGATTTTCATTCGGACACTGACATTATGTGATGTCTGCAAGATTTTCACATATTTCAGCAGGTCACCAATTTCACCGTAACACCACCATGCTGGAGTGAGCTAGTGTGAGTGAGCGAGTGGCCGAGATTTGGGGTATTGGAATTTGGCTATGGACACTCATGCATTAAGGAAGCATGAGTTCAAGTCTGTTGCTCTCCCCAGGTTGGTGGAGGGTGTGTAGAGCCCAGGATCACATTAGATAATTGACACAGGTGAAAAATGGGTTACAAAATCATGGGATAAAATGTATAATAAAAATATAGAAACGCCAAAGTCTGACATAATTTACACAATACACATCCTACCTGGATTGCATCCCCCCCCCCCCCCCCCCCATTCTGAATTCCCATAGACTTTTCTTGTATCGTGTCAAATGATCTTGGATACGAAGAATCACCTTGACTGTGAGAAATCGCTAATGTTACTGCAGCCGCTTGTACATATGCCTTCTGGTTACGTCTCCATTGGCATTCTGTGTGGCAAAATAAAGTGTTTTTGTTAACTGCTGTTGGTCAAAATATCTGATCTGTTGCATCAGTTGACATAAGCCATAATATGCGTTTTATAATTTCTCTTCTATCCAGAACCGGGGACTACAAATACAAGAGGGGAACCACCGCGGTGTTGAAGAAGGATGTGATCAATTTGGACCTGGAGGTGGTCGAGGAGAACGTACAGACCATGGACACTTCCTGAACCATCCGCCGAGTTTGGTTCCTCTCCTGATAAATTCCTCCAGTCTTTTGTTTTCAGAAATGGTTTTCAGTACAAGTTAGAGTTGTTGTTGCATCTGTTCCACTTTTGCTTTGTCTTGTGAGATTTCTAAGCATCACGTTTGTTTGTCTGTAGAAATGGTTTTCAATAAAAGGTAACACAATTTGGAGTCATTAAGAATTTTCAGTGTGCGATATTTGTGGCGATGATGGGTTCGATGTTTGTTAATCAGAATGGGTGTGAACTGATGTCAATGTATTATAGAGGGTATGCACAATTGCACATGCATAAAGTGAGTTGCAAAAGAGTTTAACGTCAGGTAATGCAATCAAATAGGACTTTTCTGTTTCGATGTATGCACTTCCAAGGCCAGAAAGTAGTTTTTGCCACTCGGTAGGTGTTCCTGCATAACTTCCGGGCATGATGTCACACGCATACCCTCTATTGTTTTGTTGGGTGGGAGTGGGGTAGTGAGACGAAAATCAATAAATGCATTAGAAACTGCTACAGTCACCTAAAGGTTAGCCTGGGGTCCACCTATGCTTTCTATGGCATAGGCAGCTCCGGCCGGGAGAATCTAGACACAGCTGCGCGACATGAGACTGATTAATTAGAGCAACAGAGAGAGAGAGGAGTGTCTGTACATGTGTGCATATGTGCGTCAATTTAACAAAGATGCAGACAATCCGAAATCAGCAGAGAGTGATCGACGTTTGCGCTACTCTATGCCGAATTGAAGTGGACTCGGACCCAGACTTTTTTTTTCCTCCCTGGAAATAAAAACGTCTGGGTTTCCGAGGCTACCTAAAGGTTATATAAGTAGGTCAGCAGCTATTCAGAGAGTCAAATCTGGACACCTTGGAAGTTAATGCAACTAATCTACTTGACGTGATTTTGTTTTGTCCAAAGGCAAAGCTCTATATTGTGATGGTAGGGTCACAAATTTCATACAGCCAGGATATATTCCAACTCCAAAATGCTAATGTCTTAGTTTCATCACTTCCAATTGGACGAAAATTGTCATCTTGACCGAAAATGTATTTCTTGCTCATTAAAGAGATGGGGAGAAAAAATTAAATAAACATTATTAAAAAAAAAAGAGAAATGGGGAGACACCTGAAACTGAACAAACACCTACACCAGTAGGCCTATGTCAGTATCACGGTCATGTCACTCGCCACTCTCACAACCAAGGTGTAAAGTAACCAAGTACATTTACTCAAGTACTGTACTTTGAGGTATTTTTGCTTATAAACCTGAAACAAATATGGCTTTAATTTCACGGTTTTCACCTTGAGTAGCTGTCTGTTAAAGTAACCACACATTTATTAGGTTTAGAGGTAGAGATAGGATATGAGCTTAAGTATTTTACCACTAGGTGTCGCCAAATCACCAAAAAAGCCCACCACCACGCAGCATCACGGGAATAAAAAATAAAACGAAAACAAGGAGTCGACACTGACGTCACACACATCCTAGCCACCGCGACGTGGTGGTACGTGGCACTGTGTGACGTCATCGGAAGGCGTCCATCTCCAAGCTGCAAGCAAGGTAAGTTCAGTCTCCTCAGTTTATCATCTTCTCCCAACGTTACCCTTATTACAATACTGTGTGTGTGTGTGTGTGTGTGTGTGTGTGTGTGTGTGTGTGTGTGTGTGTGTGTGTGTGTGTGTGTGTGTGTGTGTGTGTGTGTGTGTGTGTGTGTGTGTGTGTGTGTGTGTGTGTGTGTGTGTGTGTGTGTGTGAGAGAGATGTAGTGAAATACTTCTATGACATTTCTTAGCCTAGTGTGTGTGTGTGTGTGTGTGTGTGTGTGTGTGTGTGTGTGTGTAACATTTCACACTGAGCTAATGTGCTTTCAACACCATAGGGGTGTGTGTGTGTGTGTGTGTGTGTGTGTGTGTGTGTGTGTGTGTGTGTGTGTGTCTGTGTCATTTACTAGCCCTAGAATGTCTGCCCATTCATAGATGGGCTGACAGCTTGAACTGCAATAAATGCTATATTTATTGCAAATCACATCATCACCATGGCGATAGTCAACATGTCATTGCATGTTTTCCTAATATCATGCAGCCCTAATTCATCATAGTAGGACAGATGAGGACATAACTGAAAATATGTCCTGTTACAATCTTTGTGGACATCAGTAACTGACAGGAATGATAAATGTGTGAAAATCACTGATTACAATCTGAGCACATCTGTACATAATGTCTATAGATGGTTGATGTCATATGCTGTTGTCAACATTTAGAAAAGAAATCCACTGCAAACAATCTACACCACCTCCCTTTTTGTCTGTATTTATTAATTTAGTTAAGGCATATTCATACTCTAAATGTAATGGAAGGTGATTGATAAAGGGGATATGTATTGGAAGGTGATTGAATCCAATGTTCTATTAAAAGCAGGTACCGAAAGCTGATACGATGATGGAGGAGAGTGGAAACGAGACCCCCCCACCCACCACCCCGACCCCTCCCCCTGGTGTGGACGCTCCACTCGCTATCGGTATTATAAAGCATCTATCATGTCAAGGACCCAGTGTTGATTTTGTTGACGTAAAATGTTTGTCGACTGCCTTTTTTCACTGACGAAAACTAAATAAAAACTAAGCCTAAATATATATTATATTTTAGGGAGAGACTAGTGGAGAAGAGTTCCAGTAGAACTAAAAGACAAGTCATTTCATGTTTGGTTGCGCTCGGGTGTTGCACTCTGAAAATACAACACGTTGTTACTGTTACAGCTGTTACTGTTCTAATATAGTATTCAATCAAAAACTAAAGTAAGACAAAAACATTTCAGATGGCTAAAATATGATGTATAACTAAATGGAATAAATATTTATTCAAAAGACCATGACTAAAATTAAATAAAAGGTTGCCATCAAAATCAACACGGCAAGGACCCCCACATTGATTTGGTCACGGACCAAATTGATTTTGAATTTGAATTTGAATTAGTGAAAAGGGCTGTTATGCAGTTTAAGCAAGCCATGATGTGTTTTGGTTCAAACAAAAGGTATTTTCACTTTTTGTTAAAAGGTTAAAGCATTATATTCTGATTCTATAAGAGTATGTTCATTAACAGGGCTCTTTAATAATCAGAAACTACATTTTCTGTTGTTTTGCCAGTTTTCAGAACGTCAGGAGAGAGTGTACCCATTCATCGGCTTCATTTTTATAGTGTTCCAGTTCCAATTTTGTCTGCTCATTTCTTTATGTTATTACTTGTTTCATCTGTGTCCTGTGCGATGTCACTCTCCTCATTGGATACAATTGGTATCTCCACCTTAAAATTCATTTCCTGATTAATAAAGAGCTGAAGAGACTCCTGTTCTTGAACAGGAGTCTCTTCAGAAGTCTCTTCAAACACTAGCAGAGTACTAGCAGAATGTCTTTCTCGTAAACTTGGAAATGTAGATCTTGTCTTGTTTGACTGAATGCGTCCTTTCTCTCTGTTCTAGATCTTTCCAGCGACAGCCCCTCTGTTTCCAGTCCCCTCCCGCCCAGCCACTTCACAGCCTCCCCGCCCCCTCTGGCCCCTCTCGTCTCCCCAGCCGCCACTGCCGTCCAGCTCACGTCCCATCTCGGCTCCCTGTCCATCGCCACCGGACCCCATGCGGGTCCACATGCCCCCTTTTCGGCACTCTCCCCCTCTGCCCCTTATATGGCCTCGTCCGTCGGCGCCCCGCCCTCCAGCCTCGTCACGTCCGCCCCTCCGACGGGGCCCCCCAAATCCTTCTCCATGAGCGCCGGGTATGACATCACAAGAGGGCACGCCGGGCGCACGCCGCAGAGCCCGCTGATGCCCACGATCGCCAACTCCCCCCAGATGTCAGGTAAGAACTTACTCAAGATAACATTCGCAGCGGATGATACAATTGGTCCTCACTAATTCTCGTTATAAGCTGGCACCATTTCTGTCTACTCACTCTGTGTCTCAGATGAGGGCAGTTCAGAAACATGCCAATCAGCCAATGACATCTTTCTTCAGTGGTCATTTCAAATTTCAAATTATTATTATTTTTTGATTCAAGAACAATGGCTTCTATTTCAGCACTTTCCAGTAAGTCAAAGGCTGTAGTTTCTATTAGCTCGGGGAATGCCTCCGATGATGCATTTACAATCGTATTATTAACTTTTAAGGCCATCTCTGGTCTGGCCCCATCCTACATCTCCGACCTACTCAAGCTATATGTCCCAAAGCACAACTTGAGATCTTCAGACTCTCCTAAAAATCCCAATTTCCAAGTTGAAAACGAAAGGTGCCCGGGCCTTTGCTTTCAGATCCCCGAATCTCTGGAATACCCTCCCTCTAGGGCTCAGGCTCGCAGAGTTTTCAAATCCCTCCTGAAAACTCTTCTATAAAGCTGCTTTTAAACCATTATGTCCTACTGCATTTCTGCATATTGCTTGTTTTATGTTTGAAATTCTTCATTGGGAATAACCCCTTGAGGTGAATCATCTCGTTTTCAATGCATACCGGTACGTTATTCTCTGTATCATTACTATTATTGTTTATGGTGTGTATTGTTTTAGTTTTTACTCTCTGTGAAGCACTTTGTTTCGAAAGGTGCCATATAAATTAAGCTTTAATATTTATTCTGCCTTAAATTTACTTATGGCTTTCCATATTTGTCCAGCAGGCTTGGTGTCCAACCCGTTGACCCAGCAGCCGGTGATGTCTGGAGGCTTGGACAGCTCACCCATCACCTTCCCTGAGAATGCAGAGGACCCTCGAATGTCTGCAGACCCCAGCACAGGGGGCGGAATCTGGGGCTTTATCAAGGTAAAAAAGCAATGTAAAGCAAGGTAAAAAAGCAATTTATTGCTTACATAATTGTCTCTGGCCTGTTGGAAACCGCATGTCCAAAACCTTTCGGGATTCAAATTCATCAAAAGTAGCAGATCTACACGCTCAGAACGCGCCGCTTCGTGCAGTGTTTTCAGCTTGCGGATCTGCTACTTTTGATGCTTTTGTGTGACTCTGTAGTAGTATGATCAAGTAGGGCTTTTATTTACGAGAAAACACGAAGTTCAACTTCAATTTAGATGTATAATATGCAATGATTGCGATTGGTTCAGATTCACGAAAAGGGAGTCTTTAAATGGGTGACGAAAATATCTACAGTATGCTAATTCTGAAGATAGTTTTTCCAGTTAACAAGGCTGACCTTATAGTACCACATGATGTAAAACAATCTGTCTAAATAACCTTCTAATCTCAATTTTAACATTGTGGTCTAGAAAAACAAACCTAAGTAACAAAAACATGAGAACAAAATGGCCGTGGTAAGTCTGCATGCTCGTCATAACTAGACCAAATGTCTACGGGGGCAGTGGTGGAAAGTAACTAATAACTAATTTAATTTATTTGAAAACTTTAGTTACTTTGCATTATTATTACAAAACACTCAATCACTTTTCAACCTATCTTCATATAATTGATCCTCACTAATGTGATAAAATGCCACAAGTTTTAAGACTCAGTCTGTGGGCAGTTCAGAAACCCGTCCACCAGCGACATCATCAATGGGGAATCCAAGCGAATAGAAGGGTTTCTATTCGTGAAAATTAGCAGGAAGCCATCGTTCTCACGATAATAAAAATGTAAAAATATATATTTTTAAATCTTGTTAAAATCTGCCTAACGATGATGTCACTGGTGGACGCGTTTCTGAACTGCCCACAGCCCTCCTATGAGACAGACTGAGTAGGAAAAGAATGTGGTATTTTATCATGAACATTAGTGAGGACCAATTATAAGGTAGGGTGGAGTTGTCCGAAGAGGTGAGTTTTCAGATTAGGGCGGGAAATTGGGAGTAAGTCTGCAGTTCTGACTGCAATTATGGGGAGCTTGTATATAACATACATACACATACCGTAATTGTACAGACGCACACACACCACATTCACATACCGTACACTCACTCACATGCGCATTGTGTGTTTGCAGGGAGTGGCAGGGAATCCCATGGTGAAGACAGTCCTGGACAAGACCAAACACTCTGTGGAGTCCATGATCACCACCCTGGATCCTGGCATGGCTCCCTACATCAGTAAGTCTGTTTTTTTAACAAGTGGTCAAAATGAGTTTTCTCAGACGGGTGGCTGGCTTCTCCCTTAGAGATATGGTGAGAAATTCAGTGACACAGGACAGACTCGGAGTAGAGTCGCTGTTTCTTTGCTTGGAAAGGAGTCAACTTAGGTGGTTCGGGCATCTGGTTAGGATGCCTCTCGAGCGTAACCCTAGGGAGGTCCTCAATGCATGTCCCGCTGGGGGGAGAGCCCGGGAGACAAGGATGAGTTGGAGGGTGTATATCTCCAATATCTGCCTATCAATTGCTAATGTTGCTCTGGAGAGGGAAGTCTGGAGCTCTCTGGTGGAGCTGTTGCCCCCGTGACCTGAAAGAAGAAAGCAGCACACCACAATAACCATGAAACTATAGATGCACATTAGGGCTTTCACTTCTAGTGATTTTCACTAGTTGAGTAGTTGCCTAGTTTACTAGTCGATTAGTCGATTAGTAAGTCGTTTTTGATTGGTGCAACCACTCCTATAGACAGCTATGTGTTTCCCTGGGTCTGTTCCTGGGTCCCTGGGTCTGTCTGTCTTTCCCTGGGTCTGTCTGTCCCTGGGTCTGTTATTTCTTTCTTTTCTTATCAACTAGTCAACTAGTACCAACAGGTCAACTAGTGGATTTACTAGTCGACTAGTTGCTTAAACCCCTAATGCACATACAGTCAAATATTCAGTACCACTGGGGCTACCTTATCCAATGAATCACTTCCTTTATGAATCAGAGTAGAGAAATCCTTGGGCAAGTAATCCATCTATCCGTGGCTGCCGTGACATGAGCAACGTCTATAATACCAACATCTATAATACAGTGACTGTGCGGCCGTGTGTTTCCAGAGTCCGGCGGAGACGTGGACATTGTGGTGACGTCGAACAAGGAGACCGTGGTGGACGCTGTGAGGGCAGCGTTCCAGGAAGTGTTTGGCATGGCGATGGTGACGGGAGACCCCGGAGTGTCCAACATCGCCCCCCAACCTGTGGGCTATGCTGCCGGCGTCAAGGTAGTGTGTGTGACCTGTTAAAATGGCAAATGGTGCATTTCTATAGCGCCTTGCCCTTTATCAAAGACGCTTTTCAATGATTGTGCATTACATTAGTGCTGCACGATTAATCGAAAATCGAGATCTAGATAGACAGACACCTATGCAATCTCATTTCTAAATTTGAGCAAGAATCATGCAGCACTAGTTGACTGTCCAATTCATCTTAGTTGCAACTACAGACTAAAGACAATATATTTTCAGGGAAAAGATGAGAATCATGTGAGAATCGTGATCTAAAAAATTGAGATTTACATTTGAGCAAGAATCATGCAGCACTGCATTAGATTCACCCATTCACACACACATTCATGTACCGATGGCGGAGGCACCAACCTGCACACCGGGAGAAATTTGGGGTTCAGTGTCTTGCTTATAAGGAACATTGGAACGTTACAATTTATATTTTTGTTTGCATTTTAGGCTTCGTAATTACTTTATATTCACCAAATATTATTTTCACAAAACATTTCTGCAGTCTGCAGGAATCCCTGCATCTATACTGCATCACATCGCACCTTTGATATGGAATGCTCGTGTCGTGTGGACTATAGAATGTCTTGGTTGTGCAAGTGCAAGTGACACCGTTGTCATATAATTTAGAAGTGCCTGGTTCCAGAGGGCTCAAACAGGAATGGGAGATGCTGTAATGTGGTGGAGGGGGGATTGGGGGGGTAGTTGGACATTCAGACCTCACAGGGGTCCTTAGAAAACCACCCATGTTGGATCATGAGACAAATGCCTTTTGAGGGCAGCGTTTGCGAAAAACAATATGCCAGTGTTTACTGACGTTGGTGGACATTTAGTTTGCTAGAGGAGATGACAGAGCAGCATGGATGATCCTGTTGCCACTGGTTTTGGTGCTCGTCTTGTTCAGGCACTCGCATTGTGGTGCATTATTTAAAAATAAAAGTGAGGGGGACAGTGAGGGCAGTATTTATATCAGCTAGAATGCATCTTACGTTGTCATTTACAACAAACATTCAATTCCATAGACTTGGCTGGCAAACAAATTACATCACAACTGCCCTAAACTTGTCTGGCAAATGTTTTTTGTTAAAAAGGCTACAAACAAACAAGTCCATAGACTTGGCTGCCATGCATTGGAGGGGCTAGTGCCCCTCAACAATATTAGAGACTTGTGTAATCCATTCCCCCAAAATGCAGACCTCCATATTTGGACAAGGCTAACCCAAAATTCCATATTTGGGCATGGCTCACTTCATTGTGACCTCATCGTGATGGTACAAGCGTCGCTGCCGGCTAGCCTGGTATAACCGGCAGGGTCTCTCTAGCGACTCATCGAGTGAGGTGCGTCAAGAGAGCCAAACATCCAGCATGGCCGCCGCCGTAGTGAGGGCCATCGGCTCCGACCTGGCCAAGAGCCTCCGAGAGATCCGTCTCCATTTGTGTCAGACCGGCGTCGCCAGCCAGGGAGCCAGGGACTTTGTGGAACGGCACTATGTGACGTTGAAAAAGGCCAATCCGGAGTTTCCCATCCTGATCAGGGAGTGTTCCGGAGTGGAAGCCAAACTCTGGGCTAGGTACGACTTCGGGAAGGAAAGGAGTGTCGTGTTGGACAACATGACAGCGGAACAGGTAGCCAGAGCACTGGAGACAGTGGTCAAGTCCAAACCTTGACCTCACCTCACTCTGCCCCCCATCCCTGAACTCTAATAGTTATTGTTGTACTCATGGTCAATAAACCCTGCAGCCATTCAGTCTTTTTGAGGGGCGCTAGCCCCTGACATCTGGCTTTCAGAAATTACATCATGTGGCATCCGACTCTATGGACATTTCTAATGTTTGTTTAGAGTACTAAATGTGATGTCATGTGGCAAGACACACTCCATATATGGCCAGTACATAATTAATTCCATATGTTGATCTGACCCCCATGCCAAAGCCCCTGCAGTCTGCTGTCTGTCACACAGGCGGATGCGTGCACGCGTTGCTTCTCGCCCTCAGGCATTTTACTGGTTATACTGTCCACCTCTGCTGATGTCACATACAAAACAAAGGATCATGTCCATTTTTGGTCATTTGTATTGTGTGTGTGATGTCAGACCATGAGCTCCCTATATATATATATATATATATATATATATATATATACTGTATATAAGGTTAAGATAGGAGGGGTTCGAGCAGGATAAGCTAAGCTCAAGAAAGGAATGGACAGTTTTACGAGGGCGCCATGCCCCTGGAGGATCGTAGACGATTGTGGGGGCGCCTTCGCACTGGGGGCCATTGGAGGCAGTATTTTCCAGTCTATCAAAGGGTTCAGGGATTCACCTGCAGGGATGAGAAACAGAATGATCGGTAGCTTCACGTCCATCAGGACCAGAGCCCCACTTACGGGAGGTCAGTTTGCTGTATGGGGAGGCCTCTTCAGTGTGGTCGACTGTGGTCTCGCACGAGTGAGAAAGAAGGAGGATTCCTTGAACGCAATTGCGAGCGGGGCCATGACCGGAGCCATCCTTGCTGCAAGGAGTGGACCAGCAGCCATGGCTGGCTCTGCAGCCATGGGTGGCATTATGTTGGCACTGATAGAAGGTGCTGGAATCATGCTCAATAGATATTCTTCTTCACAGCTCCAAACTAGTCCCCAGGCTCCTCTTGATGATCCTGCCTTTCACCATGTTCCCCACAGTTTATGAGCGGTGTTAGCACTCCAGCATTTGATTGTGTGTTTTTGTATAAGTCTGTCTCTCTGTCATAGAGACTCACTCTACTACTGTATGTCTCTCTCTATCCATTTGACGTAATCATTACGTCATTACTTCACCTCCTTGACAGATATTCCATGCTCTGTCTATATAACTGGTGTCCTCAACTTTTGAGGATGACCGTATGATTATCTACTAATTATCATTTTCATGCGTGACCATATATGGAGGCGTGACACGACACGACTGACGGGAAATGCAGGTTTTCATAGTAACTGACCTACGGTGGCAAAAAAGAGATCACTGACACGTTTAATATTCTTTTATATATATTTTTAATTTCCAAAAATGTTACAAAATAGCGGAAATAGTTGCAGTTTACCCTCTTATGGCCACCCTAATTAACAGTGGATTGTGCCTTCTACCTGCACTATTCATATGTTTAATTCATCATTTTAATGCCAATAGAAAAATCCGTGACATCCGTGATATCTCATTCTAACACGGTAATCCTATAGTATTAGACACTGAGTCCTGATGGTGGCGGTAACTGCACCATTATGCTGATTTTGACCGAATAGAGGTAATCTGGCGATGTCATTTCCGGTCAGCTGATCACAACATCCGCTAGCTTTCTGCACTTTCTGCACTGTGTTACACAGTCAGATGTCCGGGATGCTAAGCTATCATCAAGCTAATCAAGCCCCAAATATCGCTTTTTACGCAGTGATGCACATAAAGACCGTGTGCGTGCGTGTACGCGAGGATTTCGGCTGGTTTCAGGTAGATTACATCGGCCAAACAAGCTAAAGGTTTCTACATTTTGCTACATTAAGCCCCCGATTATAGGGAATAAAGCGATTACGTCATTTACGTCAAGGATAACTAATGAGGGATTTCTTTTATTCATTACGTCAATTACGTCAATAGCCATAAGGGGGTTGAATCGTGCATTTCCTGCCAGTGTATCACTCAAAATTCCCATACATGGGGAAAGCCCCGATATATGGTGACATCATAGTAAATGCGACCTGCTGTTGCAATTAAGCCCATATATGGAGATCCCTGATGTCATCAATATTAGTATATGAATATATGTCAGAACTTGTTCTGACATTCCACATGTTGATCTTTCCCCATCCATCCTTCCTCTTCGATGTCTCCCTTTTGACTCATACCCGTCCATTTAAACTCTAGACGGGACCGCCCCAAAGTTATTTGTGCAGCCGTGCCCGGCAGCTGGCGAAAACTTCTCAACACGAAAATGAAGGCCTCACCCCACCGGGCCCGCATCAAACGCTGTACACTCAAGACACTGCCCCCGCTGCCACCCTTAGATCTCCATATGTGAAGCTGACCTGTTCTGACCCTCCATATGTTGATCTGACCTCATCATAACCTGTACAATCAAGACACACTCCATATATGGCCAGTGCGCCTTTAGGGCAGGTGTCTTACTGGTTAGTTAGAAAACCTTAAAAAATAGCAGGTCTAGCTTGTTGGCTCTGTTTCATGACAAAGTATGAAATAAGGCTTAAGTGTTTGAAAAGAATCACAAAAGTAATTTACAAAAGATCTTATATAAGAACTTCAGGGAGGGCTCATTTTCAGAAGATCTGGCCATGTGAACGCAGCATTAACACTAAACCTGCTGTTGCCCTGTCCGTCCACCAGGGGGCTCAGGAGCGCATCAACAGCCTGAGGAGAACCAACGCCATTCACGCCAAGCAGCCCGTGGTGTCTGTGGAGAACTTCATCGCTGAGCTCTTCCCCGACAAGTGAGCGGAAACAAAACGCACACAGCTTCCATTAACCCATATAGGACTGAGACCAGATTCTACAAATTTCTTGTAAATCATGACAGTTTTCTGAAAAGGTTTAAATCAATGGTTTTCAAACTATTTCATGTCAAGGTCCCAAACAATTGTATGTATTTGGCCACCGACCCCCATCTGTAAATATGTTGTTCCAGGGACCGCCCAGAAGCAAAGATTTGATTTAAAAACGTTCACTTATTATGACTTATTATGCAGTCGACAAAAACTGGAGTATGTGTGGACCTTAAGGCTACTTCCTGGGGAAAGTAGCCTTAAGGTCCACGCATACTCCAGTTTGTGTCGAAATGTTGTGAAGTCACTGAAGCTGCGGTGTTAAGAAACTCACCGCTCACCTCAACACATCTCTCTGTTTTTACTAACCATCCTCACCGTTTAGGTGAGTACTGAGTAGGTTAAAGGTTATCACCTATAACTGGAGAATGCGTGTGCCTTTAATGTACCACGTCCACGACTCACACAAGCTGTTTACATTCATGAGTAATACAGTATTCAATCAAAAGGGCCCACACTTTGATATGTATTTGGCCGCAGACCCACATCTGAAAAGATTTTGTGCCAGGGAACCCCTTAAAAGAAGTTCTGTTATTTATTTTCTGAAACTTTACAACTTTACAAGCTCACAACGCTCATAATAATACATTTTTCTGGGGGCTAATGTTGATGGAATGGGATTAATGCTAAGTTGTTCCGTCTCCCTACGCAGGTGGTTTGACATGGGCTGTCTTGTCCTGGAAGACCCGGGCCTTGGCGTTTACATCGAAACCTTCACACAGACCACTCCTGTAGCACTGGAATACATTCAACAGGTACAATGTTCTTATAAACTAATCCTCTAGCATTGAAAGAGTACAGGTACAATGTTGGGGGCACGGTGGCGCAGACGGTAGCGCTGTCGCCTCACAGCTAGAAGGTCCCTCGTTTGAGTCCCGCTGGGGACGTGCTCTCTCCTCCGCGTCATCAGCGCCCATACCCTTGGTGGGGTTGGCGAAAAGGGCCTTTTTGTGTGGAGTTTGCATGTTCTCCCCGTGTCCCCTAGGGTAGGTACCCTGACTACCCTCATAAAAAACATTCAGTAATCCTGGTCTCTATACTGCCTCCCCCTGGCCAGCCAGGGTACCTGATGGAGGGGAAATTAACTTGTTGGAATAACATGTTCCTTCCTTGACTTCCTTCCACACGCTACATCCAACCAGGGAAACTCCCCCTGTCAGGTGGCTTGGACTCCTCATGCATTAAGGAAGGAACTTCAATGCAATGAACTGTAACACTGCGACACCTGAGTGCTAGCATCGCTCCTTTAACCACTCAAGCCCCTACATATTCACAATATATAGCAAAACATTGCACATGCAATTTCCAAATAATTGTGATGTGAGAACATTTGCTACATGTAGTCCATTTGTTTTTCAGGCTCAGTCCATGACACCGGCTGACTACAGCCTGCGCTGGTCAGGCTTGCAGGTGACTGTGGGGGAGGTGCTGGAGCGCAGCCTGCCCAACGTGGTGCGGGCCGACTGGCAGCAGGCGCTGACGGGCATGAGCCACCAGCGCATGGTGCACGGCGCCGCCATGGCACTGGCCGGGATGTACAAGCAGCAGCTGTCATCCAGGGGGAGCCTGTGAGCGATAATAATAATAATAATAAGCGATGCTTTCCGTATATTACATATTATGTGTGTCGGATTGAAGCAGGGAGGGGAGGGGTTAGGACGGCTGTTCGACGGGATTGCCCCCCGCTCTCCGCCCTTGGTCAGCGTAATGAAATGCCGATTGCACATTTTGTCGCGTGGTGTTTAATTTGCGTCTGCGGAGCGATGCAGGCTTCAGGGCCTGAAGCGAATTGACCTCTTAAAGCTGGTGTTAGGTGATATTTTTGTTAAAGTAAGTGTTAAATAGTTCTATATTCAGATAGTAATCATTGTGTTTGTTCAGTACTCCCGGTCTCTCCAGATCTTTTGTAAACAGAAAATATAATTTTCAGGTCGGGATAACAAACTCAGACAACCCCACACAGATTTATATAAGCTTTTTTAGTGTTCCATTTCTCATTTTTGTCTGCTCATTTGTTTGTTTCATCACTACCAATTCCACTTACTAGAAGCTCGACTGGCATTCGGCCTTGATGGCGTTACAGTATGTAGAGTGGGCGTAATGGGCAAAAGAGGTGGCTGAAATGTGCCTGAATAATGTGTTTTATATTAACTGTACAATATGTGAAGACATTGATAATAAGCCTAGATCATAGACAGTGATCAAGAGTCTGTGGCAAATTTGGAGGCAGGTGGAGTGCTGGTCAGCCTGTGATGAGCTGACACACACAGTGATGTTGCCTCTCTGATTCTGGTAGTGGGATTTATCCTATTTGTGATTTGGATAAAAGTGGTATCTTGACCTGAAAGTTTTCTATTTACTAAGGAGATGGGGAGAGACCTGTTACTGAACAAACACTCTATAGCTATGATTACTCCCAGAGAACTATTTAAAACTTATTTTAACAAAGAAAATGTAACCTAAACCATGTTCAAGCCCCCCTCCAAAAAATAAATATGACAAATCAAAATGTGTCAAATGTTTTTCAAAGAATTGCAGATCTAAACCACATAGCATTCCGCATCACAATGCATAGTGAGCTTAAGATTCTTTGAAACATTTGGGAAATGTTTTTGAACAATGTTTAATTTGGAACATTCCCAGAATCTGGATGTCGGCGTTAAAGTGGTCAATGAAACGGACACCAGACACTAAGATTGAGTTCATTCCTGCCAATACCCGAACAAGCACAAAGACATCATCACTCGAAAATGTATCTAAAATATGATTCTAGCTTTTGCGTGGTGGTGGAGGAAGAACAGTGATATGCCGAACAGTGCTGAGCGATGCATTTTCTTTTTCAGTTGTCTGACAACTGATTGTAAAGATCGCTTCAATCGTTAGAAATATTAGAATATGGTTCACCCGAGATCTCCCCTGTGATTCTGTAGTGTAGTTCAAGGTTCTTTATTATTTGTCTCCCGAGGAAGAAATTTGTCTTAGTACGGTCGACTTACTTAGAAATCTACAAGCTGTGTGTGCTGTTGACTGTAGAGGGCAGTATAACGCGCCTAGCCTGACAGAAATGACATAGTATCATCACTGTTTGGCGGATGTCTAAAACAACAACTGTAAAAGTGAAACAATTATATTCTGTGTTCAATCAATGTATCATTTAGTCACAGCTCTTGTTCATATTCTTTCTTTGGTTCTATATTTATAAAACCCACAGACACACTTTAGTAGAAAAAATATTATCTGCAGTACAAGCTCACAGCCATTTTCTCTACTATCACATTACTTGGTCATATTTCTAAAACTAAAACGAAAAATGTTCGTCAACCTTTTTTCACTGAAGAAGCTATGATGAATTAAACTATATAAATAATATATTGCCAATGTCAATTAAAAACTAGACTCAAATGTTAGGAAGGGACTAGCGGAGAAGAGATCCAGTAGAACTAAGACACCTAAGTCATCATGGGTGCTCGTGGGTGTCACAGACCTGATCGTAGATTTTCTATTTCCGCCAATTAATTTTAGTCGAATAAATCAACTGTCAACTAAAAGGTGACTAAAATATGACAACAACTTCTATTCAAAAGACTATGACTAAAGCTAAACCAAAAGTCTCTGTCAAAATCAACACTGCATATGACTGCGACGTCCTATAAATGAGTCTGGAAAGCTGTGCATTCATAACATTTAGCACCCCCATTGTTAGTCTGAAAACCCAACTCAACACGTCGAGTAAAGAGAAAAAGTAATCGCTCGGCACTGCAGCGCATCACGGCCTGTAAAATATTGTATGATTAGTTTGTCTGATTATTTCCGTCAAATAAAGTAACTATCTGTGCTAATGAATGCTGACTGTATGGAAGTGTATGGAGTGGACTGAAGGATTATTTTTCCTCGGTTAATTGTAGCTGGGTTTTTAAAGCCTACACGTCTGTGTCATATGACATAATTGTATTGCATATCTCACTTCTAACTTATTTCAAAGCACCAACATTATTCTTGTGTTTCGCGTCACACGTCTATTCGCCAAACGTTTGTACTTGAGCGCCTTTCCCCCGCTGAATAACGTCAAAATGGCCTGAAGTGTGAGGTCGTGACTACAGTATATATGCCACAATTCTATTAAAGGTTTTAACTCCCAAGTTTTGGCTTTATATAAGAATTGTAAGATTGTTTACTTGGTGGAAGTCACGACTCAATTCAGGCGTTTTGAATGTCATTCCCAGGCAGAATTGGCCTTCCACACATTGATTTGGAAGGCAAGGCATTTGTCCTGGTTTCCTGTTAAAGGTGCGCTTCACCCATTTTCAGCCTATCAATTCATCCTCACTAAATTATGTCTGTCTCAGAGGAGGGCTGTGGACAGTTCAGAAACCTGTCTACTCACTCTGTGTCTCAGAGGAGGGCTGTGGACAGTTCAGAACCCTGTCTACTCACTGTGTCTCAGAGGGCTGTGGACAGTTCAGAAACCTGTCTACTCACTCTGTCTCAGAGGAGGGCTGTGGACAGTTCAGAAACCTGCCTACTCTGTCTCAGAGGAGGGCTGTGGACAGTTCAGAAACCTGTCTACTCACTCTGTATCTCAGAGGAGGGCTGTGGACAGTTCAGAAACCTAACTCTAATGTCATCATCAATTTTCCTGCAATGACATCCTCAGTGCTAACAATAATAAGTAATTTACAACAACAAGTTTCAAGCTAAACATATACAGTGTATATATATATATAATTGTATTGATTCAAGAACTATGGCTTCTATTTCAGCATGCTAACTTTCTAGGAAGAGACATACTGTAGTTTCTATTCGCTCGGAATCCCCAACGATGATGATGTCACTAGTAGTCGTGTCCACAGCCTACAAATGAGACGCAGAGGCTACTAGGGATGGGACGATATCAAAATGACATGTCACGATTATTGTGGCTAAAGATAATTGCGATTGATGATATTATCACGATAATCAAAACGTAAAACGGCACTTTTGTTAACCTCTTGAACCCCCAGCATCCTTATTCTGAGGGGTAATGTTCGACAAAAATAGCAGATCTACAAGCAACGCATTGTGAGCTTGTAGATCTGCTATTTTGGAGGAATTGATTTTTGTATAAAATAAGGGCCTACTAAAAGCGCTCTTTACCGGTCCATTTCATCAAGCAGAGAGGGTTTAAGTGGTGCTGAATTTGAAGCCAAACACCAATTCATCCTAGTGTATGACGCAGGACAATTTCTCAACAAATTTAAATCTTCACGATACGACTACTGTGAGTGTTTTTTATTTATCACGTTAAATTATTATCATCCCAGCCCTAGAGGCTAATTGGGCAGACATACATCCTATATACCATAAATGTAGCTAAATACTGCACCATTCTTCAGGGATAGATGCTCAAAATTATGTCCGACAAATGCCAGTCTACTTTGTCATTGTTTTTTAAGATATCAGGATTTGTGTTCTGTGTTCAGTGTAAAGAAAGAAAAGCTTGTGATGCAGCTCTTTACTCCTAAATGTGCCTTTAATACGCAAGTAAAATACTTTTCATACTGCCAGTGTTTTGTGCTTTGTGTTAACTGCACACCCCTGCACGCGTGTGCGCATTTACACTAAAATGATGGCGGACGGCAGTGCATGTCGAATAGTTGAACACTTAACAGTAACTAAGTACATTTTCTTAAGTACTGTACTTAAGTAAAAACTTCATATATATATATATATATATATATATGATTTATTTTCAGTCAATGCAAAACCTGTTGACCACTGTACTAAGCCATGCTGTCTATAACCGAATAACTGCCAGAAATGGCCAATCTACAAGCTCACAACGAGTTGTGTTGCTATGTGCCGTGAGCTTGTAGATCGTAGAATGTTTGCCAAATCATTTCATTGATTTGATCAGTAGATCTTCATCAGCAAGCTGAGGTTCATTTCCAACTCCTCTGAACAGGCCTTAATCCTGTAACTATTACCACCACAAGGTGGCAGAATTGCAATTCCTAAACCCTGACCCCCTCTTTGAGAACCACTGTCATCCACATCACAGGCATGAGATCCTTACTTCTACTCCACTATATCTCGGATACAAATATTGTACTTTTACTCCACTATATTTATTTGAAAACTTTAGTTAACAACTAGTTACTTTGTAGATTTAGATTATTATTACAATTTATTATTACAAGACATACGGTAACCAATTTTGCCCTGGGCCTATATATTTCGATTGAAAATAGCAGATCTGGACATTCTGCATAATTAGTACTTTCTACTTGCATGGCACTTTAAGTAGGCTACATTTTGATGCCAATACAGTGTTTCTACATTGCGTTATTGATACTTTTATTTAAGCAAAACATTAGAGTAATTCTTCCACCACTGGCAACCAGGCTGTTATTTTACGTTTGTGTGTGTGTGTGTGTGTGTGTGTGCGTGCGTGCGTGCGCGCGCCTGCGCCTGTGTGTGTGTGCCACGAATAAGTGGCTTCAGGTTCCATCCTTGGTGAGATTAAAGTCTGTGAGAGGAGGTGAAGGTGCAACAGTAAATGGTAACAACATAACAGATTAAGATCATAACACAGGTCTACTGCCAGGAAGCGTCCGTCGACTGGAGACCTATTCATACTCCAGTTTTAGGTGATATGGTGATATGGTTAGTAAAAACAGAGACATTTGTGAGTTGCTTACATTACAACCACGGTGTGACGTTGTATGAATTGAATAGGCCTTAAAACTATATGACAATGTTCGTCGACTACCTTTTTTCCCCAAAACGAAATAAAAACGAAGCTACAGTATGATGACTAAAACTAAGACTAAATATATTTACAATTGCGTCAACAAATAAAAACTAGACGTAGATGTTAGGGAGGGACTAGTGGAAAAGAGATCCAGTAGAACTAAAAGACGAGTCATTTTAAATAGCAGAGTTTGTAGATCGGCTCTTTTCAGCATGCAGTCAAGTCTAAAAACCACCAAAATACATTTTTGTCGACAAAATCAACTGTATCGGTATCGGCTAACACAGAAATTGTGGTATGAAATGAAAAGACTATGGGGTTTATCGGTCTCCCATTGTCTTAGATTCAGGCAGCCAATGATGAAAAAGTTTCCACTAGGACGCTACTACGGTCGAGATAGGTGAACAAACATGTTGTCCAGCCGCTTTTCAAGCAGCTGGCAAAAATGGAAATGCCCAGATAAAGTAAAAGTACCTCAAAACTGTACTTGAGTAAAGGTACTTGTAGTTGCATGCCAATGTAACGTCTTGTGAGACGAGCTGCGGTGTGCTTGAAGCTGTCATAACATACCGCATGGAATGAGGAATGCATGGCACTTCCACATGGATTCACGTTAAGACCATCCCAACCATGTGTGCCTATCAGCTATTGGTGCGCTACACAAACACAATGGGGGCCTCATTTCCGGCCGCTGAACAAACACAATTTTGATTGTTTTAGTCATAGTCTTTTGAGTAAAATTGTATTTAGTTTTAGTAATATTTTAGTCAACTGAAATGTTGACCAGTTCAGTGACCTTGTGGTTAGAGTGTCCGTCCTGAGACTGGAAGGTCGGAGTTTGATCCCGGCCGGGTCATACCAAAGACTCTGGAAAAAGGGGACCCAGTGCCTCCCTGCTTGGCACTCAGCATCAAGGGTTGGATTGGACATACTAGCGTCATGTTCAGGGGGTGTACTTGTACATCAAGCTGCCTCATGCTACAGAAACAGGATATATAGTCTCCTGCCCCATGGGTCTTATGGCTCAGAAAGGCTTACTACTTACTAGATTTAGTCGACAAAATATTGTAATTTGTAAGATTTTAGTCAACTAAATCTACAGTTGATTTTGGCAGCGAAAATGTATTTTGTCATAATGGCAGATTGTACACTTGGTTGCATGCTGTAAATAGCCGATCTATGAACACTCTAACCATAAGGCGGACACTCAAACCACGAAGGCCACTGAGCTGGCCATGAGCTGTTTGTTAAGACCTGGAACACATTTTAAGTATTATTTTATACTTTGTTGAAAATGAGCAGATATACTAGTTAATAGCCGTGCTACGAGCTTGTAGATCTGCTATTTTTGAAAAATCGTGAAAATGTGTGCAAATCGTTAAATATATATTCTTTCACAGCGAATGTTTTTAACTCAAATATTTGCTTCTGAGGGGTCCCTGGAACAACATATTTTCAGATGGGGGGGGGGGGTGGGTTAGCGGCCAAATACAGATCATTCTGGGGGTTCTTGACATGAAAAAGTTTGAGCACCACTGATTTGTTTTTCAGAAAACTGTCAGGATTTAGAAGACATTTGTAGAATCTGGTCTGGGGTCTAAACGGGTTAAATATTAGTGTTACGCGGTGCGGCAGAACAATAGGCTTTGATGTGTGATCTTCCAGCACACAGAATGAAAGCAGAGCAGGTAGCAGCAGGATGCAGGATGTGCGTGAGTCTCTACTATGTCACTTCCTCTGGGTGTCCGTGCAAGGGTCACAGTGACCTGTGTACTGTGCAGTCAGTGGTGGAAAAAGGGTCACAGTGACCTGTGTACTGTGCAGTCAGTGGTGGAAAAAGTAGGCTACTCACATTTTGTACTTGAGCAAAAGTGATAATCAAAATCTACAAAGTAACTAGTAACTAAAGATTTCAAATACTTGTACTGGTCGGTGGAGTAAAAAAGTACTATATTGGCCCAGGCCGTAGCGTAACGGTCTGGGCACCGGACTGGTAATCCAGTCGCAGTGTGCCGCGGGTTCGACTCCCGGACCCGACACGGCCTTTACTGCATGTCATCCCCCCATCTCTCTCCCGTTTCCTGTCAGCCTACTGTCTGTCCCTTCAAAAATCAATAAAAGGCGTAAGCCGCAAAAAAAAAAAAAAAAAAAAAAAAAAAGTACTATATTTGCCTCTGAAATGTAGTGGAGTAGAAGTAAAAGTACTGGAAATTGGAAATACTCAAGTAAAGAAATAATACCTCAAAATTGTACTTAAGTAGACCTACCGTACTTAAGTAAGTGTACACCACTGGTTGTGATTAACCTCGCGCCTCAGTAGGGTTGATTTTGACGATTGTTTTTGTAAAATCAGGCATTATGACGCCATCAAGGAACCGCCAATAAGTACATTTTAGTCGACAAAATCAACTGTAGATTTAGTTGAAAAAAAGCTCATGATATTAAAGTAAACTAAAACTAAACTGAAACCTATACATTTCATTTCAATGACTAAACTATGACTAAAACGTAATGGATTTTCAAAAGACTATGACTAATAACTACATAAAAATGTGCTGTCAAAATCAACCCCACGCGTCACCAAGGCTTTCCACCTGCATACAACCATGTCGTCCTGTCAGGAAATTCAACATCATGCCTCCCCCTGGCCAGCCGGGGCGGGGCGCCAGACGGAGGGGAAAGAAGGAACCGGTTGGAATAACGTGTTCCTTCCATGATAAGAAGAAGCGGCCTGCTCACTCCTCATGCATTGAAGGAAGCATGAGCTCAGTCGAGTCTCTCCAGATTGGCAGAGGGAGAGTATAGCGCCCAAGATTACAGTTTATAGGCAATTGGCACCGGGGGGAAAATGGGTTACAAAACCGTGGGATAAAATTTGTAAAAAATAATAATACAATACTTTTCAGCAAATGGAAAAAAGACTCCACTTCCACTTTCAACCTGCCATAGTTATTTTGGGCATGTGCGTGGGTCCTATAGGGGGCCACCACTGCCCCCCAGATAAACTGATAGTTATTAGGAACCAAAATGGACCCTTGCAGGTCTGTAACTTCGAGAGCGTATAACGGAACCAATAGACATTTGGTTCCATTTTGTACGCTCTCTGAGTTCTGGGGGTCCGTGGTCTATATTACATAAAACTTGGTTCCTAAGTTTGAGAACCACTACTACTCTAGAATGGTCCCTGAAGGTTTACTTTTCACTCTGAATGTTGGTTCATGAATCATGTTCCAAGTCCTGCTCAGCTGTCACTGTAGCCCTCAGCTGCATGGGTGAGTCATTGTTCTGTGCTGTAGCAGCAGTGGAGAGGAGAGGAGAGGCGGTTTCTTGTGCATCCATCTTTCAGTGTCTCATAGGCAGTGGTGGAAAAAGTACTCGCATGTTTTAGTATCAATACAAATTTCTTAAATGAATGCCCTACTTTGTCATTCTGTGCCACACAAAAGTAGTAAAGCTTGTAGACTTTTTATTTAATTTCAAATGCATTTAGTTATAACTTTATGAACTTAAATACAAACATTAAATACAGACATTAAAACAAACAAACACACACACACACACACACACACACACACACACACACACACACACACACACACACACACACACAAGTAATACTAGTCATTTAGCTACTAATATAGACTGGAGTAATTACAGCGGGTCATGTTGGCCTGTTTTGAATTGTAAGCTGAAATCAATACTATATCAGTATTCCAATATTAACCTGTGGGCCGGGTGGTGGGGGCCACATGTGGCCCCTGTGCCGCCAGTTGCCCATGTATGCTCTATTAGACCCCTGGGTGTGGTTATACTAGTCAAATACGTCTTCCCTGTGTATATTTGTTCTTCCTGAAAGCTGAAAGCCTTATCATACTCGGACGTATGCGGGAACGCCTACTGACAGGCACAAAAACTACTTTCTGGACATGACAGCCCATACATCCAAAAGTCTTAACTGATTGCATTAACATTAAACTCACTTTGCCACTCGATTTGCAACTCACTTCATGCATGCGCATACCCTCTATACTGGTGGGTGTGGCCACATAAAAACATAAAAACTATAATAATTTTAACCGTTTCCGTTCAATTAAAAGAAAAATATTATTATATAATAATTATTATTATTAAAATAATAATTACTATTATAATCGGGGCACCAGGTCAGGTTGTGGCCTCCTGGGGCCGCTATAATAGGCCAATGTGAAAAGGGTGCCATTTGTTCTTACGCCTTTGATGGCAATTGGATGATTTGAGGTATTTTGTGCGTTTTGCAAATATCCACCTGTTGGTGGCGCTATAACAGGCCAGAGACAGCACTATATAGTATATATGCATAATTCATATTGTATTATATACTACTATTTTTATGTATTTTATGTATTACCATGAATTTTGTTCTTTACTGTAAGTCGTAAGTGTAAATTGTAAATGTAGAAATACTCAACATTGCCTTGAGTAAAGGGTTTTAAGGTTGACCCCTGTGGTCAGGTGTGGTTTGTACGCGGCCCTGACGGTGTTGCGGCTCTCCAAGGCCTGCCCTTTGTTGACGTGACACGGCTAGGTGATGGCGCTCAGCGGGGCGGAACGTTGGGGTGTTGCGGGTCTTTTTCGTTTTGATATTTCGGAGCACGACAAACGTGGGCCTATCTACGCTACGCGGCATCGGCATCATGATGCAACCGTCAACATTGACACGGTTGTTAATGTTTACTGTAATTACAGCAATTATCATCACTCCCATGCTCCAGCTGTCAAGTCTAAATGCAGGCGGTGTGTGTGTGTGTGTGTGTGTGTGTGTGTGTGTGTGTGTGTGTGTGTGTGTGTGTGTGTGTGTGTGTGTGTGTGTGTGTGTGTGTGTGTGTGTGTGTGTGTGTGTGTGTGTGTGTGTGTGTGTGTGTGTGTGTGTGTGTGTGTGTGTGTGCGTGTGCGTGTGCGTGTGCAACAGTGCGTGTGTGTTGACGCTCACAACAAACACTCCATTGGACAAAGGATATCTCCACTGTGCTAGTATCACTACAGGCAACTGTGTGTGTGTGTGTGTGTGTGTGTGTGTGTGTGTGTGTGTGTGTGTGTGTGTGTGTGTGTGTGCATTCATAAATATGACATGAAAAATTACAACAATTCGATGTCATCACAAAATATAAAACACTATATGTACAGTATAGTGGAAGTGATTACCGGTATTTCCTCTCCCTTTGGCCTACTGAAAGGTGGATTTTCAGGCCTGTTTTAAAGTAATTGATTTGCATTCTTTGAGAGATGGGTCAGGGGTTTCCACACTTGGGTGACTGCTGTAGAAGGAGAATGTACCCAAAAAGGTAAGTGGGTGGTACCAGATCGTGTTTTTTTCTCCCTAATTGTGGCTGTGGGTGTCGCTCACTTTTTTTAGGTAATTAGTCAGGTATTGCAATTGCATTGCCATTTTGAATGTCAATCCCACTTTCAATTGTGTAATTCTGTCTTCTACCCGGAGCCAACCTAGGCTAGCAAAATGGGTTGAAAGGATATGGGTAGTCAGATTAGTTTGTTTTGGGAGGTTTGTCAGGTTTGTCAGGTTTGTCGGGTCAAAACATTCATTAGTAGGCCTATAAGAATATAAAGATTACTTTTCAACAACAACAAAAACTGGGTCCATGTGATTTAATTTGTACAGAAAATGTATACAAATGGATAAATGAACGGTGAGAGTTTTAGTGTGTAGGTGTTGGACATTTGGAAATGATGCTCGCGCACAGCTGCAAGCTTTATTTCCATCCACCAGCTATTTAAAAACCTGGAAGAGAAGTCTGCTCTGAGCTGCATCTTGCATCTTCGTGACGCTATTGTCTGCAGGGAGTACTAAGACGGATACAGAGATCTCCATATGGGACACAGACAGATGATTAAAACGGGTGCTATGACAACGGGTATTGCATATTAGGTTCCCAACTTGGATCGTTCCCAAGTAGGCCGATGGTCTACAGGCACAGGTCTAGTACCATTCTGCATAATGACTATTTGTTGGGGTACTTTCTACATTGTGTTAACTGCTGTTTTTCCCTGGCGTAAAACCAAAAAGGGAGTAGTAGTAATTCTTGTCAGAGAGATCACATGTGCACGGCGTGGCGCATCTTCTTGACAGTGCGCGTCTCTTCACAGGGCGCGGTGAGCTTGCAGCCTGATTATCTTTCTGGGGCTTTCAGAATGTGGTGTGTAAGTGTGGCTGGCTGCTGCTTACACCTTCTGAGAAGTTGACCTATAGTCAAACATCTGCCTGCCAGCGGTTGCCAGATTTCACCAAGAGAAATAAGCAGTGTTGGGCAATATTACTCAGGAGAGTAATATGTTACTTATTACATATTACTCCTTAAAAACGTAATAATATTAGATTAGGCCTACTTATATTACTTATTACTTGGAATCAAGAGTAATAGATTATACTACAGTATATTATATTACTTTTTCCCACCACCCGCAAAAATAAGGATGTACAGCAACAAAATCTGTTTAGCCAGCTCCTTTTAGAACTTAATATTTTTTTTGTATTAATAACATAACATTAATAACTAGAACTGCACTCTGTCGAGTGCATACTTGCTTGTTGCACACTAGTAGGCCATAAATGGCCAACTAGTGCGCAAGCAGAGCGCGCAAGTACTTTTGACCGTTATAAACTGTCACTTTTGATGCGTATGCACCATCCCAGCAAATTGTGCCTGATACGGCAGTGGTGCCAGATTACATACATGTATACACAGGAGCATTACCTTTAATCCTCCCAACACTAAAACATATCGTCATTACGTCACCATCGAAAACCAATTACACTCTGGCATTGGGTCCTTTAATCCACATATTTCTTATGTCATCATTGAGAGCTAGTTATACATATACACACCATGTAATCTCGTCCCAGCAAATCAGGCACAATTTGCTGGGACGGTGCATACGCATCAAAAGTGACGGGTTGGCTGGGACAGTGCATACGAGCCGGGCGAAATTATTACTTGCGCGCTCTGCTTGCGCAAGTAACAACATTTGTTTTCAATAAGAGTCACCAATCAGCCAAAAAAACCTATAAAATAAAGTAACAAAAACCTGAGTAATATGTAATCTGTACTATTTTTTTTTATTTTATTTACATAATATGGTATAATGTTACAGTTTGGGCAGAGTAATACCTGTAATAATATTACAGTACTATAATAAAAGTAACTTGTTACTGCCCAACACTGGAAATTAGCAACCAGGTCTATGAAAACAAGCCCAAAAGATGCGACACTTTGAGCACTTAATCCTATATAAATAGCCGATCTACAAGCTACAAGATCTACAAGCTCTACAGTGTGTCGCGATGCGACGTGTTGTGAGCTTGTAGATCTGTGTGATCTGTGTCAAGCGGCCAATCCAGTCCAGGCCTGTCGGTTTAACTGTGTTTATTGAGTCAACGCTATTCACCGATTAGAGAGTGCCATGCTGTCTCACAGTTTCTATTCTATAAATATTATATTTATATCTGCATCCATGTAGTCATTTGATGCTGTACAACACTGAAGCCACTCACAGGCCACGTCACATCTGCAATGCATGTGCAAGATTATTTTTTTCTTCTCCTGCAGCTCGCTACGAGTGGGTCTAAATATTTTCACCTGCATCTCTGATCTGTGATGGCATCATGGCAACCCTCTTGCTTTGTGTTCGCGCCGTCCTCCTCTGGCCTAGCAAGAGTGAAGAGGTTTACACACACCTCATAAAACTGACCCTGTGCTGTTCTGAAGAGCTCAGCCACACATACAGTACGTTAAATCTAACGAGGAAAACAAAACTGTAGCCATTCATGTGGCGATGTCGTTCATCTCTGAACATAATGGGTGTACTGTGACGATTTATTTTGTATCACTTTGTCTTGAACCCATGGGTCATCAATATGTACATACATGGACCCATGGGTCATCAATATGTACGTACACTTTGTACGTACATACGTAAACATTTTATTTTCAAGGACCCCCATATCTCTGAGAGTGTACAAATGGAACCAAATGGATCCGTTGGTTCCATTTGTACACTCTTAAGAGTTACAGACCTGTTATGGTCATTCAGGGCTGCTATCTCTTTGTGTTTCTGGTAATAGAATTGTTCGCTCATATGTCTGTGTGTCCACCGCAAGCCAACATGACGATGATGACCCCTATATACTTTGTTGACTGGACGCATTGTGAGCTTGTAGATCAGCTATTTGCAAATACATTTTAAAGTTTGAAAAGAGACATTTTGCACAATGTATACTTCCTACTTTTAGTGCTTTAAGTACATTTTGATGCCAATACTTTTGTACTTTTACTCAAGTACATTTTGAATTCCGGACATTTACTCTACTTAGTAGAGAATGTATTCACAATATGAGGGTTATTTGACAGGGACAATACAAAAAGCAATCTACCAAGTTATAAAAACATGAAACCGTTGCATTGTGTACGTATATATGGGGTTTATAGCCGAAGCTAATTTGCGACCCCAGTCCCTGACTAGGCCTTTCTACTGTCTATACAAATATCTACCTAGTAAAAAACAATCAATTTACAAAAAGGACATGCAAGAAGCAAGAAGGTACAAAAGCAATAACATTCCCATATTACAGCCATGAAAGCAGTTACACCACCTTTTTAAAATGTGATTGGCCCCGACAGACAGACAAGACAGACAGACAGACAGTCAGACAGACAGACTGACTGACTGGCCACCGTACAAGAGCCAGGCAGTTAAAGCGTCACCTTGAGCACTGGTGAGGACAGTTGGGTCTGCCTGTGAAAGTCACGGCGCCCTGCTGAAGTGAAAAGGCCAGCGGTATGGTCACAACAAACCAAATGTTGATGACACATCAACTCAACTAGATGCTCCACAACCTTACCTTCCATCGCAACCTTAGACACACCTTCTGTCTGGCGGGCCATGTATTAGGAGGGCAGTATGAGTCACCAGAAAAAAGGTTATAATGGGTTTTTTTATAGGAAGGGGGTGGGGCAGCTAAAATGAATATCAAATATCTAAATACTGAATCGAGCAAATTAAAAACTGTCTGGGGTGTTCACATAAGCCTGAGTATAGTAGACGATAAAATGACCAAAAGTTTCTTTGAAAGTGAAATATCCCTTTAAGTAAAAGTATCAATACTGCAATAGAGAAACTCTGTTACAAGTAAAAGTCTGGAATTCAAAATGTACTTGAGTAAAAGTACAAAGGTAATCATTATGCAGAATGTCCTATTTCAAGTATGTATTTAAAAAAGTGCACAAAGACCTGCACACTGTCTACAATTAGAACATAAAAGTGAGCTTATTTAAGTGTAGACGGTGTGCAGGTCTTTGTGCACTTTTTGTGCATTCTTTCATGTGTTATGTGTTAATATTTTGAAAATAGCAGATCTACAAGTTCTCAATGTGACACATTGTGAGCTTGTAGATCGGCTATTCAAATGGCCGAAATGTATATAGGGCTGAAGTGGTTAATATATGTTTTGTAATAATAGTCAAAATCTATAAAGTAACTAGTAACTAAAGTTTTCAAATAAATATAGTGGAGTGAAAATACAATATTTGCCTCTGAGATGTAGTGGATTGGAAGTAAAAGTATATAAAATAGGAAATACTCGAGTACTATAAATACCTCAAAATTGTACTTAAGTACAGTACTTGAGTAAATGTAGCCTACTTTCCACCACTGACACTATCAAAACCTGCTCACTTTTCCTGCCATGGTCACACCGGTTTAACTCTCTAATCTTCTCGACACGCTTATAGACTCGCCTTATCTGGGTTTCTTTATTTGTTTTGCTTACGTTCATGTTGTTTGGTTTGCTTGGTTATACTCTGTGATGTGTTAAATAGCTCTGCATTCATGCATTGTCATAGTAACCATTTTACGCTCTCAAGAGTTGAAGATCTATAAGGGCCTATCTCTCTGGTTACCAACCACAGCTGCTTTAAATAATTTCAGACGATGTGTGCATGGCTGCGTGCCATTTTTCAGCTCAAAATGCAGATATTCAGAGGATATGTCGATCATTTCCCTTCCAATGACCTTTCACTGCGGTGACGTGTGTGTGTGTGTGTGTGTGTGTGTGTGTGTGTGTGTGTGTGTGTGTGTGTGTGTGTGTGTGTGTGTGTGTGCGAGCGCGCACGAGCACATGGATCAATGCTAAAGTAGTTGTGTGCTGTGAGCTAACCACTGTCACTGATTGATCGTAATGAAGACCAATGAGGCTGATCTACATCAGCCTCATGCATGCGGTCAATTGGTTTTGTCATTTGGAACAGGAAATTGGAAATGTATTCTCACATTCTTATATATGTTTTACAATTACATCCATTTCATTTTCATTCTCTGGTTCCTGGGTGACTTTATTAGTCTTCATGGTGTTTATTTTTTCATTCATTTAAGAATAAACACTACATTTTACATTTTTCGACAAATGTAAAGGAATAAAAAAAAAAATGTTTTCGCTACATGCCCTAGTACTTTTATAGTTTTATTACATCATTACTTTGTAATAGCACATTTTATTTTCTTTAATTCTCTCAGAGAGTCTTTGCTTGTCCATTCAAAGCACAAATTTTTCATTTTAGACATTTCAATTACGTTCTGATTATTTAACCCTGAATACTGTATAGTTTCCCTCTATGCAAAATATCTGGCAAAAGCTGACTGTATGAAATTATATGAAGTAACTCAGTAAGTTTCACTATAGACACTCAGGCCGTGACCCCCCAAACTAAAACAAATTTGAACTGGTGACTCCCCACCCTGACAAGCACTTGGAATTGTAGGAGTTGAGGCATTACATTTTGTTTGACTCTGTCCCACAGATAAATACTGTGACAATTGCTGATCTGTAAGATTGCCTATTGTCACAATTTTGGCCACTTTCTTAGGCCTATATCATTTTACAATTTGGCCAATGTTTGTTTAGTTTTTTATAGTAAAATGTGTTGATTACCTTTCATGCAGTAATGGTCTTTCTTTCTTTATTTCTTTATTTCTTTATTTCTTTATTTCTTTATTTCTTTATTTCTTTATTTCTTTATTTCTTTATTTCTTTATTTCTTTATTTCTTTATTTCTTTCTTACTTACTAAAGTATGGTGACAAGAAATGATGCTGGATAACAGTCATGAACATGAGAGAATTCTTAATATACTACTCCGCCACCAACATGTGGAATGCCCTGACATCTGACAGTCCAAATTGGCCTTGTACAATTAAATATATAGGCCTAGCGTTTGTATTTGTTGATGACATTATGATTATTGTATACTGTTAACCATATATGGGAGCAAGTCCCCAGGACTTTTTGTGTTATCCTTTTTGCCTTAATGTCTTACTGTACACGTAAGACACGTGTTGTTTACATTTCTGACTGATAAAGTAATTCAATCAATATCCCTATAGTGTTTTGGTTACTCTAACTACTCTACCCAGCTCTGCAGCTTAGCATGGCTGATATACACATGAACTTTCTCCACCGAGACGCCAAATACCGAATGTCTATTCACCAGGGCGTCACACCAGGGCTGAAAGCGGAGCTGCAGAGACGCTACATTTGTCATCTGATTGGTAGCGATCAGTTTCAACGTAGTGACAACTTGAAGACTTTGCTGATTTACGTTGGAAGTGAGAACGAAGTGACCACAACAGAAATAACCCCAGTTAGAGGTCCGAGCTTGTTATCGCTCATATCTTCTTACAGTCAACTTAACACCAGGAGGAGGGGGAGCAATGCAAACTTTAAGCAATTACCTTTAGCCCTATTTAAAAAAAAAACTGTGAAACTTCTACAAGCTCACAATGTGTGGCATTGCGATCTGCTATTATCAGCGAAGAGATTTGACGTGGCGCGGATAAAAAAGGAGGGGGCCAAGTATAAACCCCTGGGGGACACCAGTCGAAGTATAGCGTCTCTGTCGGGTGGAAAGACGACAAAAATAACAAGCAAAAACAACAGATCTACAATCATTTGGAAGCATCTATATCTACATCTAAAACGTAGTGGAGTAAAATAAAGTACCACTACCCCAAACATTGCAAGTATAGATGCAATTAACTTACAGTATGTACATATGTACTTGATTACTTTCCACATCCCCTCTGGTTAAGAGACATGCTGGATCAAAAAGCAGCCTATACTGTACCGTTTTGAGTTATTTGTACTTTTCAATTTCCAATACTTTTACTTCTACTAACTCCACTATCTCTGATCCAAATATTGTACTTTTACTCCACTACATGTATTTGAAAACTTTATTTACTAGTTACTTTGGAGATTTTGATTAATATAACAAAACTTACATTAACCAGTTCAACCCTATACATTTCTGCCATTTGAAATTAGCTCTTCTAAATTATCTAGAAGAGCTTGTAGATCTGCTATTTTCATTTGTATACATTTGAAATGGGTCATTCTGCATAATCTTTGACTTTTTGATACCAATACTTTTGTACTTTTGTACATTTTGAATTCTGGACTTTTACTTATAACAGAGAATGTCTATATTGCAGTATTGATACTTGGATAATTGACCTGCATGGGAACCTGTTTCCAAATGCCCCCCGCTCGCTCAGCGACTCTCCAGTGCTGCTCGGTCTTTCAACTTCACTGAATGCTTTGTAAAGATGCTTTCTGCTGTATGTTAATGGCTACACAACCGCTCCTCTGTGAAGAATGCCCCCCTGCAGGGCTCAACATTGGCATGCCTAACAAGCAGCATCACCAATATTTGACGATGGTCTGTGATAAACATACACAACAATATACAGTAAAACGTTGACTGTGGGTTTGTGAGGTTCTCAAGCTTTCAAGGACTCCCACATTGATTCGTATTAAGCTGCAGAAGATGCCCCATTTCAAAAGATGTTGTGCCAGGCAGTGACCCCCATGAGAGAAGATCTTGGTTGTTGGATTACATTTTGTACAGTATTCTACAACTGTCTTTACTGTAGGTGGAGAGAGAGAAATTAACCTATAATATAATAGTCATTCTCATACATTCTCTTGCTGAATTAGCTTAGCATCCAGTTGGTGAACCTGGCAACAGGCTGTTTGTGCAGGTCATAAAGTCCATCATAGGCAAAACATAACAAAGAAAATATGCAGCAGATCTACTAACTATAGCTCACAAAGTGTCACATCACGACGTGTTGTCTCACACTTACATGTGTGAAATAAATGAGAGCTTTAAGCATAAACAAGGTAAACAACAATCATGTGAGTACAAAGTAACTAGGATACCGGATAAACAATGAACCTAGCATCTGTCTAAACAACATGTAGTATTCCATAGATTTGTGCTTGAAGTATGATCTGATTCTAAATAACAAAAAGCATGAAAACAAGTGACCAAGAATAAGATCTATCTGCATAGTTATAGACATGTATATCTGCCAAAATGTGCCAACAAGGGATACAAGGAGAGGTGAGTGCTACTGCTAGGGTGACACTGCTAGTGTAAGTTAACATGTCATTGGTTCGGCCTCCCGTTAGTTTGAGCATTACTAACCCTATCTCTAGACTCTAACCTAAACATAACCGCAAGCACGGGAGCAGCACATGTTCGCCAACCTTAATGCATGTTCGCCAACCTTAATGCATTTAATGCACTTCGGATCTATGGGCAGTCCCAGAGTCGGAAGAGGTGAGTGCTAGGGGTGGACAGCATTCCACTGGGAAGGGTTGGAGGGTTGGTTGGATCATGTAATGTCTTTGTGTGTCTTCAAGACATGATGTAGAAGGAGAATAATTTACCTATACTTCTTGCATGTCAAATAAACGAAAATGAGCTGGTGTGTCTTGTGTGAGCTTGTATCACAGCTTGTGTGACAGTGCTCAGGGGTAGAGCGGCGGGATGGCAACCGCAAGGTTCCCAGTTTGATCCCTGTGGGCTCCCCCAGAGTTTGTCTTGAGCAAGAGTCTGAGCCCTAATTGCTCCCGATGTGCAGGTTGGTGCCTTAATTGCATGGTTTCCTCCACTATCAGTGTATGAATGTGTGTGAGAGTGTAATGCGCCTTGGATAAAAGCACTATACAAATGCGCCATTTACCATTTTTGCTCAAATATCTTTATAGCTTTTGGATTTTTTTTTTTTTTTTTTAAGATATTTTTTTGCGGCTTACGCCTTTTATTGATTTTTGAAGGGACAGACAGTAGGCTGACAGGAAACGGGAGAGAGATGGGGGGATGACATGCAGTAAAGGCCGTGTCGGGTCCGGGAGTCGAACCCGCGGCACACTTGCGACTGGATTACCAGTCCGGTGCCCAGACCGTTGCGCTACGGCCTGGGCCAGCTTTTGGAAACTTTACATTATTTTTGAGCTATCAAAACGTCCGGCTATGCGAGACTACTCAAACCTGTCCACCAGGGGGCTATGCAATTGAGCTAAGTGTGTGTCATGGCAGCCTGGACTCCCAGTAATGGGCTCCCAGTGGACTCGGAGGAGCATTTAAGTGGATTACAGATTGCCCTGGTTGATTAGCGGTAGTTGGAACAGTGGCGGGTCTGACTTGGATCTTGAGGGCGGGGGGAAGGGGGGTGGGGGGTTTACAGCAGCACTACTACAGTGGTCTGTCCAACTGTTGTGTGAAGGAATGAGGTGGACATTTTGACTGGGTGGTGGTTACACTAGTGCCTGTCTAATAATAGAAAGGTCACAGCTGTTGCCGTGCGTCCAGTCCAGTCACGAGAAAACCGGGCCAGAACACGCAAAGCCAAGTTTGCTCAATGAGTCATTCTGGATAAGACCAGGCGCCTCCTATACTGCCATTATTAGCATGTATTAACAAAAAATGGTGGGTCTTCAGCAGTTCTTTGTGACAGTTGAAGAGCAATTGCACTTTTTTTATTCTAATCCCGACCCTAATTTAATCGCTATCTCTACTGATTCCTCCCCACATAAATTTGTGTGTTGCATCCCACTGCTGTTGCATCCTACCGACTCACCTGCCAGCGAGGAGCCCCCACCGGGAAGATGCACCGGGAGGACTCTCACCCAACACTCCCTGCTGACAGGTGCCACCCCAGCCTGTAGGAGAACGTGCGCGTGCGGTGACAATTATCACCCTCACCGCCCGCAGCTTCTCTCCCCCTTAACACGGACCAATTGATGAGTTTCATAATTATGTAGGCCTACACCTGCCATGTTGGGTACCAACACAGGTGTTTGGCTATGTGCGTACACATCATCATCATACCCGGAATTTATGTGGGTTATGCCACTACTGAGTGACAAAAAAACTACTTTCTGGCCTTGACAGCCGATACATCAAAGTCCTATCTGATTGCATTCATTTCATTCAATGATGTTAAACTCACTCCACTAATTCAAAAATAGACAATGTACAAGCTCCCAACGCTCTGTAATTGGTAATTGTAGATCGGTTTATTTACAAGTAAGACGCGCAAACGCGGGAAGCGAACGCAGCTCGTGTGTGTGTGGTTGTGTGTGTGTGTGTGTGTGTGTGTGTGTGTGTGTGTGTGTGTGTGTGTGTGTGTTTGTGTGTGCTACAGCTGCGCCCTGTGTGTGTGTGTGTGTGCTACAGCTGCGCCCTCTGGTGGCGGGCGGGTGGTGTCACAGCGGGACAGACACAGACATGAGCAGCAGGGTCTCATAGTAAGTGGCTCACTGCGTTCGCAATCATACTTGAGTATATGATAGGCTATTAATGTTTTTATTTTGAGCACCACAATGGGAATAAATCCTACACTTTGTGTTTTATCCTTTAAAATTGTATTAAGCAGTATTTTATTGTCATGCTTATTTGTATAAAGAATATTTTTAATTTGAAAACTTGTGAAATGGGACCTTCTGCATAATGACCACTTTCTACTTTGTTACTTTAAGTACATTTTGATGTCAATACTTTTACTCAGGAGATTAGATTAGATTAGATTAGATAATTGACACTGGGTGAAAAAATGGGTTACAAAATTGTGGGATAAAACATTTAAGAAAAAAATTGAATTCCAGGCTTTTACTTACAGGGTACTTCTAAATTGCAGTATTGATACTTTCACTTAATTTAAGTAAAACATTTGTGTACTTTTCCAATCCTCACTGCACTTCAGTAGGTCCAGAAAGCTGCATTGTACAAGTACGTGGAGACCTATCTAAATTACATATTTTAGCCTTTGCATACGCCTGCAGCTGCAAGGTCATCGAGGCTAGAGCAAGTGCTACAGATACTACGGTAGGAATCCTATAGCCACACACACACACACACACACACACACACACACACACACACACACACACACACACACACACACACACACACACACACACACACACACCATGGCAGCAGCGGCCCTAGGGCCGTCACAGGTGTATGCAGGACATTACTGCATGTGTGACAAACGCAAAACATCTAAACGTCTAAAATCAGCATCTTGAGACAGTTATCTAAAATCTTACGGTTATTAATAATGGGTGTTTTGCGTTGGATTGATTCTATGTAATACAATTGATTCATTGTGATGCAAATTGCAAATGAAAACTTGTTATAACTTACCGATATACAATAAGCAGCATGTTGTCAACATTCTGTGGTTGTAAAAACACAATTCTGAGCTTGTTTCATATATTATTAATCATAGCATGTTGCATGTGGGAATACAACTAATTATATAATATTGGTAAGAAAAAACACCAAATGTTTGGTCAGAAATAGTTTTGCTGCATATTATGCTGCATTGTCTGCATATACTGCACCAAGTCTTTGTAAGTTTGTTTTTTCTCGCTCTCTTTATGAACACAATACAACTTTAGAAACACGTCAATGTACATATGTAAAGGCATCACCATGCGTCAGTGCCATTAAAAAAAGTGATGGCGACAACAGCATTGGGTGACGTCAGCACCTGACTCTTTTTGGGAAGGGGTGGGGCGATGATGGTGGCCCCCAATACCCCCCCCCCCCACACACACACCTCTCGCGAGAAGAGCTGAGTCTCCGCCAATGTTGCCATGTCCGCTTATTATAAGCGACTTAGGGCTTTAAGAATATTGGTATGCGGGTTTCAGTTTTTTAGATAAAAGTGCAGTTGATTATTATTTAGGCTTGTTTCCTAAATGTTGTTTAAACCAGTGGTTCTCAAACATTTTAATGTCAAGGTCAAGGAACCCCAAATTAATATATGTATCTCATTATCCAAAGTCCAAACGGACCCCCATCTGAAAGAGAGAGCGAGAGACAGAGAGAGAAAAAAAAGTGTGGTTAAATAATGTATTTTTATATATATTAAAAAAAAAAGTGAATCCCCAAAGATTTTAAATACTAGATTTAATTGCTAATTTGTGGAGTGGTGGCTTCTTTTCATAGACCTGATCATGCTTATTTCTCTCGCAAAAACCTGGCAACACTGGTCTCCGCCCATCCTGCTTTAAAGAAGCTGTGCTGCGGACGGACGGGTGGTGTGTGCGTGCGTGCGAGGGAGAAGCTAGGAGGAACAAACATCCATCAGATCACACAGACAGACAGCAGCGAGCACGGCATCCTGTCTCTGTACATGTGTGTATGTGTAGTGTCATCATCATCCCCACTTCTTCTCAAAAAGGATCACATTCATTGAAAACGACCCGAGGACAAAAAAGGCGGTCGTTCGTTCGTTCTTTTGGGGGAGTGGGACTTTGTTTTTTTCTACCCGGAGAGAGAGATCCAGACCTCCGCCGCCGCGGTGTGGATGCTCCCCCTTCCACCCCGCCAACAGGCTCCAGGCAGCGGATACACCGAACGGACCAGGGCGGTGCTTCTTCCATTTTATAAAACCTCCAGAGCTAAACCCCGGAGCGGAGTGGAGCTACGCCGAGGGAACAACTTCAGACAGGGAGCGAGAGACGTTTGAGAGTGTGAGCGTTGCGTGTGTGTGTGTGTGTGTGTGTATGTATGTGTGCGTGACTGGTGCGCGTGTCCGGGAAGCAGCAGCCGGGTTACTTTGGGAGAACGAACAGCACGCGGAAGTTTTTGTGTCTCAGTCACTGATATTCGGGAATAGTGTGTGAACCACAATGTCCGACACGGAGACGAAGGAGACCGCCGCCACGGCCACGGCCACGGCCCTCCTCGACACCACTACAGACCCCCCGGCTCCGGCCCTTCACCCCACGCCCAGCCAGAGCCGCTTCCAGGTAGACATTGTGCCCGACGCGGCCGCCGCAGCAGCCGCCGCGGCAGCAGCTGCTGGTAGTCCCGCCGTGTCCTCCTCCGACGTGTCGAGCTCCGCCGCCGCAGCGGAGGAGGCGAAGGGCCGCTTCAGGGTGGTGAACTTCGCGGCGGGCGACGCCGAGGAGGCGCCCCAGACCCCCTCCTCGGCCGATGTGCAGGGCAACGGGGACACGGTGATGAGCGAGACGTCGCTGCACTCGTCCACGGCGGGCGGTCACCAGCACCACTACCACTACGACACGCACACCAACACCTACTACTTGCGCACGTTCGGCCACAACACCATCGATGCCGTGCCCAACATCGACTTCTACCGGCAGACGGCGGCGCCGCTCGGCGAGAAGCTGATCCGGCCCACGTTGAGCGAGCTCCACGACGAGCTGGACAAGGTGAGTGAGACACCCACGCACGCACATGCACACGCCCCACCCGCACGCACGCGTCGGGATGATGCGACAGCCTGGTGGTGGCCGGGCATCACCTCCTCCTTGATCACGGTTTCTCACCGCCTGGTCCGATACACCATCAGGGTCGGTAAGGGTCCTTTTGGACACCATCAGGGCGGGTAAGGGTCCTTTTAGTAAGGGTTCTTTTGGACCGTGACCCCAAAAGGACCTTTACCGGTCGGCGGGTCTGTAACAACTATGAGAGTGTACACATTGGAACGGTATTTCATCCTTTGGGACTTTTCACTAAAGATTCTCAGTCTCTCCGAGTCGCAGACCCGTTCTTCTACCTCCTGGTGGCCAGACCTGACCTTGAGCACCAGTGATCCTTATATTGATCACCCGGTTTCTCATAATTACCACTTAAAGCCCTATTTTATACTTGGCTATTTCGACAATAGTAGAAGTACGAGGCCCTGTGAGCTTGTAGAGCTGCTAATTTGAACATTTTTGCATCTGTCCCCTAATGGAGATGTCAGGGCTTAAGTGGCAAATATCATTCCATATTTTGACCACATACCATCACCTAGCCCCTTTCGGAACACTCGTTTACCTTTTCTGTATTTGGGACGTCGGACTCGGTACCACATTCAGAAAAGGTAACCAAGGGTCCCGACAGGGGCTAACCATCACCGTGATATTGTGACATGATATCATACTGTGACACGCAGACAAAAAATGTATAAAAAAAAAGCCATTAGCTTTTTCAGAAAGGGCACAACTCCTTTGTTCACACCTTTTTTTTATGTTTCATATTTGCTATTTTTTACAATTTGTGCAAGTATAAAAATAAAGCTTAAGTGATAAAAAGCAAGAAAAGACAACACTGCTGTATTACAACATGTGTTTAATATAACAATGATATGTTGACACACTCCCACACACTCCCACAGACGCACACATGCACCAAATGTGACCTGCCACTTTATTTGCGGGCCAACCTTTCAGTCAGGGGAGTGTTGTTTACGGGGGTATCTATGGCGACCGACGTCCTTTTGTTCAAGGACCATACATTGTTTTATTTGTCCCGTACACACGCACAGCGTCGCACACACACACATTGTTGTCTTTCACATGGCATGTGGTCCGTCCCCCCCCCCCCCCACACACACACACACACACACACACACATAGCCCCCTCCCTCTGAAGGACAGTGAAGGCGCACCCACTTCCTCTCCCATCATGGGAAGTCGTAAAAAAAAGATTCATGGTCAAATTATTTACAATAACAATCTGTGTGCCGTGTGCGGTAACTGCGGTTGGTTAATAACTTCATATCGACTTTCTCTAACCATTCTTTTCAGTCCTGAGGAACCACTCAAAAGCCAATTACTATTGACTATTGATTATTTCTTTATTTTTTTATATACTTTTATTAGAGTTTATGAATCTGCCAGGAAAGATAATGAACTGTGGTCACACTACTTAAAGGTTGAGAGTCTGACAATGACGACAGTGTCGTTTGTTGGATGGAAACTTCATATTATGTCAAACCTTTGTTGCCCTACGTTTTCGAGTTTAGAAAACAGTTAGAATATGGACATGGGAGGTTTCTGCCTGTGACAGCAGCAACGATATATTTGTTTCGGGCTTCTATCTGCTATAAAAATGTGTACGTTTTCTTTTTAAATATCTATAGAATAAAACACAATGACCTCTAAAGCCTTTAAGGTCCATAGTGAAGCACGACTATATTGATTGAGAAGTGGATTAGTAACTTGATGCTGGTTGAAATGGTCAGTGTTGTATTCTAGACCCTGTGTCAGAGTATCCCGGGCTTAAGGCCAACTTATTACAATGTCTTCTTGGCTCAGAGCTGAGGAAAGAATATGATGTGATGCTGTGATTTTCCTTCACTTCAGGTAGAAAATGTTTTAGTCGCTTTTTTTTACAGAATTCACTACCAACCATTTTATTAAACGTGGATGCTTGTAGAGATTTATCTGAAAGCCAGTTTTCTTAGCCACTTAAAACCATTATACTTCGTTGACAACAGTCCCCCCTTGGGGTCTATATACACTTAGGCCCGCTAAGTTTTTCCTCTGTCTACACCAATATCTTTGGTGAAAATAGACCATCTACAAGCTCAGTCAAAATACGCTGTGAGCTTTCAGATCAGCCACGTTCCCCAAATCTTTGCCCCAGTCGCTAGGCTAGGGTTTGAGTCGGTGGTTAAAAGGCAAAGTGGCTTCATATCATGGTCCAACCTGTTGCGACAGCATATAGATACACATCACTGTGTAGTGCCATGTGGTAAATCTACACTGACAATCAGGAACAATGTACTTCGCCTTTAAAACACATCGCATCATATGCTTATAGTGTTTGTCTGGTGTTTTTTAATGCGAGCCGACATACTGAAAGCACTCTGCCAAAGACACATTACCTCTTGGGTACAATAAAGTGACTCTCTCTTTCTCTCCATCTCTGTATCTCCCTTTTTATCTCTGTGTATCTCATGTCGATCTCTCCCACTCATTAACAATGGGTTATATAATGGGGTGGAAATGGAAGATGTATTTTCATACCCTGGCATGCTTTCTTTCTACAACATGATATTGTGAAATGTCAGTGTTGCTCGCTGTCTGCTGTGTTGCGTTTAATTCAACCCATCGGATGTTCATATCGTGTGTGCAGCACAATGGACCATTTCAGAATTCATAGGCGGTGGCCACGTTCCTGTACATCCTATATTTTTTGTACTTTAGTGTTGTGTTTTTGCCTAAAACAATTGAATATTTTGAACTGAACATCAATTCTCATTAGTGTTGCGTTATTGTATTAACCCGTTAAGACCTGAGGCAGAATCTACAAATTACAATACAACAGTTTTCTGAAACATATATTTCTCTATCAGTGGTGCTCACTTTAAAGAAATGGCAGATCTACAAGCTCATCTAACTCGGCACATATGCTTTCCTGTTTATGGCTTGTATTTAGCTTGGTGGAAATGGCTCGTGCTCGCAAAACAGTAGGTCCCGGTTTGAACCAAGTAAACCACACACTTAAAAGTTTTAACTGAAATGTTTACATATTCGAATCATGTTTGTGTTTCGAGACGGGCTGCTGCACTTTAATGTCGGACGTTGGATTTGGAATCGAGCCAACTGCACCCGACTGCATTTATAATCTAAATACATTTAGTAATGTTACTATAATATAATGTGTTCAATATTACACAAACCAAATTCAACATCACAATTCATGTGTTCATTTGTTTTTCTATTTTGGAATTGCTTTTAAACCCACAACATGAGCAAAATGGATACGCCATGTTTTAAAAATGTCTATTTAGTGCATCACTGGATTTTATAAATATTTAACCAATTAAAGTATTAAAGCTTGTGATTAATAATGACTACATTGGATTCACTTTTCAACCCATAATTTCTTTTTGCCATTTCCTGAAAAGTAATACGTTTTTGGACATACACAAGGTTTCCGCCCGACAGCGATTATAATTGCAGTTAATTATACAGTTATTGATAGTAATGAATTATATGAATTGCTGCTGCACTGTGTCAGTTGACCACAACAACAAAATGACCACATGACCTTCATCAGATGATCCGATGGAGGTCGTACTATGTGACACAGAGACGTCATGCTTTGAAGTGTCTTTGAAGCCGGAACTTTTCTAGCAAAATGTCGCTACTCCACACACACTTTGCTCTTAAGTGGTGCCCATGTAAGATATGAGGGTGTGTGGTGTTTGTTGCTCAAGTATGTTTACACTGGCATGCTGGGGAAGTTATTATGAGTAGCGTTGTGATTTGATTGAATACTTTATCGGGCAGAAATGTAAATGGTACAGAGTACACTTAGTCTAAAAGGAAACAAGTCCTTGCTGTCTTTTTTTCATTCAGGTCCTGGGTATTCAATTAGGGCCGATTCATACTCCTATTTTACCGCTGTAGTGTCAAAATGATTTCGGCTCGTCAGAAACTTTCAGTAGCACCGAAGAGCCGACTTTAGGACGGTATCCACCCCCCACATCACATTGTAGGCTCTACAGAGCCGAACCGACTTTTATTCGGCTCTAAAATAGGAGTATGAATCGCGCCCTAGTCTAGTGATCAATCTTTCTCTCCCTTTGGCCTGCTGAACGGTGGATTTTCTGGCCTGTTTTTAAGGACGCCAATGATTAGCATTTTTTGAGGGAAGGGGTCAGGGCATTCCAGACTTGGGTGGCAGTGCTGTAGAAGAAGATTTTACTCGTGTTTGTTTTGTAAGTGGGTGGTACTAGATCGTTGTTCTCGCTCCCTCTAGTGTTGTGGCTATAGGTGTCGCTCACTTTTTTGAGGTAGTCAGTCAGGAATGCGGGTACTGAGGGCATTGAGGGCAAATCTGCCCTCTATGCTGGTCCTTTTTTAGGGTTTTAACAATTCAGATTCCTTTAGGATGGGAAGCCTTTTTGCAGGTTTCATCAAAATAAATGTAATAAATATTTGAAGTTTTTCAGAAAACTTTGGTCCGAATTTGAGTGGTGCGGCTGTCCAACTACCAGCTATGTCTGTCCGTCCGTGTGTGTGTGTGTGTGTGTCCCGTTTCAGCACGGACAGCTGCAGTAGCGCTATGTGCCCTGGGGTGGCACTGTTGGGCTGCATGGCCATGTGAATGGTACAGTGCAGAGTAGTACAGTACCAGTACAGTACATTACACAGCACAGTACACAGTATAGTACGAGTAGTACAGGAGTTCAGTACAGTAACTATAACAATGACGGTATAGTTGCACTGCTCAGTTCACACAGGTGTGATTGTAGAATTGCCTCAGGTCTAAATGGGTTGGTTAACGGTATCACTATCCTTTAACAATTCCAAATTGACCCTTACGAGTTAGTCTGCAACTCTGTCAGACTTAAGTTTGAGGCGTTTCCTTATTGGTCTCATCTTTTTTGCATCAATTCTGTCACCCAGTTCCAGTTGTACAAAGAGTACATAGTTTGTAGATTGTTTTCACTCGTGCCAAACGGATGTGCTGCTTCTTTCTTTTTTCTACCTACTAGTAGGACTCGAGGAACAGGGGGCTATAAGCAGTGGTGAGAAAATACTCGCATTTCTTACTAAAGTAAAAGTATCAATACGGCAATCTAGAAATTCAGTAAAATTCTGGAATTCTAAGCGTACTTGAGTAAAAGTACTAAAGTATTGGTATAAAAACGTACTTAAAGTACCAAAAGTAGAAATGAGTCATTATGCAGAATGTCCCATTTCAAGTTTTCAGATCTATACAAATCTTTTGAAAATAGCAGATCTTTTTTTTTTTTTTTTTTTTACATGCAGTAAAGGCCGTGTCGGGCTCGGGAGTCGAACCCCGCGGCACACTGCGACTGAATTACCAGTCGGGTGCCCAGACGGTTACGCCACCGCCTGGGCCGAAAATAGCAGATCTACAAAGTAACTAGTAATTAAAGTTTTCAAATAAATGTTGTGGAGTAAAAGTACAATATTTGCCTCTGTCATTGTAGTAGAGTAGAAGAAGTAAAGGTATTGGACATTGGAGATACTCAAGTAAAGTACAAAGACCTCAAAATTGTACTAGAGTACAGTACAGATAAGTAAATGTATTGAATTACTTTACACCACTGCCTATAAGACACATTCGACCCCCTCGATGTGATGCGTGTTCCATTTCCCCCGGGTCGTCTTGCATAACGCCGCTTCCTGTTTGGGCCACGGTGTCCGTCACATCACTGCTGCACTCTGCGGTGCTCTGTTCATTGTTATGGCCGTCGGTGTCCTGGCAAGCACTCCATTTGATGATGTATGTTGCTCCAAATGTTTATATATCCATCTGTTTAATGAAAAGCACAGTGGATGTGTTAGGATAAGCAGCAGTGGAGCAGCGCGCACGGCTCGGAAGGCCCACATGGTTTGTGTAGCAGTGGACGGTGCGCTGTCACGATGGTCACACAAATAATAATTGCAATTAATGATTTAATTGTGTTTTTGGAATTGAACTTGAACATAATTAATAAAGAATACATTTCTGTTTGCCTGGTAATGAAAAAATGCACAGGGCAGATTGAAATTTACAAATTATTATTTGTATTCTATTGAAATTGAACCTTTTAAAAAAAGAAATGGCTGATCTACAAGCTTACAACGCGTCACGTAGTGGACGTTGTAGAGGTTGGTGGTGACCTGAGGACTAAAATCTGCGCCATTGTTCTTTTGAAAGTGAGCGGTTCTTAAGCCTGATCTACAAGCTCACAACGTGTCAAATCATGGCCCGTTGTGAGCTTGTAGCGCAGCATACTTCCGGAGCACGAGACATTGCGTCACACAGTTTAAATCTTTAATTATGAGTGACTTTGAGAGATTCCTTTAGCCGCCTCTTTTTTTCTTCTTTTTTGCTTAGTCTGGGATGACCGTAAAGCATTCCATTTGACCCTGAACGTGGGTAGCCCTACCCCCCCGCACACAGTTCAAGATCACGGTGTCTGCTCCTAGTTATGCAGAAATGAATCGGAGAAAGTAAGCCACCCCCCCACTTTCCTCCACACTACAAGGTGATTCGGCATCCAGCCATAAAGTAGGTTTTGATGAAATGTATGTTCCTCCTTCAAGGTTGCTGCGGTCAAACAGAGAAGGTTCCTATTGTTGGTGGTGCCCACGGACGATCTGGCGGGAGGTTGGGGAGGCGGGACGGACATGTCAGTGAAAGTCAAACGACGGGTCCCGTGTCCTTTAGTGTCATCACCGAGACATTACTGCTGTTGGCAGATATGGGGGGGGGGAAGTCAGTTGATTGTGTGATTTAATTATCTATTTAATAAGCTGCCTATGTAAGTCTAGGAAATTGTTTCTTCTTCGGGTTGGTTTTTGAATTTGACCGTGAGGTTTTGTTTCTCACACCGTTTCTCAATGTAGGGTCCGGGGTCTGGGTCCGGGTCTGTGATTCTTTGAGTGTACAAAATGGATTGTAGTTGTACACAGTTTAAATTAGCACTGAGTATTAAATATGCCAGTGTTATGGGGGGCAGAAACCTCTGATCTCCATATTTCAACTTTTTTCACAGATGAATGGCTCACTTCGTTGTGGAAGAGTTGTCGCCCCCAAAAAGTGAAAATGCTGATTTACAAGTTCACAACGTGCTGCTATTTTCATAATTATATTTATTTGTATTTATTTTTTAACAAACATTGACTGCCATTAACGAGAGATCCCGTCATTTATGGGTTTATATTGATTAGGTTTAGAGCTCGTATGCACTATGAAACATAATATAAATGCCTCGCGCGGTTGCTAGGCGATCGATGAAACCGGAAATGAACCTGGAAACTTCTAGACGGTTGAGTCACTGTCTTGCCGTCTAGGAGGAAATTGCTTTCTTCATTAGTTTATTTTTTATTTTTACCGTGACCTTGAGCTGCTTCCCAGCCCAGCCTGTGTATGTAAGGCAGGGCAACTAAGTTTGTCTTCGGGCCAAATGTTTGGCCTTTTTAATGTCAATTTAGAGCCTAAATTGACGTAAAGAAAAGACTGTTCATCCCCATGTCAGCCATGTCACTCTCAACATGGAGTATCGGTATATTATAAGTATAATAAACCAGGGGGCACAGTCGGTAGTGCTGTCGCCTCACAGCTAGAAGGTACTGGGTTCGATTCCCGCTCGGGACGCTGTGGGCGTGGTGGCGTGTCCTCTCCTCCGCGTCATCAGTGCCCATACCCGAGGCGGGGTTGGCGAGAGGGCCCTTCTGTGTGGAGTTTGCATGTTCTCCCCATATCCCCTAGGGTAGGTACCCTCACAAAAACATGCAGTAATCCTGGTCTCTAAACTGCCTCCCCCTGGCGAGCCGGGGTGCCTGATGGAGGGGAAAGGAACTAGTTGGAATAACGTGTTCCTTCCACGTGCTACGACCAACCAGGGAAACTCCCCCTGTCAGGAGTAAAGGAGCAACTTGGACACTCATGCATGAAGGAAGCATGAGTTCAAGTCCGTTGCTCTCCCCAGGTTGGCGGAGGGTGTGTAGAGCCCAGGATCACATTAGATAGCCTGTTGATAGCCTGTTGCCTACCACTGATGTATGCTATCCTATGGGTAAGATGATGATGATGAGCACTGACCTTTGCTCCAGCAGGCTGGAGCAAAGGAAGTTGTCACCAGGAATTTACTTAAGTACAATATTGAGGTCGTTTGTACTTTTTTCTAATTTTCAGTACTTCTACTCCACTACATCTCAGATCCAAATATTGCACTTTTACTCTACTACATGTAATTGAAACATTAGTTACTTTTTACATGCGTTTCAAAATATGTATATATACGGTACATTTGAAAAACCTGAAATTAGATTTCTGCATAATTCTGCATAAATTAGTACTTTCTACTTTTGGTACAACTTTTTTTTTAATGCTTTTACTAGTGCATTTTGAATTCCAGATTTAGTACTTTTTTCTACACTGACTGCAGTATTTTTACTCAATCTTTTTTCCCCCACCGTCCTCTGGGTAAGGTGATGATGAGCGGTGAGTGACTCTCACATCCCCCTTCCTTCCCATCCTTTGGCATCGGTTGTCCCAGGCAGGCGGCAGACAGCAGAGCAGCATAGCGGCAGGCAGCGTGCTATAGGAGCATATTGACTGGCCAGTAAACGGCTGACAGGGCAGATTGATTTAGCGGCAGGCAGCCAAGCATGCCTGGGTTTGCATATCGATGGCCTGGTGTTGTGTGTGTGTGGTGCCCTGTGACTGTCTGACTGTCCCCCCAGCACCCAAACATGCTACTGTCCCAGTGACGCGTTACACATGCATGCACGCGCACACACATACATACATACACACACGCACGCACGTGTCTGCTCTACATCGAGGGAGGGGAACACCAAATTTATTTGTTGGTTGTTTCATTTGTCAATCGATGTTTGCCTCAAACGGAGCAAGGTAGTTCCTCATGTAAACCCGGTCGGTCATTATTAAAAGACACGCTAGAATAAACACAACTTTTTTCACTGTATGTCTGAATTAATTTGGTATTTTGAGAGTTTATTTATTATAAACTTAGTTAGTTGCATTAAATCAGTCCAAGTGGCAGAAATAAGTAAATTAATCAATTGATGTTTTGCATTTACTTGAAAAATGGGGACGCTTACTTCTTTCACGGAGTTGAAGAGTGAATTGACTTAAAGTGTATTAGTGCAGTGGTTCTCAAAGTCCGGCCTGGGGACCTCCATGGGTTCTTGACGGGGATCCCAGGGGGGCCTGTATCATTTCCCTTTGACAGGAACCGCTCATACAGAATTCTGTACCAATTCTCAACAAATAAGATCTTCTCTTCCTGACATCAGTGTTGATTTTGACAGCAAAGTTTGAGTTATAGTCAGACTTTTGAATACAATTTCATTTAGTTTAGTTTTGTCATGGTCACAGGTCCCTGACCTAATATGTAGCGGCTGCAACTATGGATTATTTTCTTAGTGATTAGTGACTTTTTCAATTAGTCAATCGAGATGCATATTTTTATGTACATGTAATGCCATTCAATATCAACAAAACGACTAATCACTTAAACCCTATTTCATACATAACTTTGTTGCAAATCGACGTTGTGCAAAAATAGTTATAGATCTACATAATCACAACCCTTCCCATCATGGCACGTTGTGAGTTTGTAGATTAGCTCTCTTAACCCATTCTGGACAGGAACCCCTGTTGGTGTTTTAATCATTATGTTATACTTTAGCTATTGAAAAATAGTGAAAATGTTGTGCAAATCTTTGAATATATATATATATATATTAGGGATGCACCGAAAATTCGGCCACCGAAAATATTCGGCCGAAAATGGCTAAAAATGTATTTCCGGCCTATTCGATTTCGGCTCAAATAGGCCGAAAATATATCACCGAATAGTCAAAACACCGGGTCGGTATAAACACAACACGCGATTGTCTTGAATGTAACCAGAGCGCTCCGCATCTACCTCTCTCTCTCTCCCAACTTCAGTCTCCCACACACACACACACAGAGAGCGTCAAGTTGCTCTGTGCTGTGGCTGCGATGCGCTCCGCAAAATCTGCGAGCTCATCAACAGGTTGCAAAATGCCCAAAACAGGTCCCAAAACATGGTATTTGTGAGCACCGCCACTGTCTATTCTTTTGTCGTATGACAACAAAAAATGCTCCCCAATGTCTGAATCTGTGAGCTTGAAGGCAGGCTACGACGAACACTAGCAGTAGCTTGCTCGTTAGCTCCTCAAATTTCTTCCACCTGTGTGTAATCTCAGCAGCGCATTGAAGTGGGCACAGGCAAGGCAGAAGCAGAACGTCCGTGAACGTTTTGCTTAACAATGATCAGTTGTTCAGTGCTGTTTAACTTTGGCAATATGTGATACTAGAGCCTAGAGAACATGCTAATATATGGCTGCTAAATAAGAACGGTTTCCCCTATCAGCTAGAACGCTATTGTGTGTGTGTGTGTGTGTGTGTGTGTGTGTGTGTTTGTGCGTGCGTGTGCGTGCCCACACACTGTGTAGGACAGTGGTCCTACTAATTTAGACAGCTAAATTATAGATAGTTAAGAAGTAAACCAAGTGGGGGTCTGTAACAGAGTGCAAAAATGGAACCAAATACACTCTCAAAATTTACATTGATTTTTACAATAGAAATAAAAATAAATTGGGGTCCCAGAGATAGAAATGGGAAGAAAGACAGTCAGCTATACACAGTCAACATTACAGATTACAGTATCATTCCATAAGTACAAGGAATGGCAATGAAATCAAATTGTATTAAAAAGGGGGTAAAATATTAATTTTGAAGGAGTATTCATTTTTATTGTCTTTATTGTTAGTTACAACATGCCTACAATAACTTGAAGCATTTTTTTTAAAGGTAATTGCAAAAAGGTGCCATAATCCGATTAATCGTTTAAATAATCGCCCGATGAATCGATTATGAAAATCCATAATCATGTCTTTTGCCATAATCAGGTAGCTTTACAACGAAGATGTATTCGGCTATTCGGTATTCGGTTTTCGGCCAACTGTTTCCTATATTCGGTATTCGGTTTCGGCCAAGAATTTCCCTTTCGGTGCATCCCTAATATATATATATATATATATATATATATATATATATATATATATATATAATATACTTTCAGCACAAACGTTTTAATTCAAATCTTTGCTTCTGGGGGGGTCCCTGGAACAACATATTTTCAGATGAGGGTCGGCGACCTATTACATAATGTTTGGGGTCCTTGACATGAAATTTTGAGAACCACTGATATAGAAACATGAGGTTTTTTAGAAAATTGTCATGATTTAGAATGTATATATTTTTATTTCGACGTCTGGCTTAAACGGGTTAACTGTTAAGGTTTTCAAAACATTCTCGCCTATAAAGACATGCTCAAAATAGGAGTCGATTACTAAAGGATAATTCTATTAAATGATCGATAATTGTACTTGACTGTGCTATTAGAATCAGTGCATGTGTGAGTAGCTACAGAGGTGGTCAAAAGCAGACTGTCGTGGCAGGAATTGCACATAGGAAATGTGTGAGGTGCACTGGCTGTATTACACCATGTTGGTTAAGAAATGCTGTACATATTGCCCACATTTAAACACTGATATGGCATTTATTTGGAACATTGTGTACTTGTGTACATTGTGTAAAATGGTGGTCATTATCAGTAATGTCAATAGAAGTACATGATTCCATTAGTAGTCAATGGACTCAACATGACAGAATACCTCTATGGTCCTTAACCACTTAAACCTGATATACAGAGTTCCCACAGTCATGGAAATATTTTTGAAATTCCTGGAAAAGGTTTGGAAAAGGGTCCTGGAATGTATCAAAGGTCCTGCATGGTTTTGGTCATTGATTTAGCTAATACATCATTTACAAAACATGTATAACATCCGGATATATGCTCTAACAAAAAAAGGTTGGCACACCATTTGGAATTCTACCATATTCTATGCTTTATTGTCAGCACTACACTCTTTCGGCATTGCACATAGGAATAAGAGACTCATTATTGTGCTGAATGATTGTTATATAGATCTGGACATTGAGTTAAATAAATATTCTGGAAAAGTTTTGGAAATTCATTGGGAAAAATGTGTGGGAAGTGAACCCTGGATATAACTTAATTGACCAGTTTCCCTTGCTGTTTTTCCCCTTGACACAGAATCTACTAAGATACAGATCTACAAGCTCACAATGTGTTGCAACGTGACACATTGTGAGCTTGTAGATCTGCTATCTTCCCCCTGAATGGGGCCGCTACGGTTGACGTGGTTGCCGTTAAGTTCTAGAAATCCGACACGGAGCACGTGTCAAAGATGGTGTAGTCATTTTTTCAACTGTTGCCTGAATGGTGTTTTCAGTTGAAAACTGAAAAGACATCATTTTTTGACGTGTTGCTCCTCCTGTTTCTGTTGCTGTGTAGCTGTCTGAACAGGGTTTATGGCTGGAGGGTCAGGGTCATGTTTTGGTGGCTGAGACCCACTGAGTTATCAAGGTTATGTACATGAACCCCAGCTTCTGTCACTATACTGGTAACTGGTCATATCATAATGGCGCAAAATAGCTGATCTGTATTCTGTAATCAGTGCTGCACGGTTGTTGCTCAAATGTGAATCTCGATTTTCCTCCACAAGACTTGAGATCAAGATTCTCACACGATTCTCATTTTTTCCATGAAAATATGTATTGGCTTTAGTTGCTGAACATTACTACATTCAAACTCCTGTGGCTTTAAACAGACAACATCAAAGTGCTTGACTTAAACATAAAAAAGTAGGAATTAAAGAAAGTCCAAAAAGGTAGCGCATCCAATTATTTTATAAATGGTGGACAAAGTACTTGCATTTCCACTTCTTTATTGGCACACACCAAAAAGGAACTCTATGAGCCTTCATCTGTGTGTTAAGTTGACTTAAACCTCTCTTAACCCATTTTGACCTGAGATCGATTTTTCAAAAATAGCAGACCTACAAGCTCGTAGCGTGCGCTATGAGCTTATAGATCTGCTATTTTTCAATAGCTAAAGCATAACATGATGCTAACCCCTTTTGCAACCAGAGCTTATTTTAATGATGTTTAGGACACAAGGAACACTTTCTTATGGTTTTTATCATATGTGTGTAATATGTTTTTTTTAGTTATGAAGCCATGGTTATGAACATAATAATAATAATACATTTTATTTATAAGGCGCCTTTCAGGGCACTCAAGGTCGCCGTACAGGTTAAAAACAAAGTACAAGAAAGAACACAGTTAAAAAGCAGAACAAAACTAGGGCACAACTTGCAGCAGAAGACACAGATGTCACATAGAGTCATAGGCCTGCCTAAACGGGTGGGTTTTGAGGTGAGTTTGAAATATGTCCAAGTTTCCGATGTCAGGGGGGAGTGAGTTCCAGAGGTGAGGGGCAGAGCGGCTGAAGGCTCTTGAGCCCATGGTGGAGAGACAGGCTGGGAGGACTTTCAGGGTGAGGGAGGAGGCAGACCTGAGAGACCGGATGGGGATGTTGACGTGGACAAGGTCAGACAGGTATGGGGGGGCGAGGTTATGACTTATGAATGGCCTTGAATGTGTGGAGGAGGATGTTGAAGTCGATACGGTATTTGATGGGGAGCCAGTGGAGTTGGTGTAAAACGGGGGTGATGTGACTGATGACAGGGGTTCTGGTGACGATACGGGCAGTACTAGTTGGAGTTTATAGAGGAGTTTGTGGGGGAGACCAAAGAGAAGGGAATTACAGTAGTCCAGGCGTAAAGTGACAAGAGAGGTGGTTGATGTTTCTGAGGTGGAAGTAGGCGGATCGGATGGTGGTGTAACTGTTGATGTGGGTGTGGAATGAAAGGGTACTGTCGAGGACGACACCCAGACTCTTAACCTGAGGGGAGGGGGAAACCGAGGAGTTGTCAATGGTGAGAGTGAAACTGGGTTGTTAACTTCCTTCCTGGACTACAAAGTCAAACCTCCATGCAGCCTCCTCCCTCTCCACAAGGAGGGGAAGTGCACTGAAGCATTATGGGCATTGTAGGAATTCAGCAATCCAGTCAAACAAACATACTTCATTATTTTTGTGGCCATAGGGTGCACATTTCAATTTGTGCTACTGTTATCTACTACAAATACTATTAACATTGAGTGACTGCAGTTTCTTCCAGCGGTGAAATGTCCCTTTAAAATCTCTCTTGTAGCAAACCATAAGAGTAACTCAAATGAATTGGACAGCCAACTAGTGCTGCATGATTCGTAGAAATTTGATTGCATAAGTGTCGGAATCTATATCGCCATCTTTTTCTGATTAATCGTGCAGCATTATGTATAATCTCACCCATCGTCTCAGAGCTTGTAGATCGGCTGTTTACGGAATTTGGTGTATATCAGATCAGTGATGCTTAACCTTTTTCATTTGAAGGACCCCCGTTTTGATATGCATTAGGCTGATGGATCCCCCCCCCCCCTTTTTATGATTTGAATCGAGCTGTAACCCTACACTGTACAAGCATCTGTGTTGATTTAACTCCAAGAGTGTACAAATGGACCCTTATGGGTCTCATACGATTCTTACAGGTCCATGTGTGTTCGTAATCTTCTATCATTTAATCTTGGCGACCATCTGGAATGCAAGAAAGTAGCTGTGTACCCCTGTGGGACCCCAGCTAACAAGTGTATTTTTAATGGTTTAAGTGATTAAAGGGGTAGGGTACTAGGGTCCCTCCCAAAATGCCAAATGTAACCCCATTGTCTTTTGTGTTTCCTAATTTGTCACTCATTCCATTGAGGACAGACTTACTTAAGTGGAAGGCAGTGGTGTTTTTTATGTTTTAATGTAATACTCTACTTACCCTGAATAATCAGATTTAGAGAGATAAACCCAGTGCATTTGTTTTACATGGGGATTTTTTTGTCTGCCATAATTAACTACCTGAGGGTATGCTACTGTCATTGTGTCACAAGTGGTTAAACCCGTCAAGACCGAGAAAGCATGTCATTTTAGATTTAATCTAAAAAGCGTTATTTATACTTCTGGCTATTAAAAAAATAGCAGTGGAAATTGCCTAGCGTCCACAGATGTCTTATCAAATAAAACTGCGGGTGCCTAGGACATCTTAAGGTATTTTTTTAATCGAAAATGTTTGTCTTGCTAAAAAATGTTTTGGTAACTGGCTGCTGTTTACGGCCCGACTTTAACCCCTTTTTTCTCTGAATCTACGCTGCATCCGTGCAGCGGATCAAAGCATGAATGTTCTAAGTTCTGGGCTAATTTCTGACTTAATGCTGCATTGCGGTTCTACAATATTAACACCTTTCATGACAGAAATTAGGGATGTTTTTTGGGACCGATACCGATTTCTTTTTCTCAGTTTCTCCAGATAGTGTGACTTGCCGATCACAGATAGGGTAAATGCCGATGACTGATCGCTGGCCGATTATCGGAGCATCTCTAACAGAAATGCATCGCAAAGTGCTTTACAAGGCAGAGAACAAACAAGAAAATGGTTTATATATATATATATATTAGGGCTGTCAATCGATTAAAATATTTAATCTGATTAATCGCATGATTGTCCATAGTTAACTGTGATTAATCGCAAATTAATCGCATATTTTTTATCCGTTCTAAATATACCTTAAATCAGTGGTTTTCAAGATTTTTCATATCAAGGTCCATTATTTATTCTGCATTTGAGCCACGGAACCACCATTTGATGACATTTAGCCTTCCAGACCTAAACTAAAGAACTGTATTGATGTTGGCCAATGGTACCATTACGAGAGAGAACAGGCCATGTTGATCAAAATAACATGTTTTCTAATTGTGTAGACTTAAATTAACTTAAGTAATGCAGCTGTTTAACAATTATTCAACTCTTCAGTGTAAAATTGCCATGCATCTCTCAACCATTCTGTCAAACTTCACAGTGCGTTAATCGTGCGTTAAAAAAAATAGTGCCGTTAAAAGGATTGTGAGTTAACTAGTTAATAGTGCGTTAACTTTGACAGCCGTAATATATATATATATATATATATATATATATATACACTAACAGAATAATGCCAAGGCAATAAAACTACAACAAAGGGCATTATAAGCAATAGTGAAAAGGTAAGTCTTGAGCTCTGATTTAAAAATGTCTACAGAGACATCAGACTTACGCTAGATGTAGAAATGGAAGATTTCGCTTCCCGGTTTTTGGGGGAAAGGGACAGCAGACGTTTTCAGAATTAAATCTCCCTCATCTGCTTGGCACTGTAGTGCCTTTATAGAGGGTATGCGCATGCTTAAAGTGAATGGCACATCGAGTGGCAAATCGAGTGGCAAAGCAATCAGATATGACTTTTCTGTGTGAATGTATGGTCTGTCAAGGCCAGAAAGTAGTTGTTTGCCACTCAGTCAGTAGGCGATCCTGCATAACTTCCGGGTTTGATGATGTACCCTCTATTCTGAAAGATTCAGTGGCACCAGAAGTGTAATAATCCTATCATGAGAACTGATAATGATGCATCTTTTTAAAATATCATTTAACACGACCATACAAAGCATCGTATTTGAAAATAAAGTGAGGAACAACTGTGTACTCTAATCTGTAGTACAAGCTCATGGTCATTAACTCATCACGCATGAGATTGTAGATCTGCTGTTTTTGAAAAATCATGAACATTTGTGCAAATTTATATATATATATATTTTAAGCGAACATTTTTAACCCAAATCTTTGCTTTTGTGTGGCGGGGTCCCTGGGTCGGCGGCCAAATGCAATATCATTTTGGGGGTCCTTGACATGGGGTGGGGGGGGGGGGAAGCTTGAGATTATATAGAAATTTAGGGATTTCATAAAACTGATTTTAGAAGATGTGTGTACTAGAATCGGCCTCATGTCTTAATGGGTTAAGGTGAGTGGATGGTGTATTTTTATAATGTCGTGCACTGTTTACTGCCTGGTTGCACGTAATGAGGAGGTGGTGCTGGGACGTTGGCTCACTGTGTGTGTGTGTGTGTGTGTGTGTGTGTGTGTGTGTGTGTTGAGCCCACGATTCATTCTGCTACATTTCCACTTGTCTTGCAGAACACCCAAGGTTATATAGGAGATACACTGTGTATTGTAGTGTATTGTCGCTGTTGTTGGGCAGAAACCCTGTATATCCAGCACTACCCCTTTTATACATTTATTTTTAAATTATTCCTAGTAATTGCCTGACTTTATTTATTTCAGTGGGTTTCAACCTTTTGAGGGGGTTCCAGGTGGTCCCAGCTAAATTATGGAGTTGGTAACCAAATCGACCCTTATTAGATCTTTTACTCTTAGAGCATATATTCAGTGATACTTTTTTCTCCTTTTGTGATAATCCTCCCTACTATAGCTGACCATATATAATTAGTTCCTCCCTATCCCCAGTGAACCATAGGGGTAAAAAAAAAACTAGTTTCGGCTTTGGTGGTGGGTGAGAAAGCCTTCATCCAATCAGGATAGAGTGGGCGGGCCTTGGTGCGCATGCTGTTGCATGTCCCCCCACTGTAGAGCACGTGCATTGTGCATATCTTGTTACCGGGGAGGACCGCGGTTTCTTTCAAATCACTGAATGCTCCTTTAAACACGGTGGACTTGATCTTTAGCTTTAACACTTCATGTGACAACTCGATGTTCTATCAATGTATGAGAGAATGCTTCGTTTGATCATGATAACGATGAATGGTATAGTAAACATATGAGAGAGAGAATGATGCTTCGTCTTAGCGTGACAACGATGAATGCTATAGTGAGAATGATGCTTCGTTTTAGCGTGAAAACAACGATGAATGGTATAGTAAGTGTGATGTGGTTTCCCACCCGTTTAGGCCTCTGCGAGAAACCTATCGAATGTCCTAGAGACTGTGAGTCTTTGAGAATCCTCCTCCTTTTTGTTTAAAGAAAGACCACGCCGTGCAGGCGTTTTGTTATTCTGCTCCTATGTTTCACACCCCCTCCCCTACCCTCCCGAGGTGGGACCCCCGGGCCACCTAGGGCGGGCAGTGCTGATGGAACCTAAATGGAGGCGGCCTAGTGTTACTCCCCGAGCCCTTTCTCTCTCTCTCTCTCTACCTCCTGAATTGTGTTGGATTACGGGGCTGTGGGATCATCCCTGCAGGTCTGTGAAACTGCATGAGGGGAGGGCTACTCGAGGGGAACAATGCCGGACCTTGTTTTGCCAGGTTTTAGCCGCGGCACTATAGTCGGTACTGAATGCAACTTATCTTGCTGTTGTCCGCTTTCAACCCGGCGTGTCGTCGTCCCCCCCTCCCCCCCGCCTGTTTGTTCAGAAATCCTTCCCGCAATCTTCAGAAGATGGAAGGAATGGAAGATCGGCGAGCTCACAGCGTCGTGTCCCTTTACGAGTCACAACGTGTTGTGAGCCTGTAGATCTGCTATTTATTTTGGCCATTTCTCTTAGGATGAAGTATATAGGGTTTAATTGAAGTTTTAAGTATTTAGAGTTTAATTGAAGAATATAGGGTTTAATTGGTTTAAGTGCCATGTTTATTTTTTTAATGTACAGGATAGGAACCATTGCATGTCTTCAGGAATCTATTTTCTAATTTTCAGACGTTGAGATTTTTAGTGTTTGTTCATTATTATCTGTGGGGTCCCGACCCACAGGTTGAGAACCATTGACTAACGTTTAAAATGTATTTCTGCTTACAGTTGCTACACATTTTAAAATTAGCTAGTATTGCTGCTTACTAGGGGTGTAACGATATAGAAATATCGATTTTAATTTAAAATATCATATTGTAAACGGCAAATATCGTATCATATCGTTTGACTTTCTATCGAATCATTTTACAATGTATATCAGTTTTATCAATACTGAGTACTTGTTAATTGTATTTAGCAATTTTAAGAAGAAAAAAATAAAACGATGGGTTTAATTACTTTAACATTCCATATAACTACACTTGGTCTATCAATAAATGTGTGTATTCTCTGTTCATGTCAAGGCGTGGGTTTGTCCATATGTGTTCAAATACAATGTCCATATATTTGCCAGAGAATCACTGTTTACTTATTTATATCCATAATAAGTATTTCCCTTAAAACCTGCACTAATACTATCCACAAGTTTCAAACATATTTGATGTATTTGTTAAATAGTTAATTTTAAATCATTGTATCGTATCGCCATAATAAACCAATCGTTACACCCCTACTGCTTACAGATGCTACACATTTTGGATATGAAAACCAAGTTTTATTTTTATTTTTTATGTTTTTTTTTTGTGGCTTTAGCCTTTATTAGGGACAGACAATAGGCTGACAGGAAATGGGGATAGAGATGGGGGGGAAGACATGCAGTGAAGTCCGTCGGGATCGGGAGTCGAACTGCCAGCCAAGGTGCCTGGACCACTGAGCCATGGCCCAGGCCATAATGACACCAAATTGTCAACCATGATGACAAGTCACAAGATGAAGTGGATTGAGTGTTTTGACTGTGGCGTTGCAAGGAGGAGATGATGTGATTGAATGCACATGTCTGCTCATGTTTGTCAACTGGCTACAAACTGCAGCATTTCTTTTAGATCAGATGGAGCTACTTTTGGAAAGTGGTGGAAAGTAACTAAGTACATTTACTTCAGTACTGTCTCTAAGTACACTTTGATTGTTTGATTTTTGTCTTTTACTTTCTATTCTGGAGTATTTCCAGTTCTACATCTCGGATCAAAAAATGTTACTTTTACTCCACTACATTTATTAGATTTTGTTACTAGTTACTTTGTAGATTTTGATTATTACAGGTATTACAAAACATACATATGCTCTTTTCTTTAATACGTTTTGAACTTGTGAAATTGGACATTCTGGGGTCAATGACATGAAAATGATTGAGAATCATTGGTTTCAACCATAATTCAACATTACTTTTGACACTACAGAAAATCAAGCCCAAAGTCACTTGTAATAAGCAGACATGGCAACACTGGGAAAGAAGTTGGGCTCCTTTCACTCCCATTTCTACACATGACTTCTATGCAGGCTCTGAATGGCTGATTGGCACGTGCAGTTGTGACGGTCTGTGCTCATACAGTAGTGTCACTTCCAGTCCATGACTGAAATGTGCACACGGTCAACATCACATTACTAGTATTTATGTTGTTGCTTTCTAAGCATTTGATTTACTACATTTGATTTGCTACTTTGGATTATGTATTGTAAACAGGATATATACATGGATTTGGGCATCTGCCGACATATTTTAACAGAACCAGAACTCTTGAGTGTCTACAACCCTTCACCCCAAAAAGAGGACCTTTTTGTCTATCGGCTAAATAACTTTGACCAGATGTGTGGATCTTTAGACTGATCAGGCCAGAGCCCCGAGCGAGGACATGGTTCACTTTTGGGTGGAAAAGCTCAAAGGATAACGTCCTAATCGAGGTCAGAATCTAGAATGGCTGGGAGGATTACAATGAAACAGGGCTTTTCGACCCAAACAACACCAATGCAACTAGTCCAGGCAACTGCTTGCAATTCCTTAGGCCCAAACCACACCAATGATTAGCCATGCATCTCCTTGCAACCAAACGGTTGCTTGTAGTTGCATGCAGCCATTATCGCCAATGGCAGTTGCAAGGAGTTACTTGCATTGGTGTGGTTTGGGGCCTACACATTGCTTTGACAGGATAGGTATTTAAAAGCAATTCGGGTCGAAAAAATTAAGTGGGTTGTAAAGAGAGGGGGGGGGGGGGGGGGGGGGGGGGGGGGAAATCACTTGTCTAAGGGAGAAGTCAAGGTCGGAACCAAGAATGTTTGAGTGGATTGTCACGAGTCTTTGGTGGGAGTGATCAGTAGGCTGCCCCCAAGAGACAGATGATGGAAAGGCACAGTGAAAATGTCACCGTGAGTGAGGTGGATGACGTCAGCGTCATATTGCTAAGTGAGGTATGCAATCCGTCTAGTTTTACATGTTGGCTCACTATAGGAATGCAATGCAGTGTACCTGGCCGTTCATTAACAGAAGTCATATTTGTTTTTTGATTAGATCCTTTGCGTCATTAACGTGCCGTTATATCAAATGCGTGACACCTTTTTTAGGCTCTCCCTAAGGCTTTAGTTCTGCACTTAATGCCACCCAAGTGACCCGATCAACCTTTAGTTAATGTTCTGCAGCTCAGTTTAAAATGAATGATCAAACAATTGCAATAAAATTAAATAATGTAATAAATCTTACTTGTGAAATGGTCTGAGTGGCAACTCCGACAGACGACAGTCTAATTTCCAAGTGTTTTCCAGTTTGTTCCAGAAAGAGTGTGATGGGTGCCTGCCAGTGTTCAAGACGCACACAGACGGAGCTTAAATAAGATGGTAGTTTTAACAAACAAGCAGGGCTTTGTAGATTAAAAGCAGCCAGCCAGCCTTTCCAGAAGACCATGTTGGCTACGATCATTCATTACAGGCATCACTATCACTTAATGAATCTGAATGCACTGGAACAAACTGAACCTTTCGGCTTACCAGCCTGACAGATATTATTTTACCGGGCCAAGAATGATAAATTGTCATACATTAATAATTCTCTCCATTAATGCTGTCAGGCAGAAACCTCTTGTGTCCATACCTTAACTATTTTAATTCCCTCCCTACTTACATACTACAGTCTCAAACAAAAGTAGCAAAAAAAAGCATCTACATGTCAACATTTCAAGCTTAGATGGTAGATCAGCTATTTTATTTATTTATTCGAACAGCAATGATTTTCAATGGCTATTGGCTATCGTAAAAACATAAGGAATATTTGTTTTATTTTGAAAAAGCTGCGAGTTCAAAATCAAAGCCCAGTTGTGGGGTGTGTGGGACATGGCATGATGATCTACCATGGTGACTTTGTAGCAGCAGCCTATCCGAGTGAACTGTTCTCAATGTTAGTGATGGAGCAAACTGCAAAACAATGTTTAGAGTCAGCCATCTCTCATATGAAATGATGCACACACACACACACACACACACACACACACACACACACACAAATCGTTGTCAAATGCAGCCCCTTTGTAGACAGTGTTGTCAGCAGTGAGAGTGCTCTCTCGCATCCTGTTCCAAAAATAACCGATCTACATGCTAGCAACACTTTACATCGCGACTTCGCGAGGTGTTGACAGCTTGTAGAGCTCTTCTTTTTTTTTAGGCAAATGTCTTCCTTCAGCTTATGACGGTACCACGGCTCTCCCTAGTTCCACTGAAAAGGCTGATCTAAATCGGCTAAGTTTTAATGTACAGTGCGAAAACCGAAAAGTCACTAGCACCAAGTGTGGTTAATTTTGCTGGTCGAGTGTGGTGTATGGCTCTAAAAGGCTGGTAAATGTAATTTCTGACTAATCTACAGCAGTTTAGTTGGCTTTATTAGTCATTTTTGAGTGGCGCTAGCCACTCCTATACGCAGCTATGTATGTGAGCATGGAAATAGAGTTCTTTTTCCACCACCATGTGTCACTGTTTTGCAGCCTAACCCACAGGCGCACACGTGCAGTACAGCACCACTCAGTTTTGCAAGTGATGGGATCAAAAATAAAGATCTTGGTTCTATGATAGGGATGTTAATGATTCATTGATTGAACTGATTAATCATTGCATTTTTTGATGAATTTAAAAATGGATCTGCTACCCTTCAAAGCCGTGCTTGAGCTCCACGATTCATGAATCATTGACTCATTAGTCGACGGCTCGTTTTTAGGGCTGGAAGCTTCGACTTAAAAACAAAAAATACAATCGAAGGTCAGCCCTACATACAGTACAGTAACCCTCTGCTTGTTATTATTAATTATGCGTAACAACTTAATAATTGTATAATGTGCTGTTCCACTGACATGATGATGCATTATTGAATGGCCCTTAAAGTAAAGTGTTACCAAGAGTTGTATTGTCATTGATCGCTGTATCGTTGACTGTACGGCGGTTGTGTCTCGCAAACCAAAATAGCAGACCTATAAGTTCACAATGCATCGTGGATGCCATGATGTGTTGTGAGCTTGTAGGTCTGCTTTGTAGGTTGTAAATCTGCCACTTTGGGTTAACCAAATTAGGCTGTAGTCGAGTGAATGCGGGCCAGCGAATGACGACATTTGCTTCAAAGAGCCCCTGTTTTGCAGGGAGGCTACGTTGCTGATTAAATGTTGCGCAACAGGCTCACTCCCGGTTCATTTGTGCAAGAGCTAAAGTAGATCTTTGTGCTCCAGAGAAGTTCTTATAAATGTGATACATTTGGGATCAACATTGCGTATTTCAAGCGGTACAAAATCAGATTCCAAAGCTCTTCTACGCGTCCGTTGTGCTTTGCAGTGGAGCATTGGACGGCCCTTGTTGTTGCCAGGCTGCAACATGCGTTTCCCATGTAGATAATGTCCCCGGACCCACCCCCCCCCCCCCCCCCCCCCCCCCCCCCCCCCCCCCACTCCGGTCCTGTACACCTGAAAGTGATACCTCTTACATAGTGTCTAGTTCAGGGTTTGCTACCGTGGCACAATTGGGGGGTTTTGACACAAGTCCAGGGAGGAGTGCTGCATAATACTTTGATAATATTTGGAATTTCTCACTTCAGTTTAGAACCACTTAGAGTCTTAGAGATTACTTATTTTATCCTCTTGTACCAAGCAGATCAACGGTGTGTGGCATATTTTTCAATTGTATTATAAATATCAAGTCTAAAGAACCTGTCCTAATAGAAAATCCAAGTTTTTCTCGTGACAGAATGTATTGTACGTATTATTTATGAACCGTAATATGACAAGTTGCTCTAAAGTATAACAATATATTTCAGGGGTGCTGTGGGTGGAGAAATGTACAAGCTGTAAGGGCTAGTGCCCTGAGTTAAACAAGTTTAAGAACCACTGGTATATGTTTCTCAGTCCCAGTTCAGGGGGATCAATCCATTTAAAGTAAACGGCTGTTTAACCGTCGGCGAGAAAGACGATTCCACAGCTGGCACACACCGACTACCTGGACGCCACATCCTTGTATAATATGCATTTTAGAAAGGGAAATATTATAGAGTGGTGCAAAATAAAACTCCCTCAGAGTCCCTCTACTTGTTTGTTTTCATTCTGATTGTGGTTGCTGCGATGACACCTGAAACATAAACATTTATATTATCTGAAAGTGTACATAATGATGACATAACTCGCCCTAAAACAACCTCCAGGCTGAAGCGGCTTATGCCGACCACGGCTTACATAAAACACACTGCATGGCCATATGTCTATTGCAGTGGTTGAAAGAGAAATTAGACCTTTTCCCAGGACCCAAACTGGTGAAAATGGCTGATCTACAAGCGCACAACGTGTCGCTTCGTGCAGCTTTGCAAGCTTTTAGATCTGCTATTTTCAGTACTATTTAAACTTTTTTTTTTAGTTAATGGCAATTACTATATTTTTTCATTATTTAATTGATAAAGTTGTGATTGGTTTTCTTTTTTTTACTTTGTTTTTATTCAAAAGTTCTCTTTTTTTTACACCAAATAATAATAATGATCAAACACAAGTAAAACATACGAATCAATGAAAACAAAAAACTGAAGAAACAAAAAACATACATAAAAAACAAAAAAAACAAAGAAAAACAAAAAAACAGCTTGACATAACTACTATAATACAGCATTATTTTCCAAGTTGAGTTAGGCAGGAGAAGAGCTGGAGACATGAATCACAATACACTTCAGTTATATAAAAGCATTATTTATTTATTTTTCAGACACAACCACTACATGACATTTTTACAGACCCAACAACCTCTACACATATATTGAAACACCCAAATACAATATCACAGAAGTCCATCTAAGTATGAAACTGTCCATTTTTAATTGTAACCTTGCGGTTATTTCTTCCATTATATAAACCTGCTTCAGTCTCTGCTTCCATTGGGTTATAGTAGGTGGCTTTATTTCCTTCCAATTTACTGTTATCATTTTCTTAGCAATCAGTAAAAGTATACTTAATATGTAACTCCATGCATGCACCTCCTCTGGTATAATACCAAGCAGACTGTTTTATTCAACCTTTTTTTCTTTTTTAAATAATGTATATATTTTGTAAATGTAGGAAACAGACAAAAGGAAGATATGTACTCGCGACCCATACAAATTGGTCCGTGACCCAAACATGGGTCCCGGCCAACTTTTGGGAAACGGTGGTCTAGTGGACATGCAAAGTGTGATCACATACGAAGTGTGATTACATATAGGTCTGTCACAATTGTTAATAATCATCTACTCAATTATTTATGATGATTGCAATTATTTGAGATAAACACAATTATTTCGGCAATCGTTTCCTCCATGTTGAAAAATGTTAAAATTAATTTTAAGGTTTTAGATTTAGACTATTGCCGCTATTTTGTAAATTCTATGGAAAGAAGAAATGATGAAATTGGTCAGTGATTCTTTGTATATTTAAGTTATTTGTCATATCTGCCCTGAGCAATTTGTGATTATGAAGCATAAAAGGCTTCATAATCACAAACAATAGTAACAATTAAATCGTTAATTGCAATTATTTGTGTGACAGTTGATCTTCAGCATAAATGTATAATCGTGACAGGCGACAGCCCTAATCACAAACAAAGCGTGATCACATTCTGCTTCATCAGTTTTAGGAGCGGTTATGGTTTCCTCCCTAAGAGGCCCTGCGGGTTATCGACGTTACAACAAGTTACAACAGAGTTTGTCACGATCAGACACACATGCCATTGTGCAGGAGTGTGGCTGCTGCTGTCCCAGCCATGCTGGTGTAACCATCATCCACTGTTTTGTGGATGATGGTGATGATGGCAGCCCGCTGTCCCCCAGCTAAAAGATTGTTTCGTCGCAAGTACTGAGTAATACGTGGCCTCTACCGGCTGGTAGAGCGGCCAGATGGGAACCGTGAGGTTCCCGGTTCCATGCTGGGCTCGCCCAGAGTTGGTGTCGAATTGTCCTTGAGCAAAACTCTGAACCCCCAATTGCTCCTGAGTCCTGATGTGCAGGTTGCTGCCTTACATGGTTTCCTCCATCATGTATAAATGTGTGTGAATGGGTGAATGTAATGCACAATCTATGTAAAGCACTTTGCATAAAAGCACTATTATAAATGCACCATTTACCACCTTTTAAGCTTGTAGATCTGCTATTTTTGCTACTTTTTGTGCGACACTAGTAGTAGTCAGTAGACGGACAGGGGTCCTCTACACCAAATATCTTGTCATATGGAGCACCCCCATCTTTATCACACGTACAATCCATACATCTGCAGGTGTTTGACACTTTTTGCAGAATGTCAGCCACGGAATATTATGACACCATGGTTTATATCGGAAGAGAACGTGCTGAGTTTTCAGAATAGATGCAAATACAAATAAGCAATGATCACAATGGAGAAAGTTCTTTCTAAGGTGCAATGTCACAAAGCTCCGTTTAGAATTTTCTTTGGCAATGTAATTGTAAACGTATGTTTTCTCACGATGCCAATAAAGCCCTGTTGAATTAAATTGAGAGAGAAAGAAACGAAAAACCACCATTTCAAATTAAATTAAAATGTGTTCGCCCCGCAACTACAACAGCTTCTGTGTGGAAAAATTGACCCGTTCCAAGTCGATGCACAAACGGGGCTGTGTGTCCTGCCCGGCCAGCCCTGGGTGGGTATTATTGATGTGATGCCCCTGCCCCCCCCCCCCCCCGCCTGGCGGTTCAATAAAGACCCCCAGGAGCCCATAGCAGAACTATGACACAGAACCACCGCAGGCCCACTCACTCTCACTGAGATAGAATAGGCCTGGCTTTGTAAGCCAAGTGTCTATTAATTTAAGTCTGTCTGTGATATGAACAGTCAGCTGATTGATTGATTTAATAGTTTATTAGACAGAAATGTAACAGACTACAGTCAAACGCTTAGTCCAAAAGGGATGGCGTCAAAAAAAGTCCCTGCTGTCTTGTTTCCATTTAAGCCCTATGCAATTCATATACAATGTTATGCTATCATTTACTTTTTTCATTAATCGATTAGCATGTTTTTTCTTCCAACCCATTAAGACGTGACTCTGATTCTACAAATGCCTTCTCAATCAGTAGAACACACACTCTTTCAAAAATGTTCAAAAATAGATGTGCTTCTGACACCACGTGACACATTGTCTAACACCCACCTCTGGTGATGAGGACTAGCATTGTCAGAATAAAACAATCAAATATGTGTTTGGAGTTAAATATAAACAGTACATAATTCATATGTGTCTTATAAATTATCCAACGACAAGGTGACATGTGCAGAGTTGCGGTGGGTGGGTGGTATAAACCTGAGCCCATCTGTCCGCAGTGACACCCCCAACCACGGACCCCGTAGGTGGCCCCCTCTGTGACTCACCCACGTCACCTGGGCTGTGACAGCGTGAAGGCGGGGCCTGTGGTGAGCCAAAGAAAGTGGCCACATTGTGCCCATCCCATCTCTCTCTGGGGACAGACGGGGCTAAGCGAGGTGACTATAGAGAGAGCGACCGTGTCAGCGATCTGTGTCAAAGCTAGTCAGGGGTAGAGTGGCCGGATGGCAATACGTGAGGTTCCCAGTTAGATCCCGGGCTCCCCAGAGTCAAGTGTCCTTGAGCAAGACGCTGAACCCCTGCTCCTGATGTGCATGTTGGTGTCTTGCATGGTTTCCTCTGGCATCGGTGTGTGACTAGGTGAATGTAATGCACAATCTATGTAAAGCGCTTTGGATAAAAGCTCTACTCTATATAAATGCACCATTTACCAGCCAACAAACTGGGACAAGTGTTTAAAAGAACACCGTCACCCCCCAAAAAACCGAAATAGACCGAAAAGAGAAACTAGTGAAAATGTAAATATATCCCATTTATAAGCTTGTAGATCGGCTATATTTGGAAGATTTGGTGGAAGGTTTCTATGGAGCAGAGTATTTTCTAGCTCGATGATTTGAAAAGCTGGAGCTTTTCAGGGTCAAACTGACTTGTCTTGGTCGATAGCGTTGCTATTCAAGTTCAACACCGTCACCCATGTGTCTATTCAAGTTCAACACCGTCACCCATGTGTCTATTCAAGTTCAACACCGCCATCCATGTTAATTACCCAAACGTGTCTCTCTGAGGACACGGTCGGCTTCATTGACGAGACAAAAATAATCCCCCAAACATCCTCTACAGCTCAATTTGACATCGATACTGCCATGACTGGAGGTCACTTTGTCGTTCTAAAAAGTGTGTGTGTGTGTGTGTGTGTGCGTGCACTTAATACTACTACTATACTTTTGAGCACCACATGTATAGTACAATTTGAGAAATGGACATTGTTAGGAGGACCGTTCACCTCATTGAGTAATGGTTGTTTTGTGGTTTAACAAATGTATATTTTTTGGGATATGCTCATTTTGTTCACCCCATTTTATACTTGCAAGAAATCTACAAGCTCACAACATGTCGGAGATTAACTGTATTTGTCCACAATTTTCAATGCTGTCCTAACATATTGACGTCCTCACAAGGATGGTAATACAAATGTGTGTGAGTGCGCGTGCTTCTGGTGTACAACTCGAGCACTGTCTGAGTGATCCGACAACCAACTTGGCATGTGTGTGTCTCACACACCTGTACATCTCGTACTGACCTTGACACGGGCCTAGCAGGCGCTCGGATCAGATCATTATGCAACACTGTAATCAAAGCTTTCTCTTCTACCCAAAAGGGAGCTGGCAGCACAATATCTCTGCAGCAATTCATCAGGGAGGAGCCGTCTGTCTAGCTAGCAGACAAGATTATTAGACCTGACATTTTTTTATTTCCACCGCAGTTATTTGAGATAATCACAATTATGTTTTAACTAATCGTCATCATTTCCATGTTAAAAATGTCAATACGACCCAGACGGTTAGCTCAACCATCTGGGCACCTAATTTGCGGAGCCAGCCTGACGCCGTGTCACGGGTTCGACTCCCGACCCCGATGGCCTGCATGTCTTCATCTCTCTCCCCACTTCTTGTCAGATTACTTTCCTATCGATAAAGGCAGAAATGGGGAGTCAGCGGCCAATTACATATATTTTCTTTGGGTCCTTGACATGAAAATGTCAGAACGACTGACATAGAAACATGAGGTTTTTCTGAAAACTGTCAGTATTTAGAAGGCATTTGTAGAATGGTCCTCGGGTCTGAATGGGTTAATGACTTGTGTTAGAGAATGATCATATTTTGCACGATCATTATGTTCAACGTCGTCTCCTCTGGTCTGTGCATCAGGAACCATTTGAAGATGGCTTTGCCAACGGTGATGAGCTCACCCCCGCTGAGGAGGCTGCGGCCAAAGAGGCGGCGGAGTCCAAGGGAGTCGTCAAGTTTGGATGGATCAAAGGAGTACTGGTGAGTGTCTGTGTGTCATTCTTGATTGCATTCACTAAAACTATGATGAAAAATGCTCATCGACTACCTTTTTTCCACTGACTAAAACTATTTTGATTCCCAAACTGGCGGGTCCCCCCGATGATTAGCTTGATGTGCAACACTGATTTCTCACCCAACAATACACAAATCAACATACACAGTATAACCGTACTATACACAAGGTATCTGCACATTTCTAAAGTGACAATAAAATGCATATCGAATATCTAAATACTAGGGCTGGGACTTTTAACTGATCATTTCGAGTTTAGATCCGAGCTTAGTTTTTGCACCACGGAACCTTTCTCACTGGATGAGTTTCAGGCGTACCGAACATACCGGTAGCGCACCAACCAACAGACGACAAACGGCGATCATGGGATCTTCAGCGTGTTTGAGTAGATGGTGCGCTGTGATTGGCCAGTCGCTGCGATTGACAGCCTAACCCTAACCTCAGTAAAATTATACCTAAACCTAACTTTAACCCTAACCTCATTAAAACTATAAAACTAGTGGCTGGGGGCGTTTCCATGGATGTGGAAGAACGACGGAATTAGCTGAAGATACCATGTGAGCAAACGGTAACCCCGGGACACGCAATCAGACTGCTTTGCTTGGCCCAGTGGATGATGGGACATTTTGATTAAACAAAACCTCACTGGACCGGAAGGTTAGCTCAACCGTCTGGGCACCTAGGCTGCTGAGCCAGCCTGACGGCATGCCGCAGGTTCGACTCCCGAGCCCAATGGCCTTTGCCACGTGTCTTCCCCCATCTCTCTCCCCATTTTATGTCGGTCTACTTTCACATATCAATAAAGGCAGAAAAAAAAAAAAAAAAAAAAAATCTCCACTCGTGTATATATAAATCTGTTTTAATTGAAAAATAAACTTCTTGGTCAAATATTGATATGTGATTAAACATGCGATTTATTTGTATTCATTCATTACAAAGACCTATAATTAATGAGATCATTATTTTAATGTGGTAAAGGGTTAATATTTTTTACACACAAACCAACTCTCTGGGTTTCACTAGTGTGTATGTCGGCGGCTTGTTTTCACCACAGCGTCCATTGGGCGCCACCAATGTGTGACACCATGGACGGCGTCCATGAAATCATGTCTCGCCCCGTTGAGGATTGTGTCTGCAGTGTGTGAAGTAGTCTCTCAGCTGTGTTAACGACGCTGACACAGGCGTCCGAATGGGCCTGCGGCGCAACGCTACACACAACCTTTAAAATGAACTCTCCATTTCTCCCTCCATGTTCGAGAAAACTACCAGCCTCGTTTTCCAGTCTAACATTAACGTAGCTATAATTTTATGGCTGGGCAATTTAGAACCGATAACCAACTTCAATTGAGTAGCAAGGTTTTTATGCTCATTTGTGTCTTTTGTCAGGTGAAACCTAGCGACCTAGTCATGATTGACTGGACCCTAAACCAATGGGTGTCTGACCCCAAACTCTGAAACGCCAAACGCAGACCACTACGACGACTGCTAAAACGGTTGCGTCTCAAATCATTGGTGTTGTTTGGGCTTAAAGGTGCTGCACGTGATATAGAGCTGTAACTAAAGTCCTCTATATTCGGAGAAATCACTGCTGATGTTCAGTAACTAGAGTCTGCCAGAGTCTCTCTGTCCAGCTCTGTAGTAAATCAGAAAATACATGTTCAGATGGTTTACAAATCCCCCCCCCCCCCACAAATCACCACAAAGCTCATTCATCAGCTAGTGCTCCAGGTCCCATCGTGTCCGCTCATTCATTTGTGTCAGCTCTTCCAATTTAACTAGTTTAGTAGGTTTCAGTAGTTGTTTGTACTAGCCCTTACCCGTTGTATCCCCCCCTTGTGGCCGCGGGGGGTACTACGCCCTGGGTGCGTTTTCGCATTTTTAATTCACTAATAAATTCATTATTAATCATGAATGTGTCAAATCGAAAAAAGGCCTTTGTTAAGACCTCCATATTATTATGGTCAATGCCTGCGTGGGAGTGATTGGTGCAGGCAGTGAGGAGCTACGGCAGTCACAATGACACACAGACAGACAGACATTGACTGAATTATAGTATGATGATGATGACGAGTCCATGTTGATGTAGATGTTTGACTCCACAGGTCTGCTGCATGCTAAACATTTGATAAGTTAAGTCCATATTCATAGGTAGATGTTTGACTCCACAGGTCTGCTGCATGCTAAACATTTGATAAGTTAAGTCCATATTGATAGGTAGATGTTTGATTCCACAGGTTCGCTGCATGCTCAACATTTGGGGTGTGATGCTGTTCATCCGCATGTCGTGGATCGTGGGCCAGGCAGGAATCGGTAAGCTGAGCTCACAAACCATCAGTACTCTGACACACACACACACACACACACACACAGACCACAAAGACACATCATGACTTAGTGTTTTTAACCTGCAGTCACGCTAGAGCTGTCATGATTACACATTTAAGTTGACGATTAATTGTCACACTAATAATTGTGATTAACGACTTAATATTTTTTTGCATTGAACATTAGAATATATTAATTACAAATAACTAAAATATATAAAGAAATGACTGACATTTTCATCGTATACAATAAAAAATAATAGCCTAAATAGATGATCTACCTTCCTTCCTTCCTCTCGCCAGTTTTGTCCTGTGTCATCGTGCTCATGGCCACTGTGGTGACCACCATCACCGGCCTGTCAACCTCGGCCATCGCCACCAACGGATTCGTCCGAGGAGGTACGTTTTTTTTAAATTTATTATCCCACTGGAGGATTAGGCCACTTGAGTTGCAGCATCTCGTTTTCGAGGGGGTCCCTCAAATGTGGACTATACACGATGCACCCTTGTTATAAAGCTCTCTACAATACACTATGCTAATCTTTCTGTGACTCGGCACAAACGGATGTGGATTGAAAGCGTGGTTTTAAGTGCATAGTGCTGCACAATTAACCGAATCTATACCAATCCCGCGATTTCTCCTTGCAACCTCCTTTGCCAACACGAGAGATCTCGGGTTTGTTTAATGTCATTTAATCCAGAATTAATACTTTTTTTAGCATCCATCGTTGGCCTCCGGTGGCTCCCATGGTAGTCCGGCAGCCGACAGGGTTCTTTTGTTTAAAGTTTTTTTGTTATACAGTCTTTTTTTTTTATTGGCCTACAATATTGTCTATATACCGGTACATACATTCATGAAACCACTTGCTGGCTGTCGATATTGAGCAATTTGTTATACAGTATATAGGATGTTAATTGTACGATCACATATAAACCCCTACAAATAAATTGCTCAATGTTGACTGCTGGTCAGCATGTGCATTGATGAATGTATGTACCGGTACTGTATATAGACAATATTTTAGGCCAATTCAAAAGTCTATACAAAATGTCCCATCCCACAACCCCGACTGCCGGACTATGGTGTGTAGTCATCGAATATCCAAAATCTCCTCATTCACATGTGCGCACACAATCTAAAGCATTTTAGGGCTCAGATTGAGATAAAGGACCATGTTTAGAGCTTAATAAAACATTTACTCGAGGTCGTGCTATGCATATTAATAGTTTGAGCGGCAGATCATGGCCGTGAGCGAGCCTGGCGCTACAATTGCGGGAAATCACTTCTGGGTCGGAAGTGACGTTTAAGTATTTTTAAAGCCACAGCAGTTGGCTCCACAACTCCACATTGGTGCCACATTTGGTGCCACAAGTAGTAGTAATGTTCAGAAACTAGTAAACTACAGACTAAAGACAATTGTGTAGATTCTCTGCACAGAATTGAGATTAACATTTGAGCAAGAATCATGCTGCACTTAAAGTGCCGTGGGGGCATTTGTGGCCTAAAGGTCAGTGGAGCGTTTTTTTTTGTTCAACCGAATGGTCCTCGGTTCAAAGGACCTGCACTCGACCACCCCCAACGCCATGAGCAAGGTGCTAAACCCCAAAACTGCTACCGGGAGGGCTGCTCTGTGGTGACCAACAGTATCGGGTACTACAGTATCAGACTGTGGTTGTACTGTTAAGCTCCCGTGCAACAGTATCAGAGTGGTTGTACTGGTCAGCTCCCGGTACTACAGTATTAGACTGTGGTTGTACTGGTCAGCTCCTGGTACAACAGTATCAGAATGTGGTTGTACTGGTCAGCTCCCAGTACAACAGTATCAGACTGGTTGGTCAGCTCCCAGTATAACAGTATCAGACTGTATACTGGTCAGCTCCCACTACAACAGTATCAGGCTGTGGTTGTACTGGTCAGCTCCGAGGTCTGAAAGTGCGCGTGTGTGAATGTGAAGCAGGTGTTTTCCTGAAACAGAGAATTTTGTTCTCAGCTAACTTCCTCTGTAAAAATAAAGGTAAACAAAAAACCTACGTAAACATACATACTGGAGCACACTAGAGGTTCCCAACCACTGGTGGTACTAGTACCACTGGTACTAGTACCACTGGTGGTACACAGAGGAGTCGCCCAAAAGGAGATAATAAGTCGAATGAAATATTGATATTCACCATGAAGGTGAATGACCACCTAGCCAGATATTATCCCGCTTATTACATGGCTACCTAACATAAATTAATAAATTGACCCAAAATACAACAAACAAAGTGTCACACATTCGTGCTGGCTGCGTCTGCCCAGCTGCAGGGCTGGAGCACTGTCGTAAAACAAGGAAGTGAGTTGCTCAAATGGGATCCATTTTTGGTTACTGCTTCGTCTATTTCCAGCTCAAATGTTTTCAAAAACATTTTTGAGAGCAATGTTTAGCTGTAAATGACAGTATGACACTGTGTGTGTTTAGAGGGTTTGATTAGGCAGCGGTCAGTTATAGAGCAGAGCGGTCATTATCCAGCAATAACAGACGGATGAATTCAGCGATTGACCAATCATAATCAAGCATTCAACCAAGCCCTGTAATAAGGTCTTATGAAACACTGAATAACAAAATGATTGTCTAAAGCAGTTATTTTTCCTCTGAGCAGCCCTTCTTGTATCTGACAAAAGCTGAGACCCTTTCTCCTCACACACACATGGCCCCGTGCCCTCCAGTGATCTTTGGCGGGGACCCCCCGGGGTCACTCGGGACCCCCACCCCAGGCTGTGAAACGGTGCTCTAAAGGGGTACATACTACACACACCGATAGAGAAAGACTTTCCATCTGCCACCAATTAAAAGAATATTATCCAAGAAAATTCTTCCAGGAGTCTTAACGTTCCCTGGGAAAAGCATAAATAAGATCATTATGACATTTTAACTGGCAGAGCGGGCATTCTTTCTGCCCTGCGCTGTGGTGGAACATATGAGCTCACTGCTGGGTCACAGCGTATTTTGCTGCAGCATGTTGCAATGTTGCATGGACTCCGTTCTCGCTCACATATTTCCCCCGTAAAGCAGAGAAGGTGCAAATTCACTGCTCCTTTTTTATATCAGACAATCAGGCAATATATACATTAGTAGGCTAATTTAAACGTTGACTGTGCATTGATGTGGATTGTTTTCTGCAAGTCAATCTTGTACTCTGGTGCACCCTGAGGTTACAATGAAAACACAAGCATTTTGTGTTTACAAAAAGCTTGCAGTTGTAATATAATTCAGCACTATGCGTTTAATGTTAATGTCCTGCTCACTTGACCGAAGTCAGTATGGACCTCTAGAAAAACAAGTGTTGTCCACTCTAGCTTAAAGACTGGTTAATATAACATTTTGTTTCAGTGAATAAAATATATATTTTAAGTTATGGTTTCCAGCTTTAACTTCTTCTTTAACTTCGTCGTGGTGCACAACACCCGCTCTGTCACATTTTCTCAGCTGCCTTGTCATATTTACTCACGTAGCGTCTGGTATTTTCTCTGTTCCAGGGGTCTTTAACGTTTTTCAACCCCCAAGGACACCCTAGCTGAGAGCTACATACGTATAGTATTTCTTTGCAGATTACACTTTTTCATAGATTTCATATTGTTTGATGAACACTATCATCAGTGTTGGATTCACGTTGATGTGTATTTTCATTCATTTAACCACTAAGTGGTTACCACATGTAACCCCTTCACTGTCAATACTTGACGTAAACTTGACCTTTGACTCTGTACCTGGTCGGCTGAAAATAGCCGATCTACAAGCTGACGAGCTGTGAGCTTGTAGATCGGCTATTTTCGCCAAATGTTCTCAGAATAGGGATGCTATAGGCGTCCCACTGCCCTATAGGGGTCCCGGTCCCACTGTCCTATAGGGGTCCCACTGTCCTATAGGGGTCCCACTGCCCCATAGGGGTCCTGTCCCACTGCCCCATAGGGGTCCCACTGCCCTATAGGGGTCCCACTGCCCTATAGGGGTCCTGTCCCACTGCCCTATAGGGGTCCCACTGCCCTATAGGGGTCCCACTGCCCTATAGGGGTCCTGTCCCACTGTCCTATAGGGGTCCCACTGTCCTATAGGGGTCCCACTGCCCTATAGGGGTCCCACTGCCCTATAGGGGTCCCACTGCCCTATAGGGGTCCCACTGTCCTATAGGGGTCCTGTCCCACTGCCCTATAGGGGTCCCACTGCCCTATAGGGGTCCCACTGTCCTATAGTGGTCCCACTGTCCTATAGTGGTCCCACTGCCCTATAGGGGTCCCACTGCCCTATAGGGGTCCCACTGTCCTATAGGGGTCCCACTGCCCTATAGGGGTCCCACTGCCCTATAGGGGTCCCACTGCCCTATAGGGGTCCCACTGTCCTATAGGGGTCCCACTGCCCTATAGGGGTCCCACTGCCCTATAGGGGTCCCACTGCCCTATAGGGGTCCCACTGTCCTATAGGGGTCCTGTCCCACTGCCCTATAGGGGTCCCACTGCCCTATAGGGGTCCCACTGTCCTATAGTGGTCCCACTGCCCTATAGGGGTCCCACTGTCCTATAGGGGTCCCACTGTCCTATAGGGGTCCCACTGCCCTATAGGGGTCCCACTGCCCTATAGGGGTCCCACTGCCCTATAGGGGTCCCACTGTCCTATAGGGGTCCCACTGCCCTATAGGGGTCCCACTGCCCTATAGGGGTCCCACTGCCCTATAGGGGTCCCACTGCCCTATAGGGGTCCCACTGCCCTATAGGGGTCCCACTGCCCTATAGGGGTCCCACTGCCCTATAGGGGTCCCACTGCCCTATAGGGGTCCCGTCCCACTGCCCTATAGGGGTCCCGTCCCACTGCCCTATAGGGGTCCTGTCCCACTGCCCTATAGGGGTCCCACTGTCCTATAGGGGTCCTGTCCCACTGCCCTATAGGGGTCCCACTGTCCTATAGGGGTCCCGTCCCACTGCCCTATAGGGACCCCGTCCCACTGCCCTATAGGGGTCCCACTGCCCTATAGGGGTCCCACTGTCCTATAGTGGTCCCACTGCCCTATAGGGGTCCCACTGCCCTGTAGGGGTCCCACTGTCCTATAGGGGTCCCACTGTCCTATAGGGGTCCCGTCCCACTGCCCTATAGGGGTCCCACTGCCCTATAGGGGTCCCACTGCCCTATAGGGGTCCCACTGCCCTGTAGGGGTCCCACTGTCCTGTAGGGGTCCCACTGCCCTATAGGGGTCCCACTGCCCTATAGGGGTCCCACTGTCCTATAGGGGTCCCACTGCCCTATAGGGGTCCCACTGTCCTGTAGGGGTCCCACTGCCCTATAGGGGTCCCACTGCCCTATAGGGGTCCTGTCCCACTGTCCTGTAGGGGTCCCACTGCCCTATAGGGGTCCCGTCCCACTGCCCTATAGGGGTCCCACTGCCCTATAGGGGTCCCGTCCCACTGCCCTATAGGGGTCCTGTCCCACTGCCCTATAGGGGTCCCACTGCCCTATAGGGGTCCCGTCCCACTGCCCTATAGGGGTCCCGTCCCACTGCCCTATAGGGGTCCCACTGCCCCCTATAGGGGTCCCGTCCCACTGCCCTATAGGGGTCCTGTCCCACTGCCCTATAGGGGTCCTGTCCCACTGCCCTATAGGGGTCCCACTGCCCTATAGGGGTCCCACTGCCCTATAGGGGTCCTGTCCCACTGCCCTATAGGGGTCCCACTGCCCTATAGGGGTCCCGTCCCACTGCCCTATAGGGGTCCCGTCCCACTGCCCTATAGGGGTCCCACTGCCCTATAGGGGTCCCACTGCCCTATAGGGGTCCCACTGCCCTATAGGGGTCCCGTCCCACTGCCCTATAGGGGTCCCACTGTCCTATAGGGGTCCCGTCCCACTGCCCTATAGGGGTCCCACTGTCCTATAGGGGTCCCACTGTCCTATAGGGGTCCCACTGCCCTATAGGGGTCCCACTGCCCTATAGGGGTCCCACTGCCCTATAGGGGTCCCACTGTCCTATAGGGGTCCCGTCCCACTGCCCTATAGGGGTCCCACTGCCCTATAGGGGTCCTGTCCCACTGCCCTATAGGGGTCCCACTGCCCTATAGGGGTCCCGTCCCACTGCCCTATAGGGGTCCTGTCCCACTGCCCTATAGGGGTCCTGTCCCACTGCCCTATAGGGGTCCCACTGTCCTATAGGGGTCCCGTCCCACTGCCCTATAGGGGTCCCACTGCCCTATAGGGGTCCCACTGTCCTATAGGGGTCCCGTCCCACTGCCCTATAGGGGTCCCACTGTCCTATAGGGGTCCCACTGTCCTATAGGGGTCCCACTGCCCTATAGGGGTCCCGTCCCACTGTCCTGTAGGGGTCCCACTGCCCTATAGGGGTCCCACTGCCCTATAGGGGTCCCACTGCCCTATAGGGGTCCCGTCCCACTGCCCTATAGGGGTCCCACTGCCCTATAGGGGTCCCACTGCCCTATAGGGGTCCCGTCCCACTGTCCTGTAGGGGTCCCACTGCCTTATAGGGGTCACACTGCCCTGTAGGGGTCCCACTGTCCTGTAGGGGTCCCACTGCCCTGTAGGGGTCCCACTGCCCTGTAGGGGTCCCACTGCCCTGTAGGGGTCCCACTGCCCTATAGGGGTCCCACTGTCCTGTAGGGGTCCCACTGCCCTGTAGGGGTCCCACTGTTCTATAGGGGTCCCACTGCCCTATAGGGGTCCCAATGCCCTATAGGGGTCCCACTGCCCTATAGGGGTCCCACTGTCCTATAGGGGTCCCGTCCCACTGCCCTATAGGGGTCCCACTGCCCTATAGGGGTCCTGTCCCACTGCCCTATAGGGGTCCCACTGCCCTATAGGGGTCCCGTCCCACTGCCCTATAGGGGTCCTGTCCCACTGCCCTATAGGGGTCCTGTCCCACTGCCCTATAGGGGTCCCACTGTCCTATAGGGGTCCCGTCCCACTGCCCTATAGGGGTCCCACTGCCCTATAGGGGTCCCACTGTCCTATAGGGGTCCCGTCCCACTGCCCTATAGGGGTCCCACTGTCCTATAGGGGTCCCACTGTCCTATAGGGGTCCCACTGCCCTATAGGGGTCCCGTCCCACTGTCCTGTAGGGGTCCCACTGCCCTATAGGGGTCCCACTGCCCTATAGGGGTCCCACTGCCCTATAGGGGTCCCGTCCCACTGCCCTATAGGGGTCCCACTGCCCTATAGGGGTCCCACTGCCCTATAGGGGTCCCGTCCCACTGTCCTGTAGGGGTCCCACTGCCTTATAGGGGTCACACTGCCCTGTAGGGGTCCCACTGTCCTGTAGGGGTCCCACTGCCCTGTAGGGGTCCCACTGCCCTGTAGGGGTCCCACTGCCCTGTAGGGGTCCCACTGCCCTATAGGGGTCCCACTGTCCTGTAGGGGTCCCACTGCCCTGTAGGGGTCCCACTGTTCTATAGGGGTCCCACTGCCCTATAGGGGTCCCACTGCCCTATAGGGGTCCCACTGCCCTATAGGGGTCCCACTGCCCTATAGGGGTCCCGTCCCACTGTCCTGTAGGGGTCCCACTGCCCTGTAGGGGTCCCACTGCCCTGTAGGGGTCCCACTGCCCTGTCGGGGTCCCACTGCCCTGTAGGGGTCCCACTGCCCTATAGGGGTCCCACTGCCCTATAGGGGTCCCACTGCCCTGTAGGGGTCCCACTGTCCTATAGGGGTCCCACTGCCCTATAGGGGTCCCACTGTCCTATAGGGGTCCCGGACCCCACTGCCCTATAGGGGTCCCAGACCTCAGAACAGCAATACGCTTCTCACATGCCTTCTGGACCAGGTGGCGTCTCTGTTGTTTGTTGTGTTGTGTGAACCTGGGTGTTCCACACGTGTGTTTTCTAACCGCGGGGCTCTAGAATCTGCCGCTGTACGGCGCCTTACCCGGCCCAACACGGGATGGCTCGTGTTTTGCACCTTTGATGGATTTTTTAACACGACTAAAACTAAATGGTGTGGTGATAAGTTATCAAAAACGGATAATAATAATATGTTATTTGTATAGCACCTTTCATGACATGAAATGCAGCTCAAAGTGCTTTACAGAGCAATGGAGAAAGAAAGAAAAGAAATGCAAGGCATAAAACATTAAAAATAATAGCAGTAATGCAATACAGGAGGACATTTTGAAGATCAATTAAAAGCAAGCAGGGCCCAGGCCGTAGCGTAACGGTCTGGGCACCGGACTGGTGATCCAGTCGCGGTGTGCCGCGGGTTCGACTCCCGGACCCGACACGGCCTTTACCGCATGTCATCCCCCCATCTCTCTCCCGTTTCCTGTCAGCCTACTATCTGTCCCTTACAAAATCAATAAAAGGCGTAAGCCGCAAAAAAATATCTTAAAAAAAAAAAAAAAAAGCAAGCAGCTGTGCTTTAAAAATGTCTACAGAGGCTGCCTGTCGAAGGTACAGTGGGAGTTTGTTCCACACCGTCGACCCGCAGAAGCAAAAAAGCTGCTTCACCGTATTGTTTAGTTGCCATTTATTTAGGCAAAGCGAGCAGGCCAGCAGTGTAATACCTTAGGGGGCTGTTTGGAACATATTTATTATTTAGGCAGGCAGTCATGTAGGTAGGAAGGTGTGAGACCTTTGAGAGCTTTATAAACAAGTAAAATCATTTTAAAATCAATCCTAAAAACAACCGGAAGTGAAGCTAAAACTGGAGTAATATCTTCTCTCATCTTAGTTTTAGTTAACTCTGGCTGCCGCTTTCTGATCAAGTTGTAATCTGTCAGTTGTTTTCTTAGGCAGTCCAGAAAAAGTGCATTGCAGTAATCAGGCCGAGAAAAAACAAAGGCATGGATTAGCGTTTTTGCATCGTCCAATGACAAATGGGCTCTGATTCGTGCAATATTTCTAAGGTGAAAAAAGGCAATCTTGTGAACTAAAATTCAATTCAGAATCAATAATGACACCCAAGTTCTTTACTGTGCTGTTACTCTCTACAGTCAGGTCAGTCTGCTTATTATTGATTATTTCTGCTCTATAGAACCGATTACGAGAACTTCTGTCTTATCCTCATTTAGCTTGAGAAAGTTCTCACTCATCCAGCATTTGATGCTAGACAGACGGGTCAACAACGGGTCTAAAGCACAGAGATCATCTGGAGCTACAGAAAGATATAGTTGGCCATCATCAGCATAGAAATGAAAATTGACTCTGTATGTCTGTCGGGGTCCGCGGTGATATCTGATCACTGCGGTGAGTGACGTGATGTAGTTTTCTAACCTTTAGAAAACTACACTGCAGTGATAAGCCATCACCTCAAGTGAGTATGAATAGGCCTGAATAGGCCTGAAGATGTGACTAAATGTCCACTAAGACTAGACTAAGACTAAACAATTTCATATGACTAAAAAGGACTAAAACTAAATGCTGTGTTTTTTGCAACTCTTCTTCGAATGTCTTTTGTTTGCTTTTCAGGAGGGGCGTATTATTTGATATCGCGAAGTTTGGGCCCCGAGTTTGGAGGCTCCATCGGTCTGATCTTCGCATTCGCCAACGCGGTGGCCGTAGCTATGTATGTGGTGGGCTTCGCTGAGACCGTGGTGGAACTGCTGGCCGTAAGTTAATGCTCCTTTTTTTTTAAGGGAAAAAGTACCAAAAATATAGTGGAAATGGCTGATCTGCAAGCTTGCACGTGTGAGCTTGTAGATCTACTGAATGTTTTTCAACGTGGAAACAATTACAGTAAGACAAATTAATGCTCGCTCATTCTAGCCACTGTCCACGCAAGACTAGCCTCTCAACTCATTTACTGCCAGAGTAAATGCATAAATAATTCAGCCCCTGCCAAAGAAAATCCCCCTACTGTACCTTTCAAGTTGTCACAAAATATTTATCTCCAGTAAGATCGTTGCTAAACATAGAGGTTTTCTCTGTGCTTCCTCAAAAGAAATTGTCGACCATCCATTTCCTAGTTATGTTTGAAAATAGCATGGCTGTCCAAAAGATTGTTTCACCGCGAGTCAAATGGTGGTGACTTATAGCTTCAGTCTATATAAGCTCAGGGTCTTGTGTGATCAAGATCAAAATAAAAACATTATAATGGTTTATTAAAAAAAAAATCTAAAATGTGACATGGACGAGGATAAGTCTTTGCCACAGACACATTTTGTCCGTGTACGGACATAATGAATTGATGACCCCTGTCTCCCACACCTGCAGGGCGTCGACGCTGTCATGATGGACACCACCAACGACATCCGAATCATCGGCACCATCACCGTCATCCTGCTCCTGGGCATCTCTGTGGCTGGGATGGAATGGGAGGCCAAGGTACCAATGTTTCTAACTGAGGGGGGATGGAATGGGAGGCCAAGGTACCAATGTTCAATGTTTCTAACTGAGGGGGGATGGAATGGGAGGCCAAGGTACCAATGTTCAATGTTTCTAACTGAGGGGGGATGGAATGGGAGGCCAAGGTACCAATGTTCAATGTTTCTAACTGAGGGGGGATGGAATGGGAGCCCAAGGTACCAATGTTCAATGTTTCTAACTGAGGGGGGATGGAATGGGAGCCCAAGGTACCAGCCCCAGTGTTCATTGTTTCTCAACAGGAATCCTCAAGGGGGGATTCAGAGGGTCCCCAGCTCGTAGTCTGAAGACTTACCACTTCAGACTCCACCTTAGCTTGTAGATCTTCTATGTTCGGCTAACCTTCCCCTCAGACAAGGAATTCTAGGGTTAATGTAAAAATAGTAGTAACGTAGTAACTCTGAGGACCCCCCTATAGGGTCCCGGACCCCCCTGTTGAAGAGCCTGGTCTAACACAATGTTATGGTATCCTCTACAGGCACAGATCTTCCTGCTGTTCGTGCTCTGCACCGCCATCGTCAACTACTTCATCGGATCCTTCATCCCGGTCAAGGCCAAGGAGTCCAGGGGCTTCATGGGCTACGATGGTACGGACACCTTTTTTTTCTTCTCTCAACTTGATCAATATCATCATCTTCTTAACCTAAAAGTTGTTGTTTTCTTTACGTTTTTCAAGCAAAATAAATTCTTCATAATTTTACCAAAAACGTTTAAGAGGATAAGAGGATTAAATTGAATTATATTGGATTAAACGGCCTGATTTAGGCCTACCGGTATTTACCTGACTTGATGTTTTCACAAAACCATGTGACCATGTGCCAAAAGATTGCCTGTTTTGGCCTAAGTCACACTCAATTAGGATTTGCATCTTTACCAACATGCATTGTTCCTGAGTAGGCCGGTACCCAACGGGCACCAGTCTAGTTGAATTAACCAGCTTTCAATTCAAGAAATGGCAACGTTTGACGCAAGACTTCAAACGAGGTGCATGATAGACAGGACATACATCATCAGGGCTTCCCAAACGTTTTCAGTCGGAGGCCCAAAAGAGAAATGCAGTGTCTTCCTGGGGACTCAAACTAACACAACTACTACATTATGAATGAACCACTTAACCTGTTTAAAAAAAGAAATAGCATTGTGAGCTTGCATATCTGCTATGTTCACTTTGTCCACTTTTCCTTCCTAATGATCATCACAACCTTTTTCCATCCAAGCTCCCAGAACGTCTGGCCAACGTTAAGCCTACTGGTCAAAGGTGGAACTGCAGTCGCGCCCGTGCATATAGCACAATGCTGGGGTTTAACATTGAGTGCTTGTTTGCACTTCCGCATTTCACCACCAACTGAGTCAGTGTGTACCTGTATTGTATTGTATTGTATCGTATCTGTATGCTGCAGGGCGGGTCCTTGGGGTCCAAGACAAATTTCTCCTTCAGGAGACAAAAATAAAGAAACCTTGAACTGTTGGTGGTCAAATGCGGAAGTAGACCGCTCTTCCGGGTGCTTCAAAACACCACTGAGCAACTTCCATTGAAATGAATAGCAGGGGGCGGGCTGTCACTCCCGGTCCGCACTCTATCCTTTATAACTCTATGGTTCCATCATGTGGGAGAACATGGGTCTAATAATCATCACACCCTTTTTGCTGTCTTGTTGCCAGGTACCATCATGTGGGAGAACATGGGTCCGGATTTCCGAGGTTCGGAGACGTTCTTCTCAGTGTTCGCCATCTTCTTCCCCGCTGCCACTGGCATCCTGGCAGGGGCCAACATCTCTGGAGACCTGGCTGTAAGTAGACCGTCAACGCTGTTATGTTCATTCCTAGATCTTTGTTTGTGTATACGCTGTCGCGATCATGACATTGTACTTGACGATTAACACAAATAGTTACGCAATATTTCACGAGAGGGTTTACGTTATCGTGATTAATGGCACGCCTGCATTGCTGCAGGAACGAGCCGATACGGGTTTCGTAGGCAGCACAGAAGTGCCATAGATGACGGTACAGCCTCGAGTGTAATATTGTGATTATACAACAGTTACCCTTAAAAAAAAAGAAAAGTCAACTCGATTTCATTACAACTAAATTTATGACTGATAACGGCCGAAAATGTTCCACGTAAACACCTACGGTAGCTTAGCTAGTAGCCTGCCTAGCACAGCTGTTTATGGTTTTGATTAGGTGTGCGGTGATGCTCGTTTGAAGCACGGGTAGAGGGCTATTTCAACCAATCAGACTGCTTCCTCAAAACTACCTGTTATAAAAAATGCCAGTAATGATTTAATTGTGTTTTTGTCGTGGAATAAAAATCACATTTCTGTTTTGCTTTCAAGTTGCTCAAGTTTTCTGCATGACATACTGTATCTCAGGGGGAAAGAATTACATCTGAATGGGTTAACAAGAACTAATAATAATAATGACTCATAATGACGTGGTTGATGTTTGTATTATTTGCATCTGCAGGACCCACAGCTGGCGATTCCCAGAGGAACCCTCCTGGCCATCTTGGTCACTGGTATCGTCTACCTGGGAGTGGCCGTCTCTACAGGTAACACTGTCTGTCGTACTGCATGCATGGATTCAAGTTCTCAGTCGCCACAACTGATTTCAGTCATTTGGATTCCATAGAAGCCAGCATGTTGCGCAGAGAAAGATCTACAAGCTCACAACACGTCGCAGCATGACGTGTTGTGAGCTTGTAGATCGGCTATTTTCTGTCATTAGTTATTTTAAGATTAATGGGTATTTGAAGTTGTTAAACTAGCAATAGAATACATGTTCAGAAGCATGTTTCATATACACAAATTATGTCAGAAATGTCATTAAAGCAAAGCTTAAAGCCTCAAACTGTATTATTTCTTCAACCGGTTGGCTCCATGTAGAACAGCAGGAACATAGGTTTAGACTTTAGAAGGATAATAACAAACTCATTCAACTTTCACTCATGTGATTTTATTTAGCTTTATTCAATGCACATGCTTCTCAGTCTCTACAGGTAACACGGTCGGTCGCACTGCATGCTTCTCAATTAGGCATTTAGCAGACATTCATATCCAGAGCAACTTAAATGTGCAAGATCGGATTAAGCAGAGTAGATCAAGCATGAACTCTAGTCTAGAAAAATCTACCTAGCGTTTTTCTCCCAGCAGCAACCTATTTAGACCCGGTGTAACCTATACATTGTTATACCTTTCAATCCGGGAGCTACCTCTGTGTCTCATTAGTTGTTGCTATACATGTAGCAAGTTAGCAACATCATTATTATTTTTTTGAGCGGTGCCTAACCGCTCCAATGACTGGCTGTGTGTGTGTATATCTCTGTCTGTCTGTTTGGTGTACGACCCATTGACTCCTGCAGCTGATTGGGGTCGCATTTGGCCCCAATCAGGTCACACACTGTTGAGCAGCCTAAAGGGCCTTTCTGATTCACACTGAGTAGTATAACTATCGCTGCAGCCAGCCAGCGGTGTTGTTTTTACATTTTTAAATAAGAATTTGAATGTTTTCAGAAACCTTAGGTTAGGTTTTAGAAGGCGTTTTTAGAATCTGCTTCAGGTCTAAATGGGCTAAAACTATACAGGATACTTTTTTTATTTTGTTTTAATTTGCCAATTAGAAAAATCACATTTCTTTTTTTTTTCTCCGGTCGACTCAGGCTCGTGTATCGTGAGAGATGCCACGGGCTTGGACCTGAACGAGACTCTCAGCGGACAGTTCATGGCCAACTGCAGCGAGGCCGCCTGCAAGTTCGGCTATGACTTCTCCTCCTGTCTGAACTTCGCCAAGGATTCTGGGCTTTCGGAATGCAAGTACGGACTACAGAACGACTTCCAGGTATGGGGATCGTAATGTAGGCCAGACGGGCGTGAATATTAGAACGATCCCGTTAGCGTTGGTCTATGAATGCATTAAATATCAATGTGTGCTTGTATAAAAAATATTGGAATTGACCCTTTGTCAAGTCCCGCCCGTGGTTGTGGACCTCATCATCATCCATTCATCTCAAGCAACGCTCTTCGACAATTCCAACTGATTCAGCATGCTGCTGCCAGAGTCCTGACAACCTGAAAACTATTCTTAAAAGCCTTACATTGGCCACCAGTCTCCCAGAGAATTGATTGATTCGGGCTCTGCGCCCAGCTACATCTCAGACATGCTGGAGCCATGTGAACCCCCTAGAACCCTTAGGTCATCTGGGGCTGATCTACTAATTGTACACCCCATAGTTGGAACAAAACATGGTGAAGCGGCATTTCACTACTATGCACCAAAACCTGAAACAACATTCCAGGTTAGGAAATGCCCAACTATAGCTGCTTTTAAGTCCATTTATTTATCATTGCTTACTCCCGATGATAACGGCTTGCCTGGGCTTTAAAGGGACACTTCAACCTTTTTGCAAAATAATATTTTAATGACATTTAGAAGATTTAGAACACTTTCCTGTGCATCTTTGTGTGTAATATGTGGTTTGAGATATTTTAGATTTTACCAGTGGGCCCAGTGTCTCTGATGTCATCAACACACTGGGCTCACTTTCTTCCTGGACTACAATTCCCATAATGCTTTGGTGCACTGCTCCTCCTTGTGTATAGACGAATCCAGGAACGGGTCTCATGGTCGCAGCTTACGTATTTCCTGTAGGCGGACTCGACGTAGCTGCGGGGTTTAAACCCTCACAAGGCGCACCTCTTCTACTATAGTGAACGGCAGAGTGACTGATGTTTGTCTGCCTCAAACGTTACTCTTTTACCTGCTTTTTACTAACACTAACATTACAAAGATGCCCAGAACATCGGGATGAACCTGTGTATTTTATGGCTGCTCCAACAGTAGTGGCAACATAAAAAATAAAAATAAAGTAATGGTTGAGACAAAGCAGTGAAAGATACATAACGTCAGTCTTGCCCAATACCCAATCTTTCTGTTTTATGAACACAAGGCTGCTGTACTTTATACCTGATACTTTAAATGCTTAGTATGAGGTATAAAATACAGCAGCCTTGTGTTCATAAAACAGAAAGATTGGGTAAGACTGACGTTATGTATCTTTCAGGACCTTTCACTGCTTCGTCTCAACCATTACTCAATGGCTCTGGTCTCAGCCACCGCGGTGGATATTTTGACATTCCGTTTTTTTTTTGCCACTACTGTTGCAGCAGCCATAAACTACACAGGTTCATCTCGATGTTCTGGGCATCTTTGTAATGTTATTGTTAGTAAAAAGCAGGTAAAAGAGTAACGTTTGAGGCAGACTAACATAGGTCACTCTGCCGTTCACTATAGTAGAAGAGGTGCGCCTAGTGAGGGTTTAAACCCTGCAGCTACGTCGAGTCCGCCTACAGGAAATACGTAAGCTGTGACCATGAGACCCGTTCCTGGATTCATCTATAGGGGGAGGGCTGTCTTACTGAGACAACATGTAGTCCAGGAACTAAGTGAGCTTAGTTCTTGCCTATGCTCCTTTATCTTATTTTAATTGTATCTATATATTCTCTATTCATATTTAAAGTGTATTGTTACACTTTGTATTTGTTATTCTGTAAAGCACTTTGAATTGCCTTGTGTATGAAAGGTGCAATATAAATATACTTGCCTTGCCTAGGTGATGAGCCTGGTGTCTGGGTTCGGCCCCATCATCACTGCAGGAATCTTCTCGGCCACGCTGTCGTCGGCGTTGGCATCGCTGGTCAGCGCTCCCAAGGTTTTCCAGGTACGTCCTGTCGTTGTTCCACTTCTGAAACTCGAGTTTAATTAAATTCATACTGTGGAACTTCATATAATCTTGGTATATTCCTCACCATAATCCTTCCACATGGGATTTTCGTCAACCTCTATATTTACTTTTTTTGTGTTAGACAGACGTTGTGATGGTGGCAAAGCTGTCAAAAAGACTACTAAAATGAATGTATGTACACAATATTATTTTAACTGTTTTTTTTGTTTTGTTTTTTTAATTTGCTGTAGGCTCTGTGTAAAGACAACATCTACCCAGGTCTGGCCATGTTCGCCAAAGGCTACGGCAAGAACAACGAGCCTCTCCGAGGATACATCCTGACCTTCTGCATCGCCCTGGCCTTCATCCTTATTGGTACGTGAGCAGCTTCACCGCTCCTCTGCACTAAGACGCTGCTTTTCAACCCTTTGTCGCGTTCTGGACAACTAGCGTCATTTAAAATTATTCATTTTAAACAATCAATGACCAACTAGGGTTGGTATTCTTAAGGAATCGGATCGTTATAGGGAATTGTTAAGGAACTGTAAAAACTTAACTAATAAAAAAACTATTCCTAAATATTTAAAAACTATTGTATTTTATTGTAATTGTATAGCAGATAGGTCCACAGACCAGTGCTGACGAGTGTGACAACACCGGTTCCAGAAACGGTTCAAATCTTTTATGGAACTACAAGCTCTGAACTCATTGCAGTGCGATGGTTTTGAGAGCTTTTAGATTTGTTAAAATAAATACAATTCTTGCTGTGTAAAAGGAGTTTTTACAGTGTGAGGTGTGGAGGTTTAATCGTGAATGTCTTTCTTTCTTTCAGCGGAGCTGAACATAATCGCTCCCATCATTTCCAACTTCTTCCTGGCCTCCTACGCTTTGATCAACTTCTCCGTATTCCACGCCTCCCTGGCCAACTCGCCAGGTAAAAAACAAACGACACGCATTTCACTCTTATCTTTTGAAAACTATATACATTAAAGTACTGACCGTTAGCTCTAAGACGTTCACGTAAAGACGAACGCGAAAGATTGGCTGACGGATAAAATCCTGATTGTCGTACGAACGCTGTCGCATGCTACAAAGCTGATCTACAAGCTCAGTGTTGCTTGTAGATCTACTACAAAGCACTGGAGTAGAGTGGAGATGGAAGTATAGATCAAGTTGAGCACAGCTGCTCCTCTCCACACCTCTCAAATGAACGTTTTCAGTTTTTATCAAGTAGTTCCAACTGCAGTTTCCTCATGAAACTACTTCTCCTCAAATCCAAAAGGACAATTGTATTTTCCATCCTGAATGGCAGCAGGCCTAATATTATTATTGGATTTAGGCTATGTGCAATATTGCAACTGAAAGTCAAAGTTCAAAGGCATTATATTGTCTTTTGTTAGGCTAGATATTTGTTTTACATATTGAATTAATGTATTTAGTTTGCTAAACTTAACCTGAAGCAAAAATACATTAAAACTATATATTGTTGTACTTATCGTTATTAACTTATTACGGTATTCAGCAACGTTTCGAATACTACATGCTTTTCTAATATTGTGCAGTCTTAAGCCCAAACCACACCCTTTGGTGTGGTTTGGGCTTTAGGGTTCATTAAACCCTCTCAACAGAACTTGTTATAATTCGCAAAACAATAACTGTTAATCAGTTTAAAAATGTATATATCAATCAATCTGATGTATTGTCATGGGTCTACTTTTAGCATTATGATTGCCATACATCGTCTCTGTCGGGTGGAAACCTCATATGTGCAAAACAGTTACTTTTCAGGTCCACAAGCTCAAAACACGTCGTTTTGTACCACACTTTTTGATGCTTCCATGTGACGCTGTAGTATGATCAAGTAGTTTATAAAAGAAACACCAAAAGTAAAACTATGGAGATAAGAGGTTTTTGCCCGACAGCAAAGATATGTTCCAGTCCACCATGCTGTCTCTAGTTGTAGGAAGCCTCCCCTCCATCTCTGGTTTGGCCGGGCTTTACAACTAACACCGGGGAAGCCGGCCATGGACGGCGGCGTCTCTATTAATTATTTTTCTTCTCCTTAGGAAACTGACACCATTCAATGTTACATTTCTGCACCACTATGATTTGAACAGCTAGCCGCCGTGTAGGGGTGTCCGTTATTGACTTTTTTGCAGATCCCGATATTGTCCAAATTTCAGATATAAACCGATACATGCGGTCGTGGAATTAACACATTCTGCCTAATTTGATGTTTTCCAAATAAAAATAAACATTATTATAAATTCGGGAGAAATTAATAAAAAACTAATTTTACGCAAATATCGGCCAATAATATCAGACATCCCTGTGTAGAACTGTTAAAATGATTTAAAGAGGTGTGTGTGTGTGGTGTGTATGTATGTATGTGTGTTCGTGCGTGTATGTGTGTGTGTTTTCTCCCTTGACACCAAAGCTCTTGAAGAACACCAGGTACAAAATAAATAAGAAATCCTCCACGCCGATTCTGCTTTCCCTCCAGGCAGTTTAATATAAATACACAGACACAAATGGTACTAGGCGTGTGCAAAAAAAGCATCCATTCACAGTCTCAAATTATTTCTGGATGCAATCTTTGTCGCTCGAGGTCATTCATGGTTTCAGAAGAGCGCACTCTACCGTAAACCACTGATGACTGCGCATGACCAGTCTCTCGTCAATGGCGGCGTGTGCCTTGGATTGAAATGACGGGTATACTCGACAATGGCAGTCAACGAGTTGACTTTTGTGTGACGTACCATTTGTGTCTGTGGCTTGTTCTAGAGTGTACCATTGTGTAACAGTCCAACTTGTTCATCATGTTACTAAAACCCCCACTAGTTTTTAGATGCTGTGATTCCACCCGAGCAGCTAGAAGCATACCGGACGTCTCTTAACTTGGTTAACTCTTCTTTAATCAATGCTCATATCCATACTCCCTTTTAATATGCTGCGTTATTTTAATATCCTAAAATATTCAGTAACATCACTTACAACTGTTAATTATTATTATTGATAATGCTTTTTGTTCGTTTTTCTTTTTTGCTTTTGAAGAGTTTTCAGCGTTTGAGATGCCAGGCACTGGATGCATTTCGTTTTATAATGTGCCAGAGACCCCCAGACGAGAAGATTTGTGTTGAAACATGCAACACTTTCAAGACCAAAGAAATGGTCAAAAATAGCAGATGTGCAAGCTCACAGTGAGCTTGTATATCTGCTATTTAAAAAAAATCTAAAATGTTCTTTCTTTAGTCGCTGTTTTCATTGTTTGGGATACTAGGCACAGACAATTCAATTTAAAGTTTAGGCAGGTTGTATTGCAGGATTTGTTTGTCTTTATTTTATTCTGGGTTTTTTGAGGGGGAACACCAATGTGGTTTCCTTTTGTTCCTCAAACTTGTTATTGGTTTACCAAATATTTAGTAAAGTATTTAGCAAAGTGTCCATAGAAACGTTTCTTCTCCTGAGCACAGGAGAAAAACACGCCAACGAGGAGCTGCACGTCTATTCTGTGGACGTGAACTATTGGGGCATTTGTGCGTTGCATTTTCAGCAGAGATTAAAAACGCCTTTTGATTTTTCGTTTTTTGGTCAAATTTACCACGATATTGGTGTTTACACGGCAGACGCAGGCATGGTGTTTTTCACCTCTTTGTGGTGGTAACCATGGTAACCCTTGTTACAGGATGGCGACCCAGCTTCAAGTGGTACAACATGTGGGTGTCCCTGGCGGGGGCTGTGCTCTGCTGCGTGGTCATGTTCGTCATCAACTGGTGGGCCGCCCTGTTCACCAACGGCATCGTGCTGGGTCTCTACATCTACGTCAGCTACAAGAAGCCCGGTAAGGCCCTGGTACCAAGTGTCCACTAAAACTGACCAAATATTTATGTCCGTCGACTACCTTTTCTTTCACTGACAAATGAAATAAAAACTAAGCTACGATCGGTGAATTTAGTAATGAGAGATATATATATATATATATATATATATATATATATATATATATATATATATATATATATATATATATATATATATATATATATATATATAATATATGGCCATCACTGTGTACCGGAACAAAGATGGGAACCAATCTTTTGTTAAAATGTACTTTGGAGCGATGGAAGAAGCGGAGCTTCCACAATATGTCCATTCATGTCCTCTGTCCCAGGCAGCACGCCGCTTGACCTTTCCCACCCCTGCCGTGACAAACACGCTGGCACATCTGTGCGGGCGTGCAGCGCCCATGGCTGCCGGCCACCCACACACACACTCTCACGAACTCACGTGCACCCTGACCCTGAGCAGACTAGAACTCGCGTGCACTCTGACCCTAAGGAGACTAGAACAACACTGAGGGGAGGAAAACACATCTCCCTGTATAGCGCTTCAGAGTCAGACGTGCTCAGTTTGACATGCAGCCACACACACACACATCGCAGCTGACCCAACATGGGTGACTCACACACTCTTTGTCTCCTCTCTCTCTCTCTCTCTCTCTCTCCCATCCAGATGTTAACTGGGGCTCGTCCACCCAGGCTCTGACCTACCACCAGGCGCTGACTCACACACTGCACCTCAGCGGCGTGGAGGATCACATCAAGAACTTCAGGTGAAAATCATGCAACTATACTTATACTATATCCATAATTAGTTCTCCATAGACTTATAATGGGGAAATCGAAGACTAAATTATTTAAAGTATTTTTTCCATAGACTGTAAAAAATATGGACAAAGCGTTCCCCGGGTCTAACATGGACGTAAAATGAAGCCTGTTATTCCTGCACTGTAAGTCGCCATCTTTCTAGATCCGTTTTGGCCCAGCTGGCCATTGGCTGGCCCAGACAACGAGGCGGGACTTCCCCCCCTTCTTCTCCATTGGTTTTTATTTTGACTCGAGTGGGAGGGGAATCCCGATCATAGACTGTAACGGTAGCCACGCCCCTCAGAACATACGCGACTTTATAGTAATTTTTTTAATAAATGGGACCATAATTTTCCAAAAAGAATATTATGACATTAGAAATGAGACTTTAAACTAGTGACTGGAAGCAGAAAGTATTCATGACCATGTTTATTAAGGTAATACAATCTAGGTGAAGTTGGGCCCAAATACATGGACTTCTATGGGGCTATAGGTTTTTCTGGGTCCAATGACAGCGCCACAACAGGCCATTATATGAACTACGATTTCCTTAGTGGCTTCACAAAATATCTGACTTGGGGGGAGGTTCATAATAATTATGAAAATTAATTGAAAAGGAATTACATCAGTTGGCCTCATGGTGGCGCTATAACAGCCCACTTTACGTTTTTCCCTATAACTCTTGAACCGTAAGTCATAAAATCTAAATGTCATTTTCCATGGATTCCTTGGGTCATGATGCATTTCCACATATAGGCCACGCTCATTTTCGTCAGGAAAAAGAATCCTGCAAATTTGAATTTTCTCAAACACACTTTTGGCTCCTCGTACAGATTTTGTCCAAATCTCACAAAAATCGGCCCACATGATCTCCGGACCTATCCGATTAAAACACCAACTGCAGAATTTTGTTAGTGCGTATCGTTCGGCCGTAATTACAAAAAAATCCATGAATCACGAACGGAATGTCCATTCCAAATTCCAAAATCACATGTCGCGGGGGGTTCAATCAACCAAGTTCCAAAAGCAATTCCATTTTCATCCATAGGGGGCGCCGCAAATGTGAGAAATGTAACCTGTTTGTCGCAAAAACATTATTTTTGGGGGATAAATCCCCTCCAAATTATACTTGCGCATGATCATCACAGGGGTGACATTGTAATTGGCTGTCATCATTAGTGGGAGGGGCCTATGTAAGCAACTGCGGCAACCACACTTTGCAATTTTTCAAAATTGCGACTTTTCTAGTTAACACTGTTATTGAACAAACACTCTATAGCAACACTGTTACTGAACAAACACTATAGCAATGATTACCATCAGAATAGAGCTGTTTAACACTTAATTTAACAAGCAAAATGAAACTTAATCACTGAATCCCGGAAAGCATTAAGTCTGTGAAAATAAAATCCTGCTCTGCTCTGTGATGACTAAATAAAGAAGTACAGCTTTTGGATTGGAAACCCATGGCTTAACTTTGTGGAAGTTGGTAGTTGGCTGCAAAATCTATTAAAGACATCTGTGTTGCAGTTGTTAACCATTTAAACCACTAATACCGGGAAAGCGTTCGTGTCATTTTAGCTATTCAAAAATAGCAGATGTACATCTTGAACATTTTTGGAAAGATCTTGGAAGTGTGAGAACTAGTGATTTAGAGCGTGTGTTAATGGGTTAACACAGTGGTTACCAAACGTTTTAGCTCGATTCAAAAGAGAAAGTTGACGTCTCCCTAAGACCCAAGCTAGTGAAAATAGCCGACCTACATTGCTTTTATAAGTCATGGAATTTCTCAGATTTGTGTTTAATTTTACTAGACTAAACATTATTTCTACATTGCAGTATTGATACGGTTAACACTTTGACCTCTTAACGAGTTGCCCGAGGGAATTAATTATAGAACACTTTCCCTGTAGGCATGTAACGATATATCGTATATATATCTATGTATCGATTTATTAAAAATCTATATAGATTTGCAAGTGCTAGTGTGTGATATGAAATGTGCGCTGTAATCATATTCCATCATATTCACATGCTTTTGGAGAGAAATGAGACAGACTCCATGCAGTCACTTTCAGTAGTAGAGGCCTGCAGAGAGAAGCTGTATGTGTCTGTGACACAGGTGATGGTCGTTATTGATGCTCAATAATACATCAAGGAAGGCAATTATGTTTCTGCACTGTCAAATAGGTCTACATCTATCTTAAGATGCAATCAAAGAAAAGAAGATATGTTAACTCGAGCTAGGTTTAAACATGAAAGCATGTTTACAGTTGTTGCACAGAAATTAAGTAATTTTACATGAAAAGTAATGCTACTTTTGCTATGTAGTTAAATAAAAAATGTGAAAAAAGCTTGGGGGGGGGGGGGGATAAAAAAGATTTTTCTGGAAAATAATTGTGTTGAAAATATCATGAGAAATCGTATCGTGAACCTCATATCGTGATACGTATTGTATCGTGAGTTGAGTGTATCGTTACATGCCTATTTCCCTCTGATTCGTGAGTTGCCCGAGTTATGTTTTCATTGTTTAATCCACATTTTTAATCAGTTTTAAGTCATACGGGCAATCCACCAGACAGAATGGGATACGGTATGAGATATGTTTTGATGATCGCAAAAAGGTCCATCGCGCCGGCGTGCAAAGGGTTCTGGGAAATTGAGTCCCATTGTTTACAATGGCAAATTTGCCGGAGGAACAAGTGGTGCGCTGAGCGCGCTGTTGTTATCGCCGGTATGGAATTATTTTCTACACTACAACAAGCAATTACACTGTTTACTGTTTTAAAGTGGATTTTCATGACAAGCAACTCAGAGGTTGGTGCAGTGGCTGTTCAAAGGTAACTCTACACTTAGGCAATCTAGGCTATTAGACTGCCGTACATTGGCGGCATTCAACCTCTTAATTAAGTAAAGAATCTGAGTACTTTTTCCTCCACTGATAGTGCCAGATGTTTGCCAAGATTTGTCTGTACTGTATATACTTATTATGAGATCGAGAGAGGGAGAGATAACTTAATGACAGTTTTATAGTGCCTGCTGTGTCAACTAACAAAGCACAGCTTAACGAGGTTTCTGCCTGACTGCAAACACAACGTCACATAACTGCAAATATACTGCTAAAAGCGGCGTACAGTAAGTACTAGTGCAGGGACTTGTAAGGGCCCTATTCTCGTCAGTGCTAAACCCCTTATCCCTAAACTTCTTTTCCTTTTTACTATTTTGAAACGCATATTAAAATTGTTCAACTAGCCGATCTACATCAACTCGTTGTGAGCTTGTAGATCGGCTATTTGAACTATTCAAAAAGGTTTTTCAAAATAGTAAAAACGGCAAAGAAGTTTGGGGATAAGTGGTTTAGCACTGACGAAAATAGGGCCCAAAATATACATTCTGAAAGCAGCATACTGTTAACAGTACTAGTACAGGAACTAAATATACATGCTGAAAGCAGAGTACAGTACTAGTACAGGAACTAAATATACATGCTGAAAGCAGAGTACAGTACTAGTACAGGAACTAAATGGACATGCTGAAAGCGGAGTACAGTACTAGTACAGGAACTAAATATACATGCTGAAAGCAGAGTACAGTACTAGTACAGGAACTAAATGGACATGCTGAAAGCGGAGTACAGTACTAGTACAGGAACTAAATGGACATGCTGAAAGCGGAGTACAGTACTAGTACAGGAACTAAATGGACATGCTGAAAGCAGAGTACAGTACTAGTACAGGAACTAAATATACATGCTGAAAGCAGCATACAGTACTAGTACAGGAACTAAATATACATGCTGAAAGCAGCATACAGTACTAGTACAGGAACTAAATGGACATGCTGAAAGCAGAGTACAGTACTAGTACAGGAACTAAATATACATGCTGAAAGCAGAGTACAGTACTAGTACAGGAACTAAATATACATGCTGAAAGCAGAGTACAGTACTAGTACAGGAACTAAATATACATGCTGAAAGCAGCATACAGTACTAGTACAGGAACTAAATATACATGCTGAAAGCAGAGTACAGTACTAGTACAGGAACTAAATGGACATGCTGAAAGCAGAGTACAGTACTAGTACAGGAACTAAATGGACATGCTGAAAGCAGAGTACAGTACTAGTACAGGAACTAAATGGACATGCTGAAAGCAGCATACAGTAATAGTACAGGAAGGAACTCGTCCCTGTTTGGATGCGTTTGGGATTAAAGCCCTATATCTTGGGAAATAGGCTTCCCATGGCAACGGGCCAGCCAAGAGATTAAGAACACAATTTGTCGTCTTGGATATTTCCTATGTGTTTTCTGTGTGTGTGCGTTGGTGGGCTGGCAGGCAGGCTGGCTTTTAAATCCTGCTCTACTTAACATAGTTGCTTTCATGTGCGCTACTCCGGTCGTTGTTGTTAAGTCTGCTTTGATATCCTCCCCGAGACGTGAGTCACAAGGAAGGAAGGATGGGAGGAAACCACCGTCTGCTGCTCATGTGAGCACAGGAGAGAAAGACAAGTGGCTCAAATGCCAAATAAATAATGGACCTTGATATGAAAAAGGGTTGAAAACCACTTTCAGGCCTGTGACACTTTTGGGGACAAAATATGCAATTAATGGGGGCAAGGGAAAAAAAGTAAAGTAATTACTAGTTACTTTTGGCAGGGAGTAGTACGCAAAGTAATAATACTTTTTATGCCCCGGAATGTTTCTAAATAAAGGCGCTAGAATGCCCTGCCCAGCAGATGAGGGAGGTTTTACTCTGAAAAGCCCCACCTTCCATTTCCCCTCCCCCAAAACCATTACTACCTTGTGCTAATAAACCTCTTTTAGATATTCCAAACAAGTTGTTTGGTTAAGTCCGAAATTAGCGAACATGAGCGTTCTGATCAAAACTGTGGAGAGCGCCCTAGATTCAGAGATAATGGCAAGATTTGTTGGCCGTAAACAAGTGAATGGCTTCACATGAACGCAAAACATGTTCGGGAGCGCTGAGCAAGGCGTTGCCTAGCAACGGCCGCTGTTCAAAATGGATTTTAGCGGTCACGTTTTATACCATTTAAAAAGGACCTAAAGATGTGTCCACACGTCCTGGGCCTCCTACGGGTGTAATTATGAAGACGTGTGGACACGTCCTGGACACAATAAGTGTAAAAAAATAAAGTCATAGTTTTCGAGTAACTTTCCAACATTGTTTGTTTCGTAGGCCTCAGTGTCTGGTGATGACAGGATATCCCAACGCCCGTCCAGCTCTCCTCAACCTGGTCCACTCCTTCACCAAGAACGTCGGCCTGCTGATCTGTGGGCACGTTCGCACCGTAAGTACCGGACAGTTTCACAGGTTCAGGCATTTTATCCAGAGCGACTTAACCGTAACGCAAGGCAAACGCTAAGCAAGGACCACCACATTTTCTATTTGGCCGCGGAACACCCACCCTCACCTGTAAATGTTTTATACCAGGGACAGCCCCGGAAGTATCATTGCTGTTGGGTAGTGTTGATTTTGGCAGCACATTTTGATGTAGTTTTAGTCAGTGTTTTGACTCAAGTTTAATTTGTTTTAAAGGTATATTCAGTGATTTCACTCAAAAAACCTTAGGTTTCGTTTTTGGCTGTGGGACCCAGCCTTTCGTCCAATCAGGATAGAGTCAAAAATGAAACCTAAGGTTTTTTGACCCCCGTTTTTTTTTTCTCCGTTTGGACGTAACGCGTGGAAGGAGGCAGTTTAGAGACCAGGATTACTGCATGATTTTTGTGAGGGTACCTACCCTAGGGGACACGGGGAGAACATGCAAACCCCACACAGAAAGTCTCTTTTGCCAACCCCAACTAGGGTATGGTGATTTCTTGAGCGTGTTGAAGCGAGTAAATTGTACTGCCAGGAAGTTTGCTGTTGATGGGGTGGGGGTTGGCTGGCTGTTGTAATCTGCTCCTCAAATGTACGCCATGCAGCCATCGCTACATTACAAGATTCCTCCATCGAAAGTGGCCGAAACGCAGGGAGGGAGGGAGAGAGGGAGGGTGCAACCACTCCTCCTGTTCCGGGGTGGGGTGTTCTGTCGAACACAAAGGCCTTTAGAGAAGTATGAGCTGGTTTTAGTTGCCCTGCAGGTCGCGTGTTCCATTAACACTCTCACGCTGGGAAGGAGAGACGGCCCGATGCCAGGCTGATGGAATAAACACGCTCTGTTAATGGAGATACATTATCCAGGCTTAGGCCAGGTTTACACCATGTGGAGGAACAGACCAGACTACTTGATCACCACCTGTCATTTTGACCTGAGATCAGATTCTAAAAATGTCTTCTACATCCTGACAGTTTTCTGAAAAAGCTATGTCAGTGGTTCTTCGATTTTTCAATAGCTAAAGCATAACATAATGCTAACACCAAAAGGGGTTTACGCCCAAAATGGGTTAAAAGTGTAAAATAAAAAGGGTGGAGGGTTAGCGAATATAGTATAAAATTGTCGTACATCAATGCATATATAGGGCTTAAATTGTTAATCAAGGAGTGTCTGAAGTCACTGTTTATGCAAATCGATGTGATAAGCGCATATAAAGGTATTTTTCACATGAGAAGCCACTGTTAAGCCAAAACCACATCGATGATACGAGACGCAACGAAACCGTGTTACCGTTCATCGCAGTGGTCTGAAATGTCCCGTTGCTTGTCGTTGCATTGCATTGCAAGTGATTCAATTCAACAGAGCTTCATTGGCATGCGAAAGCGCTAGTTTCCATCCAAGTTGTGGGTGTCAAGTCGCAAAAACAGTTGTTGTCGTGGAAACTCACCAGTTTACATTATGTCCCAAAAAACGTTGGCTGTGGAAAATCTGGAAATTGCAGCCGTGTGCCTGCGACAGACTGGTGCAGTTAAAGCACCAGTCTGTTGCAGGTGGTTGCAAGTAGTTGCATGTTACAAGGAGTTTTGTGGGGAATCATTGGTGTCGTTTGGGGTTTCGCAATTGATTTTCAGTGAGAGACGAGCTAGCAGGTACTGTGAGGCATGCCTGACAGCCGCCGTGGCGACAAGCGTGAACCTGTCGATGTTCACGCTCAACGCCTGCAGCCAGGAATGAAATGTGTAGTGTGACACATTCATGACACATGCTCTCTCTCCATCTGGGTGCGTTTCTCCCAGGGTTCCCGGCGGCCCAACTTCAAAGAGTTGTCCAACGACCAGTCCCGCTTCCAACGCTGGCTGCTGAGGAACGAGACCAAGGCCTTCTACACGCCCGTGTTCGCTGAGGACATGAGAGCAGGCAGTCAGTACCTGCTACAGGTGAGAGAACTCACTGGTAGCACTATGGAACAAGGTGCCATCACGTGCTGTGTGTGTGGTTTATTTGCCTTCTAAATCAGTAGTTTCCCACTTTTCAAAAATCGCGGATGTGTGAGCTTGTAGATCTGCTACTTTCTGAATTGCCAACGCAAAAAATCTAAAATTACATTGATTCTTTCCTGGTTTTAATGGGTTTAAGTTTTTGTTTGGTTATTATTGTAAAATGAATGCCCGCCTTACATTGTCGTGCAAAAACGTTGCACAAACATACTGTAGCTTCTCTTTTTTCCCAGCCTATCAAGAGATAGGCTGGGAAGTTGCTTCTTTGCTTGGAAAGTAGCCAGCTTATGTGGTTCGGGCATCTGGTTAGGATGCCTCTGGAGCATCTCCCTAGGGAGGTCCTTGATGCACGTCCCACTGGGAGGAGACCCCGGGGCAGACCAAGCTGCAGATGTAGGGATTACATCGTCACACTGGCCTTGGAACGCCTCGGCATCCCCCAGGAGGAAGTTCCCTCTGGAGAGGGAAGTCTGGAGCTCTCTTGTGGAGCAGTTGCCCCCGCGACCCGACTACGGATAAGCGGTTGAAGATGCATGGATAGATGGTGCATGTCATGACAGTGTTGTGTGTGTCTTATAGGCTGCAGGTCTGGGTCGCCTCCGACCCAACACTCTGGTGCTGGGCTTCAAGAACGACTGGAGAGACGGAGACATGATGAACGTGGAGACCTACTGTCACATGGTCCAGTGAGTACCAACACCCATTAGCTTTTTCACCACGTTCAAACATTTTAAGAATTTTTCACAAATTCATAGCTTGCTTTCATCCACTGTATGTTATCAAAAACATAATAATAATATGATAATAATAATAATAATGGTAACATTATTATTATATATTCTACATTATATCTACAAGCTCTCAGCGCGTCGCACCACCATGTGTTGTGAGCTTGTCGATTGGCTATTGTTGCTTCACGTCACACAAGAATCAATGTAAACCGGTCAACATGGGCCCAGAGTTTGAGTATCACTGATCTAGACTCTCACAACAAAGTGTGAATGGGGCTTGATGAGGCCGACGTACTGGGATGCATATAATACTGAAGTTAGAGTCTGTCTGGTCATCATGTGATCTCTGCTCTGGATGGTCAGAGTACAGTGGGATTATTATGGCATTAAGCTGGAAGGTCCGCTTCCATTAAAATGATGACTAAATACTCCATGCAATGTGCTCCTCGTTATTACTGCTAATCCAATAACTGGCCTTTATCTTAGCACATGTACACGCATGTTGGATGGACAGCCTGCTAAGCTCTAAATTAACAACATTACATATCCTTTTTTTCTTGGCTATAAACATTACATTAAAAGAGGCTTTATTTGACAATGCACTGTGAGCAAAGAAATGTCATTGAGTGTCCAGGAATTATGAAGTATTTTGACCTTGACCTGTTATCTGTTATAAAACATTAATTTAATGTATGGGTTCTTATTCTTAAATATTATAATGCACTATGACTAAGTTGTATTATGCATTCTAGACATGAGCTTCATAGTAAGTGTTGTAAAGATGAAAGAAAGATGTCCTTTATTTGACATTCATGGCTGTAACCATTTCTTCTTGCCAGGGCAAGCGGAGCTCAGCTGTTTGTTTGTTTGTGTATATTGAGTGTAAAAGTGCAGTCTTCCTGTAATGTGTGTTTGTTGTGCGTTGCAGTGATGCGTTCGACTTCCAGTACGGGGCTGTGATTCTCCGGCTGAAAGAAGGCCTCGACGTGTCACACATCCAGGGACAAGGTATGCGCACGCCACGCACGCACGGCGCACGCACACATGCACGCGTCATTCTAGTCTCTGGCTGCAGCAGATTGGACAACATCACACAAGAGTGTTTATTTCGGGGACGTTGCAGCAGAATCAAACGAGCAGAACGGCTCACTGTGCAGCTGAGATATGCAGTAGTTGACACAAATTGGGGAGGGCAAACCAAGGAGAGTTTTATTATATATAAAATATGAACCTGGGAATGTTTCGTCGAGTGTGTAAAGACTGCTTGGCACCACTTTATGCCGGCACTTCACAAGCTCTTTGTTTTGAGCAGACATAGCCAGACATACTGTAACCTGTTCATAACCTGATATTAGCAGACACATAACGCATGTCCAGGGGTTTAAAAAATACATTCCTGCCTTTAGGCTTCAATAACAAAGGTTGCACAGGGCACATATGACAAATAACTTAATAGTATGCAAATAAATGACTGAAATATCAAAATAAATGTTGTACAATGGCCACTATAGATCATATTTTATTTATTTGTTAAAAATAATAATAATAGTGCCAATAGCCGATCTACAAGCTGAGCTTGTTGTGAGTTTGTAGAGCTGGCATTTCCACATTTGTTTTTGAAAATGGAAACAATTATGACAATCATGACATTATCTCAAATAATTGCGATATGGCGATTGGACCGTGTAATAATTGTGACGGGCCTAAACCTGTCATAATAAACCAGACATCTCAAGTACCTGCAGCTGGTCCAAAACGCTGCAGATCGCCTTCCAGTGGTGGGATAAATTACTCAATTGTTTTACTTAAGTAAAAGTATCAATCGTGCACTGTAGAACTAAATCCGGAATCCAAAATGGGCTTGAGTAAAAGCACATTTTAAACAAAGAACTGCATGGGTGCGTGCAGGGCCCTAGAAACCGGGTCTAACAACCGGGTCTGATTTTGAAAATGGAACATAGCGAGGCCTTCTTATTTATATATTCTTATAAAATGCCTTAGAACGAGTATACTCGTCCTGAGCATCAAATGTGTTCATTGCACTTGATCGTCTAATGTGTTTTAATGATGTACATATTTGTCTGTGCGCCGCTGGGCGCTGTTGATGCTCTGTTTGTCTCAACCCTGTACAACAGCTTCTGTTTTTAAATGTGCTATATAAATAAAGTTTGATTTGATCTCCGCCCTCTAGATGAGCTGCTGTCGACTCAGGAGAAGTCGTCGGGCATGAAGGACGTGGTGGTCTCCATCGACATGAGCAAAGACTCGGACGGAGACTCGTCCAAGCCCTCGTCCAAGGCCGCCAGCGTCCAGAACAGCCCTGCCACTCAGAAAGGTCAGCGTCAATCAACACATCTCCACAGAATACTTCCACAGAAAACTATGACGAAAAATGTCAAACTGAAAACTATAATGACTCAATATATATTACAATTTCGTCAACAGATAATAACTAGACTAAAATGTTAGGGAGAGACTAGAGATCCGGTAGAACTAAAAGAAATGTCTTTTTTTTTTGGGTTGGTCTGAAAATAGCTACAAGCTCACACGTATTGTGAGCTTGTATTCGGCTATTTCCATCATGCACCCAAGTGATCTGCCATTACGACACCATGTGATGTGGATTTTACCGAAATCTTTGCTTCTCAGGGTCCCTGGAACAAAATATTTTTAGGCAAAATGCATCCTACTTGACATGAAAATGTTTGAGCACCACTGACATAGAAACATGTGTTTTTCAGAAAACTGACATGATTTAGAATCTGGTCTCTGATATTGAGTGGATTACTTCACTGGTTTAGGGTCCACCGGATTTGTGATGGTCAGTGGTGTAAAGTAACTAAATACAATACTGTACTTACAATTTTGAGGTATTTCCCATTTTCAGTGCATTTACTTCTACTTCGCTACATTTGAGAGGCAAATATAATGGGTCACAATGCGGCACATTGAGAGCTTGTAGATCTTTTGCTATTTTCAAAAGATTATTATACATTAAAAAACTTGCGTAATGAGTACTTTTACTTTTTGTACTTTAAAGGACAACTTTATTTTTTTTTTCAACCAAGGTTCATGTTTTAGGTTGTTATTAGAGAAAGTAAAAGATGTGTGTTAATTTTTCTTCATTTGCTGCTTTCTTTCGTTTTAGGGATTTTAGCGGTTTTTGACAGGGGGGCGGGGGCATTCGAGCATGGGGCTAAATATGTCTTTCTTTACAAAATATTATGGCGATTAATTTTTTTATTATTTACTATAGTCCTACTAGACCCCAGGAAATTACATCTGGCCACAGAAATTCACAGGATCTACTGAATGTGAAGGTAGCCTATAGGGGGAAGCAACACTGTTATAGGCTCAATATGTCAGTTTGACACATTTAGTAAATCTCGTGATCTTTGGTGGCCAGATGTAATTTCTTGGGGTTTAGTAGGAGTAGAGTAAATAATAAAACAATAAATCGCTATAAAATCTTGTACAAAAATACATATTTAGGCCCATGCTCGAATGCCCCCGCCCCCCTGTCAAAAACAGCTAAAATCCCTAAAACGAAAGAAAGCAGCAAATGAAGAAAAGTTTACACACATCTTTTACTTTCTCTAATAACAACCTGAAACATGAACCTTGGTTGAAAAAAACATTTTGAATTTCTGACTTTTACTTGCAATGGAGTACTTCTATATTGCAAATATTGGTACTTTTACCTAAGTACAACATCTGAGTACTTCTTCCACCACTGATGTGTATTGCAGCCTTCATAATATGGGCAGAAACAAGCCACCTTGTGGTAGGCTAGTGATGTTACACGCTTGATGGTTACAACAACAAATCTGTATCTCTTAGCCAAGCAATCATCTGTATAATTTGCTCCAGCTATTTTGGTTTTCAATTACTGACACAAATGAAGTTTGTAGTCGCACAACAACAGCAACTTATTTTGATGTTTGGGTTGTAATGTTATTAAGCACTATATTCCAGGTAGGAGAAAGCTGTTTAGACCCTTCAAGAACAATGGCTTCCCTTATTCCAACTCTCACACGCACGCACGCACGCATTCTTACACACACTCACTCTCACAAACACAAGCTGCCCGAGAGGAAGTCGCCTCTTGTCACCCGTGACCCAAATAGTCCCACTGGGGGGGAGGGGGGAGAGTGTGTGTGTGTGTGTGTGTGTGTGTGTGTGTGTTCTTATAAGACAGTAGAAGTCAACAAGCAGTAATTTATGTACGTACGGCACTAACCACGCAAAAACGGCGAACAAATAAACACGGGTCAGTTTCCCAGGCGGTCACACGGTCAGCTGGGGAGTGGATTGTGTCACTGTAACTCTGTCGCTGTCGGGCGGAAACCCAGTGTCAATTGTCTAATGTAATCCTGGGCACTACACTCCCTCTGCCAACCTGGTGAGAGCAACGGACTGACCTCATGCTTCCTTCAATGCAAGCCTTGCAATCCAAGCCGTTTCTTATAGCCTGACAGGGGGGAGTTTCTCCGGGTTGGACGTAGCGCGTGAAAAGAACACGTTATTCCAACCAGCTCCATCAGGTGCCCCGGCTGGCCAGGGCAGTATAGAGACCAGGATTACTGCATGTTTTTTGGGAGGGTACCTACCCCACTGGGAGAACATGCAAACTCCACACAGAAAGGCTATCTCCATACTACAGTAGCAGGTCCACAAGATCAGCTATTTGCACTATTTCAAAAATAATTCTTTGAAAACGTTAATTTAAAAAGGAAAGATTTTGGACAAGGTTTCTATCTGACAGCGACCATACAGTATGTTGAAGCACACTTCTCGCCTCCCAAACTAGTGGTGGAAAAAAGTACTCACATTTTTACTTGAGTAAAAGTATCAATTCTGCAATATAGAAATACTTTATATTTAAAGTAAACGTCTTGAATTCAAAATGTACTTGAGTAAAAGTACATAAGTATTGTCATCAAGATATACTTTAAGTACCAAAAGTAGAATTACACATTGTGCAGAATGTCCCATTTCGGGTGTTTCGATCTACAAGCTCACAATGCATTGCACAGCGACGCATTGTGAGCTTGTAGATCAGCTATTTTCAAATGGCCGAAATATAGGGCTGATGTATCACAATCAAAATCTATAAAGTAACTAGTAACTAAAATTTTCAAATGAATGTAGTGGAGTAAAAGTATAATATTTAGATCCCAGATGTGTGGTAGAAATAAAAGTATTGGTAAAGTAAAGTGCAAATACCTCTAAATTGTACGTAAGTACAGTACTTAAGTAAATGTACTTAGTTACTTTCCACCGCTGTTGAAGCACACATCTCACCTCCTAAACTAGGGCAGTAGTTGCAGTGGATTCGTTGGCCTTAGGGGGAAATGGTAATCCACAGATTACAGGGAAAAGAGAATCTTAATTTCCACACATTGCGGCGACAGCGCAATAATGGTTGTGTAATGTGGTTTAATGGCGTAACAACTTCAAAACCTAGCGCCCCCTATATTCTAGCATTCGGTTGAAATGGCTCATCATGCGTCTTTTTTTTTGTTCTTTTCTTGTTTTTTTGGCTTGATTTTATATAAAGACAAAATAGGGGGCTTTGTATAGACCCCTGTGGGACTCAACAACATATTAGGGTTTAAACCTGGTTAACAACAACTTATGTCTTCAATAGTTTTAGCAGTGAAACACATCAGGAAATCAATGGAGCATTGCAGCCAACTAGGACTTGTGTACTACCGGTCGCTATGTTAAGCCTGATAATGGGTTTCCTATCTGAAAGCTGTTGTACCCACTGCACTTCTTTATTTAGTGATTGCAGAGCAGAGCTGTATTTATATAAATTTTTTTTACAATAAGTTATATTTATATCGGTATGTTCTGATGGTAATCACTGCTGAGGAGCACTGATTCCCAAACTTTTTAGCCAGTGACCCAAAAGAAACGTTTTGATGTTTGCCGGGACCCAAACTAGTGAAACTAGGAGATCACAACGTGCTGCTTTGTGCCATGGTGAGCTTGTAGATTTCCTATTTTGACTATTTCTTAAACATTTGTTTTTCAATTCATTAGAATTTCTTATATTTCTTCATGAACTGAAAAATCGTTGCATTCATTCCTAATAATAAAAGGAAACAAAATGTCGGAAACTAAATATATAGGGACATTTATTCGTGACCCATAAAAATTTGTCTGTGACCCACAAATGGGTCCCGTCTACTCGTCTAGGGATGGAGCTCGTTAATTCTTATTGATAGCGAGCACCTTATTGATCAGGCTTAACGATCCGGTTCTTATCGATCCCAGTGTTTGGGAAACAATCCTATAGAGTTGGTTTGTTTGGTAACGGTGCTCTCTCCTGTCTCTCCATCTCTTTAGTAAACAGTGCTATAGAGTGTTGGTTTGTTTGGTAACGGTGCTATATAGTGTTGGTTTGTTTGGTAACGGTGCTATATAGTGTTGGTTTGTTTGGTAACGGTGCTATAGAGTGTTGGTTTGTTTGGTAACGGTGCTATATAGTGTTGGTTTGTTTGGTAACGGTGCTATAGAGTGTTGGTTTGTTTGGTAAAGGTGCTATAGAGTGTTGGTTTGTTTGGTAACGGTGCTATAGAGTGTTGGTTTGTTTGGTAACGGTGCTATAGAGTGTTGGTTTGTTTGGTAACAGTGCTATAGAGTGTTGGTTTGTTTGGTAACGGTGCTATAGAGTGTTGGTTTGTTTGGTAACAGTGCTATAGAGTGTTGGTTTGTTTGGTAACAGTGCTATAGAGTGTTGGTTTGTTTGGTAACGGTGCTATAGAGTGTTGGTTTGTTTGGTAACGGTGCTATAGAGTGTTGGTTTGTTTGGTAACGGTGCTATAGAGTGTTGGTTTGTTTGGTAACGGTGCTATAGAGTGTTGGTTTGTTTGTAACGGTGCTATAGAGTGTTGGTTTGTTTGGTAACGGTGCTATAGAGTGTTGGTTTGTTTGGTAACGGTGCTATAGAGTGTTGGTTTGTTTGGTAACAGTGCTATAGTGTTGGTTTGTTTGGTAACGGTGCTATAGAGTGTTGGTTTGTTTGGTAACGGTGCTATAGAGTGTTGGTTTGTTTGGTAACGGTGCTATAGAGTGTTGGTTTGTTTGGTAACGGTGCTATAGAGTGTTGGTTTGTTTGGTAACGGTGCTATAGAGTGTTGGTTTGTTTGGTAACGGTGCTATAGAGTGTTGGTTTGTTTGGTAACGGTGCTATAGAGTGTTGGTTTGTTTGGTAACGGTGCTCTCTCCTGTCTCTCCAACTCTTTAGTAAACAGTGCTATAGAGTGTTGGTTTGTTTGGTAACGGTGCTCTCTCCTGTCTCTCCAACTCTTTAGTAAACCCCAAATAAATTACTCTGAGGTTGCAATACCAATTTTTATCCAATCAGGAGAGAGAACTCATGCAGGATGAGAGATTCGGGAACTGATGATGAAACGAATACATGAGCAAACAAAATTGAAACTGGACTGGAACACAAAAATAAATCTTTGTGGGATTCCTTAAAGAAATTGCAACCCACCTGAAAATGAATTTTCCGTTTACCAAAGCTGTGGAGACAGACACACGCAGAGAACCCTGTTACTGAACAATCTCATTGCAATGACTTACCATGGACCCTGAGGCAAATTCTAAAACAATAATATTAATAATAAAATACTTTTTCGTGCCAAGGACCTACAAAATGATATCTTCTATGTTTGTTCTCACAATTCCGACCTTTTATCTCATAATTCTGAGCGCTTGTTTTTCTGAAACCGAGACCATAACGCTGACTGTGTTCTAAATGTGTTTTTGTTTTGCTTCCATGAGAAAAGACGCACGTCAGTGGAGTTCAGAGTTACAAAGTTAAATAGATTGTTGGAAACATTCCTCAATTATCTCATCTGAATGATCAAATCCACACTCTGTGTAGACGGATTGAATTAGCCATAACCATTTCAGAGAAAACCTTCTCTCTCTCGCATTGCCTGCCTATTGCCAGTTTAATTGCATTTTGCAGATGAACAATAATAATGGACTTAAAGGACAACTTTAGTTTTTTTCAACCACGGTTCAATGTTTTAGGTTATTAGAGAAAGTAAAAGATGAGCATAAATTTTTTGTGACCAGATGTAATTTTGTGAGGTCTGGTAGGTCTATAGTAAATAATAAAAAAATAAATCGCTATTAAAGTTTGTAAAAAGAAATACTGATTTAGCCCCATGTTCGAATGGCCCCTGTAAAGAATAGCTAAAATCACTAAAATGAAAGAAAGCAGCAAATGAAAAAAAATAACACTCATCTTTTACTTTCCCTAATAACAACCTAAAACATGAACCTTGTTTGCCTTCTAAATTAGTAGTCCTCAAACATTTTCGTAATTCAAAATCGTTCAACACTTTCGAGATTTTTCTAAAATGTCCCAAAATAGTAGATGTACAAGATCACAGAGCGGCACGATGTGACACGCTGTGAGTTTCTATAATGACTTTTTTTTAATAGCCAACTATGCTACAATCTCAAATTACTATTTTGTATTTTTATTTTTATTTTTTTAATTTGTAATTATTTTTTGCCAGAAAAGATATATCACTGGTTGTGTCTAAGCAAACCATAAGCCCCGTTCACACAGGAATGCCACCACAGAGTAAAATAAAACCCTCTTCTTTATCACAGTGTGTCTCAGGTACGGCATCATTTTCACTCAAAAAATCATGCTTTGATTCCCAGTGTCTGGATTGACGAAGCAGGTGTTCTATAAACTCCAGCTTGTTCAGAATGCTGCTGCCAGAGTTTTAAAACTTAAACCCCCAAAAGTATGAACACACATCTTCTCTTCACTGTCTCCCAGTGAAACAAAGAACTGTTTCGAGCCACTGAATCGAGCCAACGGCTTGGCTCCTTTCTACGTATGTGTCTTTCTACATGCATCACTGTCCGTACCGACTGCACTGATCTTCAGATACGTTATCCCTCTAAACACATAATAAACTCTAAATCAGGTTCAGGTGGTCTAGAATTCCATAGAGTGAGCACCTGAAGACCTGAAGGCCTGCTAAAACTGTGTCAGACTAAAAAAAAACGATATATTTTCACAGGCTTTTAGCTAGGCTTTTGTATTGTACCATTTATTTATTGTAATAAAGTAATCATTGTAATGTCGTCTTTTTGTGAATTGTGAATACTTTCATTGTGAAGTAAATGTTTTGGACATTGTGAAGTAAATGTTTCGTAAGACGTGCTATATAAATTATAAATACATTTGTCTTGACTTGCTCATATACAAGAGGCTTCTATGCTGGGTACTTTCGTCACTCAACTGTCATACGATGAGTTTTAAATTAAGTCTAAAAGGTGGATGGAGAAGGGGTTTCTCTAACCGAACAAACTGTGAATTTTCCCTTTGCTAAATCCCACCCCAAAAAGCGCTTGTCCAATGCCAATCCAAATAGTTTAGCAACTGTTGCTATGCAGGTCAAGCTTTCGCCACGTCATAGCTGTCAATGTTATTTTGCATGGTTGTGTTGTTGAACACATACACAACTTAACGTAGAGAAAGTTACACGACTGACCCACCTAGGTGATGGCAATAATACTAATGACTGTATTCTTACCGTGCAACATGAAAACTCCTGTCAGGTGGTCGTTAAAAGTAGATTTTCCCTCTGTCATTTCCTCGAATTTTTAGTTCATTCAAATAATGTCATGCAAATTTGCCCAGTGCATAGCCTACTGCAGGCCTGGTTGACTAGATTTAGAAGACATTTTCATTCTCTTGCCACTGAAATGATCGATTATTTATATGGAGTAATTACGTAATTTAACATGTATCTCTATGGGGGAGAAGGGCAGCTTGTCCTGTCTCCTCGCTGCTAACTTGCCTATTGGACAAGGACCGGTTGGGGAGGGACTTGGCGAAGGGCTAATTCTGATCATTCATTCATTCCTAAGCGCTTCAATTCATTTTAATTTATTTGATTCTTAATCTTTCTCACATTCCCCAGATGACGAGGACGAAGGCAAGGCCCCGACCCAGCCCCTGTTGAAGAAAGGCAGGACATCCCTTTTTGTTTTTTCTCTCCTTTTCATCATCTTAGATCAATTCTCCTTTGAAATCTTTTCCCCCCTCCTGTGTTTTTTTTTGGGGGGGTTTTCTCCACACTTCTCGTCTTGCTTAGCTTTCGCTGTGACGTCTTTCCCGGACACACACACACACACACACACACACACCCTTTGTGTTTCTTCCTCGTCACCATTGACGCCATCCTCCTCTTTTAATATGAATGGTGAATTCGGGTGGCTTTCTAACATCTTATACCCCCCCTTTTTTCTTCTCTTTCTTGGCATCTACCTCTTTCTCTCTCTCTTTCACATGCTCAACATTTTCCCGCTTTCTTGCCATCTGCCTATACTCCTGTCCATAATATAATCCAGCTTCAAGCTCTATTCCCTTGTGTGTGTGTGTGTGTGTGTGTGTGTGTGTGTGTGTCGGCCAAGAATTTCTATATCGGTGCATCCCTATTAAGTACTACTGTTTAGGTTCCACTATGTGCCTTCCATTTCTCTCTCTCTCTCTCTCTCTCTCTCTCACTCACTCACTCTCACTCTCACTCTCACTCTCACTCTCGTTCTCACTCTCACTCTCGTTCTCTCTCTCTCTCTCACATCTGTTCTCTCTCTCACATCTGTTCTCTCTCTCTCTCACTTCTGTTCTCTCTCTCTCATCTGTTTCTTGTCTCTGGAGGTGACTCTGTTATGCTGTTTTCTTTCCTCCTCCCTTGCAGCCCCTTGCGGACTAGCCCGGCTGTCTCTCTAACTTCTCTGTTCCGTCTGCACTCTAAAGTAAACCGCTGCTTGAACTCCTGAGTGCACAAATGGATCCATTTTTAAACTCTATTCACAATAAAGATGCACTCAGTGACTTTCTTGTTCTACGCCTGGATTTGAACCTTTTTCCTACAATATCTTTGGTATTTCCCCTATGTTTGTTCAGCACTGGCTCCCCAAAATGATATATAATACATTGTCCAGAACTGCCACAAAAGGCCTTTTTTATTTGGCGGCCATCTTGAAAAATGACCGCCATATTGGATTTGTCGCTGGCTCGGTTAAAAAAGTTAAAGAGGTGACCCAGAGGCATGTTCATGCCAAATTTCACGCTTGTATCACCAAGTGAAAGGTTCTCTCACAATATGGCTGTTAGCCGCTGTACTACTATATATTCAGGAAAATGGTAAATCACATTGGTTTTCCATCGACCATAATGTAGCTTTAGCAGTTTTGCGCTAACCCTTTTTTATGGTCTGTGGGAAACTCGGCCAATGGCGCCTGGAGTGGTTCTCTGGGTCCTTGGGGGGTTTCTATTCATTTGAGGGTTCCTTGACATGAGAAAGTTTGAGAACCTCTGCATTAAAACCCTGTTTAGGAACCATTATAGGGGAAACACTCGCTTCCTGCTCTCTGCCTCTATCTCCGTCTTCTCTTTTTCATGTCTCTCTCTGTGTGTGTCTTTCTCTCTTAAAAATGTCTGCCGTAAAACAACTCTCCTTTGCAAACTAAAGCATCGTTCTCTAGTCACAGATACCGTAATCACTGGTGTTGGCTTGCTGTCTAAACCGTTATGTAACTTGTGTTTGTTTGTTTGTTTGTTGTGGTGTGTGTGTGTGTGCGTGTCCTGTATGTTCTCGTGTGTGTGTGTGTGTGTGTGTGTGTGTGTGTGTGTGTGTGTGTGTGTGTGTGTGTGTGTGTGTGTGTGTGTGTGTGTGTGTGCGTCCACGCACTCCAGACAAGAAGAGCCCCACAGTGATGCTGAACGTGTCGGACCAGAGGCTGCTGGAGGCCAGCCAGCAGTTCCAGAAGAAGCAGGGCAAAGGAACCGTGGACGTGTGGTGGCTCTTTGACGATGGAGGTCAGACTTCAACTGCTTTGATTAAACTCCTGTAGTCCCTAGGTGCACGGTTGGCAAAAGTGCCTTTCTGTGTGGAGTTTGCATGCATCCCCTAGGGTAGGTACCCTCACAAAACACATGCAGTAATCCTGGTCTCTAAACTGCCTCCCCCTGGTCAGCCGGGGCGCCTGATGGAGGGGAAAGGAGCTGGTTGGAATAACGTGTTCCACGCGCTACGTCCAACCAGGGAAACTCTCCCCTGTCAGGTGAAAAGAAGCGGCTTGGACTCCTCATGCATTGAAGGTCAGTCCGTTGCTCTCCCCAGGTTGTCAGAGGGAGTGTAGCTCCCCGCATTACACTATACAATTGACACAAAAAATGGGTTACAAAAATCGTGGGATAAAGTGGGGGAAAAACCCGCTTCGCCAAAAATCAGCAGATCTACAAGCTGTTTTTTGACTAATGTTTTCCACCCAGAATATGGACGCTGGGTTTCAGGTGGTCAAGTGAATGACATTTGTTTTTGTGTGTCCTCACGTCAGGCCTGACCCTGCTCATTCCGTACCTGCTGACCAATAAGAAGAGGTGGAAGGACTGCAAGATCCGCGTCTTCATCGGAGGCAAGATCAACAGGATCGACCACGACCGCCGAGCGTAAGGAGCACATTAGCGCATCCCCATACTATTACTCTGTGGTGAATAGTAACTAAGTACATTTAATTAAGTATTGTACTTAAGTTCAATTTCGAATTTTGAGATTTGTTTATATACTATAAATTTAAGTATATACTTTAATTGAGTATTTTCCAATACTTTTACTTCTACTCCACTACATCTGAGGCAAATATTGTTTACTCCACTACAAGATAATTAACTTCAAAATGACCTCTCAGACATGCTAGTGTACATTTCGGCCATTTGAAAGTAGCCGATCTACAATATGTACAAGCTCACAATGCGCTGCGATTTGGCGCATTGTGAGCTTGTAGATCTGCTATTTTCAAAAGGTTTTAATACATTTTATAACTTGAAATGGGACAATCTGCATAATGAGTACTTTTACTTTTGGTACTTTAAGTATATTTTGATGCCAATACTTTTGTACTTTTACTATAGTACATTTTAATTCCGGGCTTACTTAACAGAGTATTTCTACAGTGCAGTATTGATACTTTTACTCCATTAAAAAAAATGGAGTACTTTTGTTCCACCACTGGCCGTACCATTGTTCCTGCATCACACTCCTCCCTGCCAAATGTCTGCCGATCGAGGCTTTCCTTTTATTTTCTTCTGTAAATCTGGCCAATTGCGTTTGGATTTTAGCTGCCCTCATATGTGATTGATAGATCCGTGCCAAATCAAGTCAGTCGATTGATCAATTCACATTTAATTTGATCGGAACTTTATCAATCCCTGATCGAATGAAGCCAATAATGGAAGCAGAGTGCTATTCAGTGAAAATAAATCTCACTCTTTCTTTTGTGTACTGAAACGCGTGGGCGCGCACACACACAAACATACACACACACATACACATACACACACACACACATACACACACACACACACACACACACACACACACACACACTCTCTCACATGTCAGCCACAGCTGCCAGGATAATATTACGGCTCAATTTTACTTTGTTGCGTGTGGTGTAGATTTACAAGGTCACAACGGCAATGAAACATGTTTTCAGCTTGTGAAATGAAACCACATTTACCCGTACAGGTCCATTCGGGTTTTACACTCAAGAGTTACATTTAACATCTCCATTATTTAATTCACAAGAAGTCTACACAATTGGAGAATGTAGAATAATTGTTCTTTTGATCAACATTTGCCTGTTATCTCTCCTGTGGTACCACATCAATACAGCATGGAAGTATGGACAAAAGGTTTTGGGTCTGCGAGTCTAAATCTCATCAAATGGTGGTCCGTGGCTCAAATGCCTAATAAATAAGGGACGTGAAAAGGTTTGAGAACCACTGGTCTAAACATTATTGGATCATTCCTGGATGGAATCGGACCGTTTTTTGCAGCATTGCGATGAAATGCGCGCATCTTGGAGGCCGTGGGCTCTAGTCTGTGCTTCAGGCGATGATGTTGTTTTAGAGACGGACGGCCTCTTTGTAGTAGAGAGCACAAGGAAATCACCCTGATCCCAACAAGACATTTGGCTCACATCTGCACTGCCGAAATAACTCAGTTTGAAGGGGCTTTTGAGGGTCTGATTCTGTGTGATTTCCTGTTTGAGGGGTTGGAAAGTAACCAAGTATGGTACTTGAGTACAGTTGTATTGTTTAGTGTATTATTGCTTTACTTGGGTATTTCCATTATTATTATTTTTATTATATATTCTTTGATTCTACTCCACCACATCTAGGAGGCAAATATTGCACTTTGTACTTATCTAGTTACTAGATTTGGATTACACATACATCAAACTGATCAAGCTCACAATGTAAGAGTGCATTCATGTAGATCTGCACTTTTTCAAAATAATTTGGGGTGTGCAACAGTCTTCATAATGCATATACTTACACATAATGCATAAAACGTAAAAAGGTACTTTTGGTACTACAATAAGTATACTGTGTGTGTATGTGTGTGACACACACACACACACACACACACACACACACACACACACACACACACACACACACACACACACACACACACACACACACACACACACATATATATATATATATGGATATATATATATCTATTAAATGCCTAAATTGTAAGAATATTTCGATTATCGTAATAATGTCGCAATTATTTTTGCCACAATAATGGTGACATGCAATTGGCATATTGTTCCATCCCCAATTGCTATTTTACTGGATTAAAACGGAGTACTTTGTGAATGTGGTGTACTTTCTGTATGCAGGATGGCCACGCTGCTCAGCAAGTTCAGGATCGACTTCTCCGACATCACTGTCTGTGGAGACATCAACACCAAGCCCAAGAAGGAGAAGTAAGTCATTCAGACAACCCTGAGTCCTGCCTAGTGTCAAGGTCAACCCTGAGTCCTGCCTAGTGTCAAGGTCAACCCTGAGTCCTGCCTAGTGTCAAGGTCAACCCTGAGTCCTGCCTAGTGTCAAGGTCAACCCTGAGTCCTGCCTAGTGTCAAGGTCTTGAGCTTTGCTGCAGCGGCGTTTGCACCTCTATGAGGTGAGTTTTAACCGGCAACGCATGTCGGGAGCCACGGGTGCGTCTTAACCAGCCACGCATGTAACGGACTGTTGCAACGTATGTGCCCCCTGTGACCTGTGGTACGTCCCCGTAGAGGTCCACTTTTCCAGTGTTATTCGTGGCATTCACGGCCATTTCAAATCATGGAAAGGGATAGGCTCCCCTACTAGTTGTGCTGTAAGTGTGCGTCCATGTGTCTGTCAGCCCCATACAGGAGCACTGGCTCCACTGTAGCTACGATCGGGTCAAAGCTTTTGTGGTTGTAACTTGTAACCTCCTCTCTCTCTCTGTGTCGTCAGCACGGCAGCGTTTGAGGAGATGATCGAGCCGTACCGCCTCAAAGAGGACGACATGGAGCAAGAGGCGGCCGAGAGGCTGAAGAACAGCGAGCCCTGGAGGATCACAGACAACGAGCTGGAGCTCTACCGCGCCAAGGTCAGGGCCGTCACCATTACACATTTAACCCATCTGCTGCCCCCTGCTGGACGCAAAGCCAACCGCAGACTGCCGAGCCGTTTGTAATGTAACACACGCTGGACTCGCATCCTGTTTGGGCTTCCATCTTTGATGCTAAATAACTAGCGTCAATGCTAGCGAGCTAAAATAAAGCCATCCTTGCTCTAGAAAGCGCCAGACCACCGGATAATCAGCAAAGACCAAACATCGCGCGTTTTATCCAAACCACAGAGAGCTCCGTAGATTTCAGCTTTATTCAGCTTTTTAGTCAGCCTGTATAAAGGGAGGTGAACGGCAGCATGGTTGCGCAATCCGGTCTAGGATCGCTAAAGAAGGAAAGACTAAGCCAAAAAATAATCAGCAATCCGGTTTGATATCAATAATAAAGCTCATCAGACGGAACGTTACGTCAGAAACAGTTGCCGGTTGGATTCCTTCTGACGGAACGTAAAGCCAGTAGCAGTTAATTTGTTAAGTTGACGATTTATTGTCAGACAAATAATTGCAATTAACGATTTCATTGTGTTTTTGTCTGCCTTTCAGGCTTCGTAATCACAATTTGAACAGGGCAGATATGACACATAACAGAAATTTGTGAGGGTACCCAGGACCCCACTTTGAGAAGCCACTGCGTGACAATAATGATCTTTAACCCATTTAGACCTGAGGACGATTATACAAATGCCTTCAAAATCCTGAAAATTTTCTGAAAAACCAATGTTTCTATGTCAGTCGTTCTCAAACATTTTCATGTCAAGGACATCCAAAAATATATGTATTTGGCCGCCGACCCCCATCAGAACATATGTAGTTCCAGGCACCCCCCAGAAGCAAAGATTTTAGTTAAAAACGTTCACACAAGAATATATATTCAAAGATTTGCACCACATTTTTCAAAAATAGCAGATCTACAAGCTCGTAGCGTGGCACTCGGTGCCGCGCTAGCGACGGGACGGGACCGCGATGGGCCGTCAAAAACACAATCTTTGGTTAGATTTGGAATCATTGATTTAGATGTTTTTCACGTTTTAAGATTTTTTTGCATTGCCTTTTTTTTAGCATTTTTAGCTAACGTACGGTCGCGACCACGTAAAAACGGCCAAAATCCCCGGGTGCATACTTTATTTGTGTCCCCGGGTGTCTTTATTTGTGTTATGGCTCATCTGCTCAAAATGCGACATTTGGGGCTTGATTAGAGCTTAATTTGACAGTTATGACAAAAGATGCGATCACACGATCAATCTGACTCCAGATCAGTGCTGTGAAATGGCCGACTTCGGTTCAAACAGAGCTTGTCCGTCTTTGACTTTTTCTTTAATTTGTCTGGCACCCAGCGCCTAACGTCCCTAGAGGCACCTGGCTACAGGGGAGTTAAAATGGAGGGGAAACACTTTGGATGACATCCCAACCGTAAATGACATTGAATGTTGCTCAATAGATGCTCCCTGGCTGTAGACTGGTGCGCTCTGTTATGAAACGATTAATGTTCCGTCTTTTGATTAATCGCCGTCCTGGGCGATGAGCGTAATTATTTGATAGGGCGGAGATCTCCGTCTCCGCTTGGAGTGTTCACTAGGATTTGCAACCCTTGTGTCTGTTTGGACACACCACTGCTTGTCGGTAAAGTTATTTGAAGCAGACAACTTGACATACTGTACAACTGCATCTAAAACATATTTTCTTTGTCCTTTCAGACCAATCGCCAGATCAGACTCAACGAGCTTCTGAAGGAGCACTCGAGCACGGCCAACCTCATCGTCATGTAAGATCACCTACTGTACCTCCTGTACTGTACCCCTCTTCTGACTCTGTTTTATTATTTATTATCACCTATTGTACCCCTCTGACTGTTTTATTTATTTATCACCTACTGTACCACTCTTCTGACTTTGTTTTATTTATTAGACATTAGGGGGGCCCGTGTCCACAGGGAACACCTTTTGGGCTGAGGGGAGCTTTGGATATCATGCCCACAGTGTTTTGGATATCATATCCTATCCAGTGCTTTGGATATCATATCCTATCCAGTTCGCACACACACTGTGAGGCCCTCTCTGCCAATCAACCAACAAAGAAGTGTGTCCGTGGCTAGACTTGGTGTTTTTCCGTGGAAAAGTTTTAGATTTTCTTTTTTACACACCATTATAATGTTCTTATTTTGATCATAAGACTTAATTTACTGAATGTCAAGAATGTCATGTCAGGTTTTCTTCAGAATATGTATGCCACTGATTCACTGACACTATGCCATTTGAGTCCATTAGTACTAGCAGATCTCAAATGTTTTATTTGCAAGGACCCCCGTAACTCTTAGTGTGTTACTGTACAAATGGAACCAATTGGTCCCATGTTTACAAACTGTACTGTACTGTACATGCTCAAGCCCTTTTTCTGCCAAAAGAATTTCGGTTCTAGAACTGGTTCCGTTCTAGATTGTTGGAACCTTGGTGATTTCACGGAACCGGCTGACATTCTTTTCTTCCAGTTCCGAACCAACTGTTAGGGTTCTGAAACAATTAACTCTGAACTGGTTCAATATTAGGTGGGAAAGAAGCACTGAACCGGTTCCATCCCGGTGGAAAAGGGGCCTGAGAGTGTACAAATGGAACGTATGGGTCCATTATGGTTCCATCTGTACACTCAGCAGAGCTGTTAATGGTCATTCGGGGCTAGCTCTTCATGCGTTTCTGGTAATACTTTTGTCCACTTCATTTTTACAAACCTTATGTGTGTGTGTGTGTTTCAACAGGAGCATGCCTCTGGCGCGGAAGGGCGCCGTGTCCAGCGCGCTCTACATGGCCTGGCTAGAGACACTGTCTGGGGGTCTGCCTCCCCTGCTGCTGGTCCGAGGAAACCACCAGAGTGTGCTCACTTTCTACTCTTAGAACACACAAACACACCCTACTACTGTATAATCCAAGCACACTCCCGTTATCTATAGAATAATACCCGTGGTTCTCAAAGCGCTTACTTTCAAAGATCCTCATAACTGTCTGAGGCCCCCTTTCCCACCGAAAGAACTTTGATTCTAGACTAGAACCGATTCCGTTCTGGATTCTTGGAACGCTCAGTGCTTTCACAGAACCGGCAGCCTTTTTTTTTGAGGGGGGGTTCCAGTTCCGAAGCAACTTTTAGGGTTCTGAACCAATGCATTGCCAGTGGGGGAAAACGGAACTGAACCGGTTCAATCCCGGTGGAAAAGGGTCCTGAGAGTGTACAAATCAAACCGAATGGACCCGCCGGGGTCCGTTTTACAAATTGACCCGCTGGGGTCCGTTCTACAAACTGTACACTCTCAGAGTTAACACCCATTCAAGGAGCCCTGAGGGATGCAACTTTGAGAACCACTGTAATAATAATAATACCACACCTACCGCCACCTACTGGATCATCTAGGGACAACACAACCACACACACACACACACACATGCATACATTACACAACAGGCATCCACACTTTCCGTCTTAAAGGGCCTAGAGCTGGGGGTGTGGCAGATTTGACCCGCCCAACTGTGACTTGACCTTATCGGCCACCGTTTTACAAAAAAGAAAAAGGAACATACCGGTTAACTGTAGTTTGTTAGGGTTTTTTTTTTTTTTTAAATGAACATATTTTTATGTTTTTAAACTGTCAGGCGACGGGGCCTCCTTAAAATGCTCCGGCTGATCAGTCTGGCGCCTCTTATGACATAGTGGACGTTTGGTTTTTTGTTCAAACTTTCTATGCTTGTGTGATTTAATCACATTAACCGCGGCGAAGGTTCTTACAATAATGTCTGAATGGCTGTCGTATGAAAATGGCAGATCTGCAAGCGAATGTCTTGTCGCATTGCGACGCTTCGGTGCGCTGGTGGAGCTCCTATTTTGCCACAGGACAACAAAGTGTAACTCTGGATGGTTAAAATGCGTAAAGGTCGGATAAATCTACTGCTGCGTCTGCAGCAGGTTTGAAGTCCACGCCATGATTGATTTTCTACGGTGTGGTGAAAGCAAAACGTAATCCAATCGGTCTCCTGGAAAATGAATCAAACTACAGTATGTTCAGTAAAATGGTGGTCAGTAATGTCAAGTATAACCATGAGTCATAGTCCATGGACTCTACATTAACAGACCAGACGCTATGGTGCTTTTTAAGTCCTCAGACACGCAGACACACATCGGTAAGAAGACTATTTAAACAATGTCATTGAAGTGGTTACGGTTGGAACGTTTTTTTTTTTTTTTTTTTTGGCCATGAAGTTTCTGAACTGAGTTTCATCTTAAAAAGGCCTTGTGGTTTGTTGCGCACAACGACAAACTATAAATTTGGCTTTTTAGCGGTTCCTGTCTCGTGGTTTTTCCCCCACAAAGTGGGAGGAAACCCCTTTAAAAGTTGAGTTCACACTTCTGCACAATGTTCACGTCATCGATGACACTGCTTTTATCCCCTGGATTCTCTTGATGTCATAACTTACGTTTTTTTATTTTTCTTCTTGTGACGCAGCAATAATTTTATTTATTTTCTTCTCTTGATGGAGTATTTGGGAGAGAGTGCTGTATAGAATGCTTTGCAACACCTTCTATAGCCTTATGGATGTGCCTTTCCAGTTGAATCAGATTAAACTATTGATAATACACTGATAATACCTATACGAGTAAATACTTTTATTTCTGAGAATTGCGTTCGTGCAAGTGGAGGCTGCGTTAATTCTCATTCATTCCTCTTCCGTTTAAAACCATCATATGAGCGGCTTTTTGTCGTACTCGACTCTAGCCACATTAAAGTCTTCCTCCTTCGACACCGTCGTACAAGTAAACGGGCAAATATGTTGGTACACTAACGCCATTCCTGCAGTCACAATCTAAACTCCCTGAAATGTGACCACATTTTGAGCGGTCCAAAACTTAATATTTCTCTCTACAGTCGAGATCGTACAGTGGTCTCTGTTTAGTTCTGTGTCAGAAATGAATGGGATGGGGGTATAAATGATGCTTAGGATTTTTGTCGTATTTTTCGCAGCGCTGCTTGTTGACTGGACGGTTGTAACTACAAGCGTTGTCATCCCTGTTTTCCCATGAAACGCTAAAAAATGACAGCTTTAAACCTTATGTATGCTGCGTCACGCTCAACGGAAAAAAAACAACCGGCATGAAAAAAACAGATCTCAGTTCGGAAGGTGTTATTTTTGGTGAGCGGCAATCATTGTGCGACGAAATATAACATTTGCCGTTTAGCCCCACACAAGCCACTTAAGACTTTGCCTTAAAGCTAGATCTAATGATTGTCAAGATTTTTCTCTTATAAGCCATACTGGCTGGAATGTTGACTTCCTCGGGGGGGGGGGGGTTGCGTACATGGACCACGATCCATTGTTAACGTGAAGATAACGCATTGATTGTTCAGTATGTTCTACGCAGTTTTCATGTACGCCTCTAGTTACACTTCCATGAATCGCCTCTGGTGGAACGGTCTGCGTTGTGCGTTCGCCCAAGACACGGCCATGATTTGGATTTGTGCGTTCATGGACAGATTTCCATTTAATCTGGCGGTTTGTCATACTGTCACGTTCAAGAGCAGTAGCTTCCTATTTCCACAGACTCTGTACTTGCGTATAACTGTAAATTGTTGGTGACCTGCCCCGACTGTTTTTAATCATTTTAGAAGTGGGGAGAATCGCTGGTTTAGCAGAAGCCACAGTTCAAAGTGGTGATCTGAACACACGTCTATGCAGGTGACTCGATGTAGGAGCGAGCGTGGTCACTCGTTGGCACGAGTGCCACCATTCACCTCTGTTGTTGGGGGAGGGGGGTATAGAATGTATAGCCCTCGTGAGCATTTTAATTTTACTTTTATTTCTTTCCAAGAGCTGTTGGTATGCTACTCGGGAGCATTTCTTCTCAAGTTTGCTATGGATCCAAGTGTACAGGCAATTCATACTTTGTCGTAATGGCGCATCGTACAGTAACAAATAACAATCAACCAATTGATCCAAAGATATTCAGTATAGATGGGAGGGGCATAGTGTAGAGCCCTTCGGAATCTTGTCAGCTAATTACAGGGTTTTAAGTGTAAAACATTTTTTTTGCGCAAGGGTACAGCAAAGCATGAATTGGCCTCAATAGCTGACTGACAACAGAGGTGTTGAATGTGTTACTGCCATCATCCAACGGATCGAAACAGGGTTCTTTTGTCATTTGTTTATTCTTCTGTTTTGACCTTTACCTTCCCCTCACACAATGTAATGTTCATAGGCTCTTCTAGAAGTAGACTTGATTTGTTCCCACATAATATCCTGTCCTATATGCAATTTTAAATGAGAAATGTGGCAACAACATTGCTTAGGTTAGCTGAATATACTACACAAGTACGAGTTCACATGTATAATCTTTAGTTATTATTTGTATAATTTATACAAATCTCTCTTTTTTTTTTCCACGAGCATTAGCGTAGATTTCAGCCCCATGTGGAAAATTGGCAGATCCAGTGTAGTTTTTTGCTACTATTTAATGTAGGATCATTCACGGTTTAACACACCACGCCTGGTTCGGAAGATTATTTCTTGATTTATGGAATAGAGCTTTTAAGTATTCTGAATGTACTTATTATTAGGCCCCCTTGTACCTGTGATATATACTCACCCCCTTACTGTTACAAAGAAACAATGTTACAAAGAACCTGTTACATTTGTATATTGAAATGTATTTGGTATATATACATATAATGTATATGTATCTTTACAACTTTAATAAGAGGGGATTCTTCTTTTTTTGTCTTTCATGTTCCAATGTGCACGTGGATACATCACAGCCAAATAAAGCATGTTAGTGTTAATCTGTGCTGTTTGCATTTTCATCCATACTCAACGGTTTGGGCCAGTAATATTGTGACTTGTTGCACCTCTCAATAGGCTCTCTATGCACACAGGATACAGGATAACTCGTCCTACTTCATTCCTTGTTACCGATGATAATAATTAAGGCTCTGTTTGAGTGGTTCTCAAATTTTAATTTCAATGACCACCATAACTCTTGAGACCAAATGGACTCTTACTGGTCCATTTGGTTCCATTTGTACACTCGGAGTTACACACCTTTTCCGTGTCCTTGAGTGGAACCCACTCAAGGACACTTTGAAACCCACTGGAACAATGATTCCAGTGAGCCAACATGCACTGACACTGTTTGACCAGAATGGAACACAGCCTTCATTAGTATCTGTAACACCTGTGAAGGATGTAGGCAAGGGGCCCAGAAGTAGGAATGTATTGTTATTCTGTGTGCATAGAGCCTACTTAGACTTTGTCGTGTAGAGTTGTACGCCGAAAATAGACAATCGTAAAGTTCTCTGAGCATTTATATGGTCTATTTTCGGCGCCTGAATCCATCGTGCTACAAAGTCTAAATTGGGCTATCAGACTTACTTCCGCAATATATACATTACATTTCTATACCGTGAACCCTTCTCAGAACCTTCTGCAGCTGATTTTGGGTTCCATTTAGCCCCTCTGCAAAGCACTGCTGCACTATATGTACGTTTAGCTAAAGCTCTGTAACTGGCGATGAGAGGAAAGAAAATGAAGTGTCTGAATGCGTGTCATCCCCTATAGTTCACACTACAAACATAACTTAAACCTGTAAATACATTTAAGTAGTAAATCGCCACAAAACATTAAGGGAGTGGACATGTTTAAAAAAGTCAAAATTATAATGGAGGATATATTTATTTTTTAGTTTTAGAATTTTCTCCAAGTTATTTTCTTTCCGAAACGCATATTTAGTTTTAAGTTAATTTGCATGTAGAATTTTATTTTTCTCTGGGGGGTGGGGGTGATTTCATAAAATTAAATTTCCCTTTTTTTTCAGTCTGTATATTTCTATACTTTCAATGCTTTTTTTTCCTTAAAAAAAGAAAAGAAAAGCTATGTTGAGACAAATGGTTCAAGCCAGTTTTATTTTATTTTTCCAGCTCGCCTGCAAAGGTGAATGGCATCAACCTGTTGGGTTGACACAGTAATGTTTTTTCTTCTTTTGTTTTTTTTCATATACTGTACTCTACTGTTACCTGTCACAGATATGCTTTTTTTTTTCTAACATTTTAACATTTATCTATACTTTGTACATCTTTATTGCAATAAAGAAATCAAATGAAATAAATCAATTCATGTGGGATGTTTAACCGTTTACTTTGTCAAGTTTAGTTTGTTTTCGGTCACAAATGTTTACTTGGTTACTTTACACCACTGCTATCAATATTTATATTTAAGATGTTAGAAAAAAGGATGTAATTGCCGCCTGGTGCAACCTACTGTATACGTTGATCTACCTTTGATGCCGGCACGCTCTCTGTCTCATCATTCTTTTTTTAAATAGTTATGTTGCAACATGTATAGGCTTATAGCAATAGCTGATGAGTCATCAGCTATTGCTATACATGTAGCAACATAGCTATTTAAAAAAAGAATTAATCTGAATTTGAAGGTTTTCAGTAACCTTAGGTCAGGCCCTAGAAGGCGTTCCCAGATTTGGCCTCAGGCATCAATGGTTTAACTTTAACCTGACTTCAATTGAACGGGATTCCAGCAATGCATCCGTTTTTGCCAAGGAAAGCATAAACTGCAAAGATAGGATTTTATTTAAATATATGTTGCAGTTTGCCTGTACGGGGAGATGTTAACCCACTTATATTCTGTAGTCTACTTGGTTGACTGGAGGAGGCTACCTTCTCTTTCACTCAACATTAAAATCTATTTGGTAACCCTTCCTTTTACAGTACAGTAATTACAAGGTAATTAACAGGTATTACCGGTAAGTATTTACAAAATACATGATAACTACCAGGTAATTATTTTCTATATAATTACCCAGTAATTTTCACCTAATGTTCAGAATAGGGTTTATTTGTACAGGGTAAAGTCAGTAGGCCTAAATTTGAAGAGATATCGGGATAATTATAGCATATGATTTGACTTGATGGCTGCATTAAAGTGACACTTATCAACTTGATTTCATTTTTGATTAAATTATTACTATTACTACTAAATGAACCAAATAAAGTAAAACGACGTAAATGCTGAAAAGTGATGGTCACCAGCTCATCGCCATGCTGGCTTGACAGGCTTGTGGTGGACATTTTTGGCAACAATCTGTTTTTGCCGCGGACATACAAAATGAGCAACACAGAGTTATGACCACTACAGAGTGTACAAAATAGGGTTTGCATAATTTGGTTCCATTTGTACACAATTTTCTCGAATACTGGACAACTCACCCCGGTGAGTTGTCATCACTTTCTGACATGGCGGGGTGAGTTGTCTGTACTTTCCGCTGGGGCGAGAAAGGCCAGTTGGTAAAGGGAAAAGAGCTCGCCCAACAGTAAGGCGAGTTGGTAAAGGGAAAAGAGCTCGCCCAACAGTATTTGGACAACTCTTCCCGGTGAGTTGTCTTCACTTTCTGACATGGCGGGGTGAGTTGTCTGTACTTAACGGCAACGCTGGGGTGAGATGCGGACAGCTGGCCTTAATATTTGAAGTTTGAATTGTAGTCTACATTAGAGTTCTCATCGGGCCCGAAAATTAAGGCCCGGCCCTAACTGGGCCCTAACTGATCAGGCCCTAGGCCCTGCCTGGCCCGACTAATTAGCATAGATTTTAGGCCCGACCCGACCCTAAAATGTCGGGTCGGGTCGGGCCTGGTCGGGTTTGTGCAGAATTTGAGAACTCTACACAGAGTAAAAGTGAAACGCCAGTCAGCACCATCTTCATAATAGATAAATACACAAACAGACAGAACAGAACTATTATTTTTATTATTCTAAACAAATTCAAAATATATATATTTTTTCATGGAGCCCCAGGCCTGGCCCGGCCCTACTGATTAGCATACATTTTAGGCCCGGCCCGGCCCTAAAATGTCGGGTCGGGTCGGGCCTGGTCTAGTTCGGGCAGAGTTTGAGAACTCTAGTCTACATGCACATGTACAGCAAATATAGGCCTAATTCATGATATAAAAGTGTGTGTGTGTGTGTGTGTGTGTGTGTGTGTGTGTGTGTGGTGGCATTTCTTCCTCATAGTGGGAATAGCAGGCAAGCACGGCTTGGGAAGTCGTGGACATGCGATGCACGGCTTGGGATACACTGCCATGTCTTCCTTCTCAGAATGCATTTCTTTCATGTGGATCCCAAGGGATTCGATTTCCCAAAAGTTTCCTAACTGATCTGACAGTGCCTATTCCTCTCCGACGCTGATGTGCATCACTTCAATGTCCACAACTTCAGTTATGATATTTAGCGTGGTGACTTCTCCTTGCACCAGTCATCCAAATACACTTTCCAGTGCAACTAGTTGCACTGGAAAGTGTATTTGGATGGCAAAATGGAGAGACTGATGGAGAGACTGAATGAAGGACACTCACACTATAGTCCAATCCAATCCAATCCACTTTATTTATATAGCACGTTTTAAAACTCAGAGTTTACAAAGTGCTGTACAGGAGAATAAAATAAAATAAAAACAAGTGCACTATAGTGTCCTTCATTCAGTCTCTCCATTTTTCCTGTGACCATTTTCCAATATTGGTCTCCGCCAATTAATTAGGACTCCTAATTCCACTGCATCCATCCTAGCTATGATGGGCTATGGGCATTAGAGTTCTCAAACTCTGCCCGAACCCGACCCGACCCGACATTTTAGGGCCGGGCCGGGCCTAAAATGTATGCTAATCAGTAGGGCCGGGCTGGGCCTGGGGCTCCATGAAAAAAAAAATATATATATTGAATATGTTTAGAATAATAAAAATAATAGTTCTGTTCTGTCTGTTTGTGTATTTATCTATTATGAAGATGGTGCTGACTGGCGTTTCACTTTTACTCTGTGTAGAGTTCTCAAATTCTGCACAAACCCGACCAGGCCCGACCCGACCCGACATTTTAGGGCCGGGTCGGGCCTAAAATCTATGCTAATTAGTTGGGCCGGGCCGGGCCTAGGGCCTGATCAGTTAGGGCCGGGCCTTAATTTTCGGGCCCGATGGGCATTCTTTTTGCTTCCAAGTCCCTCCTTATCTTTCCGTTTGGCGCTTTAATCATAGAAGAGCTCAACTTGGGTGTCTCAAACGAGCCTTCACTTTCCTGCAGGTAATTCTCTAGGGTGTTTTGGAACCAAACACATACATATTTTTTCTTTACCTATAACTGTAAGGTTAAGTGCTCTGGAAATATCCTCTTTAATAAAACTGCGGGTGCTAGAGACTCGAGAGTGGAGACAGGAGAGTATAGCCTAGAGACCTAATGCGACACCGCCGCGCCACGAAGCATAGAACAGCTCAAGGCTTCAAGTTGCACAACAACACAAACGAGCGTCCACGCGTCCCTGCCAGTGTTGCCATGTCCATTTATTATAAGCGACTTTGGGCTTGTTTTTCTGTGAAGTTGCTTGTAAATATTGATACCTGCGTTTTTTGTTTTTGCTTGTTTCTAAAGTGTAATTGTTTTTTTGGTCTTGTTTCTAAAGTGCAGTTGGGCCATTCCTATATTCGGTGCCATTTGTGTGCAGGTAATAATTAAGCATATCTTTATTATTATCTTGTGTAAAATAAGAAAAAACTGATTCCAAAAACGTATACTATTAAAGCTTTTCTACCATAGAAAAAAATGTTTTGTACCTCAGAGTGAAATACATATAAAATAGTCTCTTTCATTTGAGTAGCGCATGCTAAAATGACATGTTTATTCAGCTTCAGTTACAAATATAACTAATCAAATTGAAACAATCACATTTTCGAATTCTTATTATTACAGTATATAGTAGCCTATAGTTCTAATGCATCTCGCATGCATGCAAGTTTCCCGACATTTTGGGGGAAATATTTTCAAATAATGAATATTAGAGTTCGTTCAGATTTAAATTGGCTCATCTGTGGAGTGGCTTCTTCTGGGCTTCATTGTTTTCATAGACCGTGTACACTTATTTCCGTCGCAAAATCTGGCAACGCTGCTCCCCCTGCGCATGCGCACTGCCAGCACGTCAGCAGCCAGGCAGGAACCGTCCCCCCAGCTCAGCTCAGCCATGTAAATAAGTTTCTGTTGAAGAAGAACTTTATTAATGTCGTAAAAACCTGTTTGTTTTTAAGGTGAGACATCATGTTCACTTGGCTGGCGGCGGGGTGGGTGACAGCCATGGTGGTGGGCCTGCTGTCCGCGCTGTGGGTCCAGAGGAGCCAGTACCCCTGGTTCTGGGACGATCTGAGCTACTATGTGAGGGTTCGGACGGTCGGACGGGCTGTGAGGTCCCGCATGCAGAGGGGGGTGATCACCTACCTGGACTGCTTCATTCACCAGGTAAGATCAGAACCTATCTGGACAATCAGGGCTGCCAATGAATTAACCCTTCTATAGGGTGACCTGATCCGAACTGTTCATTTGAGGAACACGATCTACAACTATCGCTTCTGTGGGACAAGTGGGACGGGTTAAATGTGGTTATAGCAACGTATTACTTAAGTTGCTATTAAATGCCTTATGTCATATCATATTTGACCGTAGGGCTAATATAGCATATTATGTTGTTATTAAACCCGGCTCTATGGCGTCTCACATTTTGTTTTAAAATGTTCATTTTGGGCATGGGTGGTATGGCGGACATGCAGGTACTGTAGCCTAGGGGATAATTTAACAGGCTTAAAAACACACCTTGCGGGAAAGATACCTTTACAACAGAAAGACAACTATTAGGGGACTACTATAGGGCATTTGGACACTGATGCCTGCCAGTCACAAAAAGTCTTGGAAATGAGGGACTGCCCCACGCAAAGGGGGACATCTGGTCATCCTACGCAGGAGCCAGGAGTCTTCTGGATTTTGACCTCCTCTTCTGGCAGACTCCCAGATTGTCATTTCTCTGGGGATTTCTCCTGTTACAAAGTTTCTGGGGGAGGACCCCCAGTCCAGAGTCCAGACCCCCGGCAGTGGCCAGGGGGTGGTGTCTGGTGTGTGAGTGTGACACATAGGCCTCCAGTAGTTATTGATCAAATCTGTGACTGCACTACTAAAGTTTGTTAGCCTCTCAGTCCACCTGTTAGACGGTAGACCAGTTTCCCCAAGCTTTTTTCTGCCAGGGCACACCTTTCATATCATAAGCCCAAAGATTTAAGGCATATAAACAACTGGTAATGATTACAAAACAAATAATGTAAATATGTATTCTGTTACTGTTGTTTTTCATCACCATTGTAATAGAACAGGAACTGTTCTATTAGAACAGGAACTGTTCTATTACCAAACTCTCCTGGATTCTGACAGTCCAATGTTGACAGCCCTGAGATTGCCAGATCACCTATCTCTGGTGTGGACTGTTTCATTCACTGCCTATCTGCACTGGATGTTAAAGAGATATATAAGGGTCCGTTTGGTTTCATTTTACACTCAAGAGTTAAATGTCTATAAGGGTCCATTTGGTTTCATTTTACACTCTCAAGAGTCAAAGATCTATAAGGGTCAATTTGGTTAACAACTCTCCATTATTTGATTGATTGAACATTTTATTCACAGTATGAATGGGTACATTTCAAACGAAGACACAAGGCAAGCCAATACAATAACTGCTACGAGGATGAAACCAGAAAAGCACTAAGACTCGTTTACATTAGGGTCCTCCATCTTACAATTTACAATTTACAATTTAGGCATTTAGCAGACGCTCTTAATCCAGAGCGACTTACATTTAAGCAAGAACAAAAGCATGGGAATACATCACATAAAAGCATTTATCATGAAACATGTGTAAGCTAAGAAGGTAACAGTGGAATATCTATATAATGAAACTATACATACACTATACATATAAACTATACATATTTACTACTATGCTATACATATGTACTATGGCGTGCTATGACTATATACAATACAATTATAGTGCTGTCTACATAACATGCTATAAGTCTGTGTCAAATGCTATCTAAGCCAACAGAAATGCTATCTAAGGGGTTAGGGTAAGTGCTATGGGCCATGATGGAGTCTGAAAAGGTGGGTTTTCAGGCTACGGCGGAAGATTGGGAGTGATGCTGCAGTTCTGACTGCAATGGGAAGTGCATTCCACACATCTTCCACATCTTCCACACATCTTCAATTCATCATAACAATTGAAGACGTACAGTTAAAGAAAGTAAAAAAGGGTGTTCCACATTTTAGTGCCGTATTACCCCTCACATTTAGCTGGGGTCTCCTGCGTGGAAAGCCAACATCTTAACCAGGCAGAGGCTGAGCCACTCCTGCTACAACAGCTCATGTACCTTATGTGTGTAAACCTCATGAATATACCATACTGTATTGATGGATATGTGTCAACCTCATGTACTGTATACTGACTGTATGGATGGATATCTTTGCTGTCAGGGAGAAAAATCCCTAACTCCAAAATGTTAATTTTTCAGGAAATTCAGGAAACCATATATTTTTAAAACAATGCAATACTGCCTCATCAAAGTTAGTATTGTGACATTAAACTGAGAGGGGGAGAGGGTAGCTGCTTTAGCAGACAGTTTGAGGGTCCAATGGAGTTGAGAGGTTTTGTTCAAATCGCTTTTTAATACTTTTCATTGGTTCAATGTGTTATTAACCAACGCACAATGCAAAGGGTGTTCAATAACACTGATTTATTGAGAAAAAATTTGTTGGAATTGGAAATTGTTATAATCATGATCGCCCACGTCTGTGTACTTGAACGTGAGACACAGTGTACTTGATATGTATTGTGTACTGCCTGAACTGTAGCATACTTTATAGTTAGGCTACGAGAGACATCTCGGTGACAGCAAGGTCAGCCTTGCTGCAGTAGGCACGTTATTATGTCTGATATCTTGTTGTCACGTCATTATAATCCAGCACTATATACTGTACTGTATGTTCCTGGATTTCTAGCACAAAGTATGTGGAGGTAGTTGGGTGCCAAAAAATGCTCGCCAGAGCCAGCCCACAATAATTGCTTTGTAAAAATCTGCCTGATGGCCGAATCTATTATATAGAATCTATTAATATTAGAATATTATCACCACCCTCACTGTGGTTCTCAACCAGTGGTCCAGGGACCACCAGTGGTCCTTGAGGGGGTTCCGGGTGGTCCCCAGCTAAGTGAGGGAGAGTTGGTAACCAAATGGACCCTTATAGATCTTTAACTCTTGAGAGTGTAAAATGAAACCCAATTTATTTAATGCACTCAAAAGTAACATTATTGTTAAACATCTGCATTACATAAATTAAGTCTACACTAGAGAATGTAGAATGATTGTTATTTTGATCAACGTTTGCCTGTTGTCTCCTATGGTACCACACATCAATACAGCATGGAATTGTGGACATCTTATCCGATGATGAACGATAACAAAATATTCTACGTTTTGGGTCTAGAGGCTAAATCTCATCTGATCTGACAATAAAGATGAAATATTCTGATTCTGATAATATGCTCATCCCTCTACAGGCGAAGAAGACCCCCGACAAGGCCTTCATCATCTACAAGGACCGGCGGCTGAGCTACGGCGAGGTGGACGGGCGCTCCGGGCGCTTCGCGCGCGTCTTCCAGAAGGAGGTGGGCGTGCGGCGTGGGGACGTGGTGGCCCTGCTCATGTGCAACGAGCCCGACTTCGTGTGCGCGTGGCTGGGCCTGTGCAAGCTGGCGGCGCAGGTGGCCTTCCTCAACACCAACCTCAAGCCCCGTGCTCTGCTGCACTGTCTGGACTGCTGCGGAGCCACGCGCCTGGTGGTGGGGGCGGGTCAGTGCCAGTTTGTTTGTTCTTGCTTGCTTTCTCAACTTTTGATTTAGTACAGTACTTAAGTTAATGTAGCACTCTGGGATGACCTGTGAATGAAAAGTCCAATACAAATCAAATTAATTATTAGTAGTATTATTATTACCCTTATTATTATTATTATTGTACTTTTTACCACCGCTGAAAAAAAGGAACCTGTGTTCCATTGGATCAAATGTAGTTATTATTTTTAATGGATAAATGGCTAATTAAGGTAATTAATAATGTTAATATGGACTGTGTTACTCCGTAGCTATAAAAATACTTTTAGAAAAATACCTTTTAAATACCAAAAGATGAATAAATTATTGAAAGAAAGGATTGTCCAGTCATGAGCATATGTTTCAGCCAATTCACTTTAGTTCGGAGAGCACCAAGAATAAATCCACATACAGCCAATTACAAAATGTCTCTCCATGTCACCAAATGGACACGGTTAATATAGCATTTTAATCAAGATTGGGAAAGCGAATATAACGTTTAAGACGTAAATAATGTTTAGGGGGAGACATGAACACTGCCTTGCTACAAGGTCAAACAATAGTTTTCACAGATACACATGTAATCTGTGGCAAATGGGTGAAAAACTATTCTTTATGCATGTCTCACTCAGATAGCGTGGCCTGCTCTCAATTTATAGTATTTATAAAAACCCACAGGAGCACATAGTATACATACCACTTTCATTTTATCTAAAAAAACAACAAATATTATATATATTTGCTACTTTTGTGTAACACTAGGTGTAGTATGACGAATCAGGTTTATTCATTTGCAAAAACATAAAAATAAAAATACGAGGTTTCTGCCCGACGACAACAACGTAATGATAATGACGTGACATAACGTTCTCCTTCCAGATGATATGATTACACTTCACCCTTCACCCACATTCTGTTCCTCTCATAAAAGCATGCTGTAAGAGCCACAGTATAATGGGGTTATTATGTCACGGTGACCTTAGCCTACCTCAGCCTCTGTGATTTCTGGTCTAGAGGTGCGGGTGCTTGGCGAGTAGAGAGACAAGGCAGTGAGAGTACAAGGCAGTGGATCCTGTTGCCCGCCGCCGTCCCCCTCCTCCCCTACCCGGTAGATTACAGCTATGAACAACGACATCACCACATTTGCAGCACAATACGCCCCAAGTTATTGGTTTGCGAAATGCAAGTTGGCTCCCACTTTCTATGCCAGATTTTCCAATGGGTTTCCCCAGGCTTTTGCGAATGAAAATAAAAGCGTGGGTACCGAGGCTACGATGACCTATAGTTTGCTTGAAGTTTTGCCAAATTCTAGACAGCAGTGTGTAATCTGAATGTTTTTGATTGAATGTTTGATTGGTGCTCATTTGTTTTATTGATGTCTAGATTTATGTACTGTCCTGCATTTTCTCCACACAATTCAGTTTTTTTTTATTGTGATATATTTTGAAAAGTGAACCGAAAATATACACCTCTATACCTGCAGCCTTGCATTGTTTCTGCTCCACACAGGTCTGTAAATAGCAACTAGTTCTCAAAAGTTTTTTGTGCCCAAGGACCACTCAAAATTGATTTTTAAATCACAGCTACATAACTTTTAATGGAGTTTTATTTTGTTATTTATTTTGTTTTTTTATTGCATCCTAATCCTAATTTTATAACGTGTTGCCTTTGCTTGATGTATTTTCACAAAGCATTGGTTCTCAAAGTTCTAATGTGGCCTGACGGTGTTGGGAGAGAGGTGGCCATTCACCTCCCCAGTTTTTTGCCAGTCCGGGGAATCGAACCGGCAGCAACCTTAATGCAACAAGGGTGCTCCTCTAACCTTTAGGCCACTGCTGCGGCCTGCCCCAAATGCTGTGTCTCTACATCATATGCTATATGTCTCCTCCGTAGACGTGCTGAGCGGTGTGCTGGAGGTGCTGGCAGAGCTCCAGCAGCAGCAGGTGGAGGTGTGGGTGGTGGACCATGCGTCCCCCTCTAGTGGCGTCAGCACCTTATTGGACAAGGTACTGTAGTCGTTTATTTGGTCATATTAACAAAGCAGACATAAAATGTCTCTTTTGGGTCATGAGCTCTCTCTCTCAATTCAATTTAAATTAAATTCAAATAGCTTTATTGGCATGAATGTAACAATGCCAGTATTGCCAAAGCATCACATGCAGTAGAAAAAACCTGAAAAAATAATAATAATACAACTCTATCATAGTATAATAATAACTACATATATTACTATAATTATCACTGTATAATAATTAGTAAGATATGATTACAAATACATAGATGATATTCCTTGCAGTAATGCTAATTCACTTTAATGTTCTAAAGGTGGAGCAGGTGTCCGCTGACGAGCGTGTGATGGCGGGCCCATCCGACGTCGACATCATGTCCAACTTCCTCTTCATATTTACATCAGGAACCACAGGTATGTTTGTGTGCTGTTTTATTCCTTTATTTAGGAAAGGTCCGGGGACCACCAGGGGTTGCTGAGGGGCTTCCAGTGGGTAAAAAAATATATATGTATTTTGCATCTTGTAGATTGGCTTGTAGACATTAAATGATGTTTTTTGGAGTGTCGAGCTAAAAGATGTAACCACTGTGAAACCACTGTACTCACTGAACGGACCACTAATGTAATGTACAGATCCATTGTAATTTCTAGTGGTTGTAATGGTTTTACCAGCAGAGTAAATGTTAGTGGTCGTATAAGGGTTTTACCAGCAGAGTAGATTTTAGCGGTCGTATAAGGGTTTTAACCAGTGTAATGCCATGTATAGATCCAGAGTAATGTTAGTGGTCGTATAATGGTTTTAACCAGTGTAATGTCATGTATAGATCCAGAGTAATGTGGTCGTATAAGGGTTTTAACCAGTGTAATGTCATGTATAGATCCAGAGTAATGTTAGTGGTCGGACTCGTATAAGGGTTTTAACCAGTGTAATGTCATGTATAGATCCAGACTAGAGTAGATGTTAGTCGTCGTATAAGGGTTTTAACCAGTGTAATGTCATGTATAGATCCAGAGTAATGTTAGTCGTCATATAAGGGTTTTAACCAGTGTAATGTCATGTATAGATCCAGAGTAATGTTAGTCGTCGTATAAGGGTTTTAACCAGTGTAATGTCATGTATAGATCCAGAGTAATGTGGTCGTATAAGGGTTTTAACCAGTGTAATGTCATGTATAGATCCAGAGTAATGTGGTCGTATAAGGGTTTTAACCAGTGTAATGTCATGTATAGATCCAGAGTAATGTTAGTGGTCGGACTCGTATAAGGGTTTTAACCAGTGTAATGTCATGTATAGATCCAGACTAGGGATGGGTATCGTTAGGATTTTTTCGAGACCGGTACCGATTCCGGTTCTGCTTATCGATTCCGGTTCTTAACGGTTCCCTATTTCGGTTCCAAAATGGTATAAAATAACTTAAATAAGAGGTCAAATGTTTATTTAACAAAAAAGCTCAATGTCAATTTGAGTATATATATAATGTCCAATGAATAGTGTAACATCCTCTCCTTTATTGAGCCATTTGTGGATAATATAGTGATTATTTTAAATATAATATATCTATTCTGTATTTACCCAGGGCAATAGTGTTGCGCCTGGCGCGCCGATAGAACCCAGTTCTATTTTCCAGGCGGCGCCGCGCGGCTTCGCGCAGACGGTGTGTGTCGGGCTTTAGGCAGCAGAGCACAAGACTCCTGTCCCCTCTCTTAAAAGTTGCCTCGCATAAACTTCACTTGAAAATTACGTTTAAGAAACTTTAATAATGATGTTGCTTCAATGCTTCTCTGCACCGTGCGTCTCTCTGTCTCCACTCCTCGACAACTCCATGCAGAGAAATAGCCCCGCCTCTGCAAGCCACAAGCCCACAACGCGCCGCTGATGCAACGCGGTGTAGGCTTGTAGATCAGCTCTGTTCCCTGCGCTTCTATTAAAAGGGTAGAAAATAATAAATAGCGTGTGACCGCGTGTCTGTGAGAACCGATAGAGAGAACCGAAATTGAATTATTGTAATGGGTACCCGGTACCCAGGCACGTTCGGTTCGGTACATACTTGGTCCCGAGTTTCGGGACCCACCCCTAATCCAGACTAGAGTAGATGTTAGTCGTTGTATAAGGGTTTTAACCAGTGTAATGTCATGTATAGATCCAGACTAGAGTAGATGTTAGTCGTCGTATAAGGGTTTTAACCAGTGTAATGCCATGTATAGATCCAGACTAGAGTAGATGTTAGTCGTCGTATAAGGGTTTTAACCAGTGTAATGTCATGTATAGATCCAGAGTAATGTTAGTGGTCGTATAAGGGTTTTAACCAGTGTAATGTCATGTATAGATCCAGAGTAATGTTAGTGGTCGTATAAGGGTTTTAACCAGTGTAATGTCATGTATAGATCCAGAGTAATGTGGTCATATAAGGGTTTTAACCAGTGTAATGCCATGTATAGATCCAGAGTAATGTGGTCATATAAGGGTTTTAACCAGTGTAATGTCATGTATAGATCCAGAGTAATGTTAGTGGTCGTATAAGGGTTTTAACCAGTGTAATGTCATGTATAGATCCAGAGTAATGTTAGTGGTCGTATAAGGGTTTTAACCAGTGTAATGTCATGTATAGATCCAGAGTAATGTTAGTGGTCGTATAAGGGTTTTAACCAGTGTAATGCCATGTATAGATCCAGAGTAATGTTAGTGGTCGTATAAGGGTTTTAACCAGTGTAATGCCATGTATAGATCCAGAGTAATGTGGTCATATAAGGGTTTTAACCAGTGTAATGTCATGTATAGATCCAGAGTAATGTGGTCATATAAGGGTTTTAACCAGTGTAATGTCATGTATAGATCCAGAGTAATGTGGTCATATAAGGGTTTTAACCAGTGTAATGCCATGTATAGATCCAGACTAGAGTAGATGTTAGTCGTCGTATAAGGGTTTTAACCAGTGTAATGTCATGTATAGATCCAGACTAGAGTAGATGTTAGTCGTCGTATAAGGGTTTTAACCAGTGTAATGTCATGTATAGATCCAGACTAGAGTAGATAGTGGTCGTATAAGGGTATAACCTTCACCCACTGTGTTAAAAAAAACACTGTCTCTCGCCAGGTGTGTCCAAGGCGACGCGCGTGGGTCACTTCAAGGCCATCATGAGCATGTCCTTCCTGCAGCTGTGCGGGGCGCGCTGCAGTGACGTCATCTACATCACCCTGCCCCTCTACCACATGTCTGCCTCCCTGCTGGGGATTGGAGGATGCATCCAGCTGGGTAACCAATAGAACGGCAGGCTTCTCACAGTGGGGTCTCCCTGGGGGGGTCCTGCCAGGGGGGGGGGGTCATTTACGTTGATGCTACGTTAATGACTTAATGTAGCATCAAAATCAGTTTAACCACTTTTTAACCAAAAAGAGCAGATCTACAACCTCAGAACACACTGTGAGCTTGTAGATCTGCTCTTTTGCAAAGTGCATCAAACCACTTCACAATAACCACATGAATATGATATTTTTGTTAAAAAAAGTGATTTCCAGAAGTTCTACCAAATTAGAATATCGTCTCTGTCGTGTGGAAACCTCATATATCCAAGACTGTTACCTTTCAGGATACCAATTCAAAAGTAGCGAAAGTAGCAGATCTACGTACAAGCTCGAAACGTGTCGGTTTGCGCTGTGTTTCGAGCTTGTACATCTGCTATTTGTTGACTGCTTTTGTGTGACGCTGTAAAGTAGGCAATTAATTTACAAAAAGACAACACAAATAGAATATGGAGATAAGAGGTTTCTGCCCGACAGCAGCGATATACTCTAATTCATAATATTCTCTGTTATTACAATATATAACTTATGCAATTGGGCCAATTTGGTCTCCGGGCTCTTCTATTGAGACAGGCAGGCTCTATTGGCTCAATGATAAAACATAAACATACATTTATTTGTATTATTAATATTATTAATAATTTTCAACAGGTGCTACTTGTGTGTTAAAGAAGAAGTTTTCCGCAGGCCAGTTCTGGAAGGACTGCATGAAGAATGAAGTGACTGTGTTCCTGTACATAGGGGAGCTGTGTCGCTACCTCGTCAACCAGCCTACTGTAAGAAATTACATTTATTACTACCTCGTCAACCAGCCTACTGTAAGAAATTACACTTATTACTACCTCGTCAACCAGCCTACTGTAAGAAATTACATTTATTACTACCTCGTCAACCAGCATACTGTAAGAAATTACACTTATTACTACCTCGTCAACCAGCCTACTGTAAGAAATTACACTTATTACTACCTCGTCAACCAGCCTACTGTAAGAAATTACACTTATTACTACCTCGTCAACCAGCCTACTGTAAGAAATTACACTGATTACTACCTCGTCAACCAGCCTACTGTAAGAAATTACACTTATTACTACCTCGTCAACCAGCCTACTGTAAGAAATTACACTGATTACTACCTCGTCAACCAGCCTACTGTAAGAAATTACACTTACAGTATTACTACCTCGTCAACCAGCCTACTGTAAGAAATTACACTGATTACTACCTCGTCAACCAGCCTACTGTAAGAAATTACACTTACAGTATTACTACCTCGTCAACCAGCCTACTGTAATTAACACTGATTACTACCTCGTCAACCAGCCGACAGCAAAGCCCAAACCACACCAGTTGCAACAAAACCGTTTTAAGGTCAACCACACCAATGCAACTTCTTGAGTTGAGTTGCCAAAAGTGCCCTTTTGCCTGCCTGACTAACATTGTCTGCACGTCCCTGCTGGTTAATGTACAGTCTAGTTTAATGTACAGTATGGTTAATGTACAGTTTAGTTTAATGTACAGTATAATAATGTACAGTATGGTTAATGTACAGTATGGTTAATGCACGTCGTGTGGTTTTTCCAGACGCTGGAGGAGCGTGCCCACAAAGTGCGCGTGGCGGCGGGGAGCGGCCTCCGGGCCGACGTGTGGAGGGAGTTCACGCGGCGCTTCGGGAGGATCGGTGTCCGCGAAGGCTACGGCCTGACGGAGGCCAGCATCGGGTTCCTCAACTACACCGACGAGGTGGGGCCCATCGGGAGGGCCAGCTACTTCAACAAGGTGAGTCTAACGAGGTGGGGCCCATCGGGAGGGCCCTCTACTTCAACAAGGTGAGTCTAACGAGGTGGGGCCCATCGGGAGGGCCCTCTACTTCAACAAGGTGAGTCTAACGAGGTGGGGCCCATCGGGAGGGCCAGCTACTTCAACAAGGTGAGTCTGAGGTGGGGCCCATCGGGAGGGCCCTCTACTTCAACAAGGTGAGTCTAACGAGGTGGGGCCCATCGGGAGGGCCCTCTACTTCAACAAGGTGAGTCTAACGAGGTGGGGCCCATCGGGAGGGCCCTCTACTTCAACAAGGTGAGTCTAACGAGGTGGGGCCCATCAGGAGGGCCCTCTACTTCAACAAGGTGAGGTGGGGCTGCCTAATTCTAGACTACGACGGTGTCTATCCTATCCGGGGATACTAGTAGTAAGAAGTGTTAGATGCCCGCAGGGCGGAGCATTCTTCTCACATTGTAATAAACCAAGAAACCAATTCAGCCAGCCAACAGCATAATGGTGTAATCATTAGACTAACCTCCCAGGTTTGAATCCTGCTGCTGACACTATTTTTCCAAGTTTTAGACCACAACGGAGGAGCGCCCTCTCTAGCGAACTTGAGCCACGAGAGACAACACAGGGCACGCTAAAACGCACAAGTTGCCGTGTCCAACGTTGCGAAGTTCGCTAGAGCCGACTCAGCCCCGTTCGAGTTGCGAGCCAATGCCAAGACCGAGCAATATTTATTTCCCACCACGGAGTAACCTCGCATCTGTGTCACCAGACTATCCACCTCGGAGGAAAGTCAGGGTGTTACCAAGGCATAGTATTGAATCACACTGTGGGGCCCATCGGGGAAGAATCTGGAAAGAATTATTTATTAATTATCTATCTAAGACAGTGTTTGTTTCATAAAAATGTTATGAGCGACTTTCTTCCGTGCAGGCGATTATGACCTGACATTTGAATTTGAGGTTGCGCTCGGGTGTACAAGCTCACAAGCATGACGTGTTGTGAGCTTGTAGATTGGCTATTTTCAGCATGCAACCAAGTGTAAAATCAGCTATTACGACGTCATCATCGCCTGCCAAAATACATTTTAGCTGACAAAGTAAACAGTAGATTTAGTCAACTATCAATAGAAAAAATTAAACTTTTCCATTGACCTAAATATGACTAAAACTAAATTCAAAAGACTATTACTTTAAATGAAAATGTGCTGTCAAAATCAACACTGTTTTACAGTTAATAATACGGTACTCTTGTTTGTTTTTTCCAGCTGAATATGCCTTTCGAGCTGTTGAGATGTGACGCAGAGACATATGAACCCGTCCGCACAGACACTGGAAGATGTGTGCCGTGTCAAAGAGGTGAAATAAATCATAGGCAGGTCAAACCACTGTTCATGTACGTTCACGTTAGGGTTGTCCTGATCCGACCACATCGGAAATCAGGGCAGATCACGCCATTTTCAAATGATCGGAATTGGATCGGGAGCAAAAGAAAACGTAATCCCTAGTATCAATACTATAATATCATGATATTAGAGTAGATATTGTCTGTAATTTTGGATATTGTACTATTGTGATATGGCGTGTGTTCTTTTTTTTAAACTTATCCCACGATTTTGTAACCCATTTTTCAACCCTGACCGAATAATTACCGTAAACCCCCAAAATGTGTCATTATGTATATATGGCCCTATTTTTGTCAGTGTCCCTACTTCCACTACACTGTCACTTGTCCCTAAACTTCTTTGCCTTTACTTACAAAATCTTACAACTAGCCTATCTACATGGACACACACCACGAACGCCCGGGGGTATTTAGGACCATTAAATCAGAGCGCCCAGCGATTTGCAGCAACGGAGCACATTTCGAGATGCACCAGGCGCCATCTTGTAGCTGAAGTAGCCGCGATGGGCCGTCAAAAACATAATCTTTGATTAGAATTGGACAGATTGTCAAGAGTTATTCACGTTTTAAGATTTTCGATCTCATCCACTAAAATGAGGTGAGAACATTTTGGATGACGTCCCAACCGGAAATGACATTGAATGTTGCCCAACAGGCGCTCCCAGCCTGTGGAGCGATGCACTCTGTTATGATATCAATAAAGTTCTGTCCTTTTATTAATCTCTGTCCTGAGCATCGAGCGTTACTATTTGATAGGACGGAGAACTCTGTTTATGCCGCTCAGGGTGTTAACCACTTCAGCCCCTACAGTATATACATATTGGCCATTTAAAAATAGCCGATCTACTGAGCTTGTAGATCGGCTATTTTCAAAAGATTTGTATACATTTGAAAACTCGAAATGGGACATTCTGCACAATGAGTGCTTTTACCTTTTGGCACATTTTGATGGCAATACTTTTGTACTTTTACTCAAGTCCATTTATAATTCCGGGCTTTTACTTGTAACGGAGAGTATTTCTACATTGCAGTATTGATACTTTTAACTACTGGCACTATAGGAGAGACGGGCCTCCTGGTGGCGCCGCTGTCCTTCACCAACCAGTTCCTGGGCTACGCCGGCAACGAGACGCAGTCGGAGAAGAAGCTGCTCCGCGATGTGCTGCGCCAGGGAGACGTCTACTTCAACACCGGAGACCTCATGCTGCACGACCACCGTGACTTCCTCTACTTCAGGGACCGCCTCGGGGACACCTTCAGGTGACCGGCGTTGATTTTGAGTTACTGTAGTTAAGAGAGCCAATGAGGCGGGGGGGGGGGCAGAAAACAGGCCGGTCACGTGGTTCGTGTAACTCGTTTGTCACTCTCTAAAGCCCATAGACTCCAATGCATTCCGTAAACTTCCGGTTCAGGCCCTTGTCACTCTTCGCCAATAGAAGTCAATGTAGAAGATTGGATTGGCCCCATGAAGTAAACAGAGTTGTCGTAACTCTCATCCATAATACTCTTGTTTTGGTCACAGTCTGTTGAGTAAAATTGAATCCGAAATGTTTTAGTGTCAGTCTAGTTTTAGTCGAATAAATCTACAGTTGTTTTTGTCGACTAAAATGAATTTCGGGAGGCCTTGATGGCATCGTAATGGTTGATTTTACACTTGGTTGTATGCTGAAAATGCAACCAAACATGAAATCACTTTTAGTTCTACTGAATAATTCCTCATTTTCATTTAGTTTCTATTTGCTATTATTATATATTATATATATTTACTCATAGTTTTAGTCATCATAGCTTAGTTTATTTAGTTTTTGTTTAGTTTTTGTCAGTGGAAATAAAGGTAGTCGACGAACATTTTCCATCATAGTTTTAGTCGACGAAATCGAAATTTAGGTGACTTTGTTGATTCTGATGGCAAATTTTCATTTAGTTTTAGTCATAGGCCTTTCATGTTTTAGTCATCTGAAAAATAAATAAAGGGAAGCTCCGCACACTCAGATCTGTGCACAATCAATGTATTTATTTAGCTAAATATACATTGATTGTGCGCAGATCTGAGTGTGCGGAGCTTCCCTTTTTTTTCTCATCTTCCCTTTGTGCCTCTCTTAAGTTTTTTCAGCGGATGAGCGGTGGTTCTTTTTCCATGTTTTAGTCATCTGAAATGTTTTAGTCAGTCTAATTTCAGTCGACTAAATATCATACCATTTTAGTCGACTAAATATACAGTTGAATTTAGTATTTTTTTTGCCAGGCCTTGATGGCGTAACGGCAGATTTTATACACTTTCATGCTGAAAATATCCAGTCTACGAAAATAGAAGCCAATCTGCAACCAAACATAAAATGATTTGTCTTTTTAGTTCTACTGGTCACTTCTCCACTAGTCTCTCCTTAACATTTCTGTCGACAAAATTATTTGTTGACAAAATTGTCAATATATTTACTATTTAGTCATAGATTTAGTTTTTATTTCGTTTTTTGTCCGTTTTCTGTCATAGCAGTGCATGTTCTTTTTGTGGGGTGCAGGCTTTAGTTCCGACATGCTATTGGTCCGACTGTCATTAGAACGACGACCTACCTCAAACCCTAACCTAACCATAACCGCAAGCACGGAGCAGCGCATGTTCGCCAACCTTAACGCATGTTCGCCAATCTTAATCCGGTCGTCAACATTAATGCATGTTTGCCAACCTTAATCCGATCGTTGTTTCTGCATGTCGGTCCTATGGTGTGTCGGATAAGCGTGCGCACGCCCCTTTTGTGCTCATTATGGAGATCTCTTTTTCTGCCTGTCCTTTTTGTCTGTCCTTTTTGGGTACCCTGATGTCATCGGTATACTGCATGCCCATATATGGGCTTTCCCGTATAAGATCTTGTGAACTCTTCGCCGAAAGTTCGCCCCGAGAATAAAGGACTCTATAGCATATACTTTTGACCACTTGAACACCAGCATCCCTATCCTGGGGGTGGGGTTGGTGAAAAGAGTTGGTGTAGAAAGAACAGTGCAACTCAGCTCTGTTTTACTAAGCATAGAGGGTCAAACTGAAGTGACATTGATAGATTCCAATATTATCAAAGTATTCCGAGGCACCCCTGGACGTGTGTACGTGTGCACCCACCTGGTGTAGGGGTTCATAATGGAGGCCTTGGCAGGGCTGAAACACTGCCCTAATTTGGAGTCATACGTCACATCATACATCACAGATATATCATAAACGGACTGCATTTATACCTCCAAAAGCGTTTTAACACACATCGACGCTCAGGCCTGAGAGAAGCACACAGAAAGTCAGCCCTAAAGACAACGGCCAGAGATATCGCCAAAGGAGCAAAAAACACAAACGTAGCCATGGAAAGCCGAGGTCTGCACTCCCAGCAGCAGGACAGCGTGGTGCCGCTGGTGGGCCCCGGCCCGCAGGGCACGCACGGCGTCCGGGACACGCTGCGCGGCGGCTTCGCCGGCAGCGTCCAGAGCCAGCTGCTCCCCGCCCACGTGCTGGAGCTGCCCGAGAAGAACTTCCAGCTGAACCGCGACCGCCTCCGCCTGGCCACGCTGCGCAGTGAGCAGGGCCTCCACGCGCCGCTGCGGCTGCAGATGGAGCTGCAGGCGGCGGGGCAGGCGGGGCAACGCCTGGCCTTTCTGCCCAGCTCCCACGTGGCGCGCGACACGCTCCGCGGGACGGATGAGAGTATCGGCTTCGAGGACATCCTCAACGACCCGGAGCAGAGCGAGCGGATGGGCGACCCGCATAGGATGGTGGAGCACAAGCTGGGGCTGTTGTGATGGACGTTGTTGGACCGATGTGCGCGCGCCCGCACACACACACAGTCTTATCGTTCTTGAACCCTCATAATGAAATCGTTCTTGAACCCTCATAATGAAATCTATACAGATGTGCCATTTGAGAACTCATGCCATTGGCAAGACAGTGAGTGGATTGTCAGTAAATTGTCAGAACATTGTCAGTGAGAAAGGAGGGAATTTGCAATAGTGTTATGTCAATGCTATTCAGATTCGAAAAGTGATTTGCCAGGGACCCTACCAGAAGAGAAGATTTCCACCATTGAACCAGTTCAGTTATTTTCCCGCCTAACAGTGAACCAGTGTGAAACAGTGTTTCCACTGGAAATGAATTGATTCAGAACCCTAAAGTTGGTTCGGAACTGGAACCAAAAAAAGTGAACCACTGAAACCGGTAGTTCTCAACTTTTTTTAAAGAGATTGTGACATTAAAAAAAAAGTTTTTGTATTTTTTCTTAATTTATTTAGGTTTTCTGAGCTCAATTGCACTCGCTCAAACAAGTGCTCAGATTTTCCTGCTGTTTGTGATGTCACAGCATGCAAATCCCATATGTTAATGGGATTTGCCAGCAGATGTTTTGCCTGTTTCCATTGCAGCTCAAAAGGCTTCCAAACCCCAGATAACTCCAGACCACAGAATATCTACTGAATGTTCAAAGTTTTTTCTGTGTATTTAAGGTCATAAAACCTAAAAGAAACGAAAAATTAAGATTAATGAAAATTAAAGCCATGAAACATTTTAGACCAGATTCTACAAACTTCTTTTAAATCCCGTAGTCAGTGGTGTTCATACTGATGATATGTATTTGGCTGCAAATCTCAAAATATGTTGTCCCCCCAAAAAAAAGGTAAGATTTGAGTCAAAAATGTTCATTGGGAAAGAATATATTCAAAGATTTGCACACATTTTCACATTTCTTTCCAAAGATAGCAGATCTACAAGCTTGTAGCGTGGCACTCAGTGCTTGTAGGTCTGATATTTTTCAATAGCTAAAGTATAAAATAATTGTAAAGTGGTTAAAAGCGAAGTGACTATTTTTTACACTGTTATGAATCACTTTGCAACCCAATTCTGGGGTGGACTATTGTTGGCAAAAAGGTTTGGTGGAGAGAAGAGGTTCTCAGCCCTTTTCATATCAAGGTCCATTATTTATTCGGTATTTGAGCTACAGACCACCATTTGATGAGATTTAGCCTCTCAGACCCAAAACTTGGATTTTTTTGTTGTCGTTGGATAACATTGTGTACACAATTTCATGCTGTATTGATGTGGTACCATTGAAGGAGATACAGTAACAGGCAAACGTTGATCAAAATAACAATTCTTCTACATCTAATTGTAGATGTTTAACGATAATTTGACCCGTAATGGTAGCCTGGTAAACCGCTCCCCCTTGAACAAAATTGTCTAGGGGAGGGCTTTACCAGTCTACCGTAAGGGTCCATTTGGTTTCATTTTACACTCTCAAGAGTTAAAGATCTAGACTATAAGGGTCCATTTGGTTACCAACTCTCCATTATTTAGCTGGGGACCACATGGAACCCCCTCAAGGACCACTGGTTGAAAACCATTGTTGTATCAGCCTGTAGCCCCCTGTCTATCCAGTGCTGTATTGGCCTGTAGCGGCTTGTAGCCTCCTGTCTATCCAGTGCTGTATTGGCCTGTATCCTCCTGTCTGTCGAGTGCTGTATTGGCCTGTATCAGCCTGTAGCCTCCTGTCTGTCCAGTGCTGTATTGGCCTGTAGCGGCCTGTATCCTCCTGTCTGTCCAGTGCTGTATTGGCCTGTATCAGCCTGTAGCCTCCTGTCTGTCCAGTGCTGTATTGGCCTGTAGCCTCCTGTCTATCCAGTGCTGTATCGGCCTGTAGCCTCCTGTCTGTCCAGTGCTGTATCGGCCTGTATCAGCCTGTCTATCCAGTGCTGTATCGGCCTGTATCAGCCTGTCTATCCAGTGCTGTATCGGCCTGTATCAGCCTGTCTATCCAGTGCTGTATCGGCCTGTAGCCTCCTGTCTGTCCAGTGCTGTATCGGCCCGTATCGGCCTTCAGCCTCCTGTCTATCCAGTGCTGTATCGGCCCGTATCAGCCTGTCTATCCAGTGCTGTATCGGCCCGTATCAGCCTGTCTATCCAGTGCTGTATCGGCCTGTATCAGCCTGTCTATCCAGTGCTGTATCGGCCTGTATCCCCCTGTCTGTCCAGTGCTGTATCAGCCTGTATCAGCCTCCTGTGTGAGTTTGTCCAGCACCTGGAGTAGGGTGAGAGAACACGTCAGCGTGATCCTCTTCTCTCGGGAGCGGCTGCCCTTGTCCATGCACACGTCGCTCCTCCTCACGCCTAGCACCTCGGCCAGGTACCTGACCAGCTCCACGTTGGCCTGCCCGCCCACGGGGGGCGCCGCTACGGAGACCCCCACCGCCTCCGGCGACACGTGCGTGATGGCGGTGCGCTTGGCGCCGGGCGTCGCACGCACGGACACGGCGAGAGCTCCGCTCTTGCCGTCTCGCGCCACCGGCCCGGCGGGCGTGGGGGGAAGTGATGACGTTGTTTCAACGACGCTGGCTTTCTGTCCACCTTTGGGCGTTTTGTCTTTTTTGGGCATTTTCTTGTGTTTTCTGGAGAGAGGTGCCCCCTGCCCTGGTTGGTGGAGGTGGGAGTCGCCGATGGGGTTTTCCAATCCGTCTTTGAAGAGCTGGAAAGTGGGACATTAAAATCAGCTATGATTTCTGAACCCACTAGATATGTCACAGACGTCTGATATCATACATACTGTATGTACTGTATGATGTCACACAGTCACAGATATCTGATGACACAGGCTGGTCACATGAAGTCAGAGATCTACATTGGAGCCACACTGTTTCTATGTGGATCCCAAAATCCATAGAAAATCAAACCAGTGTTGATTTTGACAGCACATTTTGATTTCAGTGTTGATTTAGATTTAGTTTAGTCATAGTCTTTTGAATAAAATTTCATTCATTTTTTGTCATATTTTAGTCATCTGAAATGTTTCAGCCCTGTACATTTCAGCCATTTGAAAATACCCAATCTACAATCTCGCACTGCGACACATTGTTGTGGGCTTGCCATTTTCATAAAATGTGTATATTTGAAAAGGAGACATTCTGCATAATGAGTACTTCCCACTTTTGGTACTTTAGGTACATTTTGATGCCAACACTTTTGTACTTTCACTTCAACTACATTTCGAATTCCGGACATCTTTCTACTAGAGCTGGGACTCGATTAAAAAAATTAATCTAATTAATCAGAGGCTTTGCGATTAATTAATCTAGATTAATCGCATTTTAATCGCATATCATTATTTGACCAGAGAACAGTGAGAAAGCAATTTTTTCAAATGGATTTTGATATACTAGTGAATCAATGAATAGTGAATACATAAGTTTAAGCAATAAAACATTGTTTTTGTAGTAATAGGGGTAATAATTCTTTATAGAAAAATTGCACACAACTGTGCTGTAATCCACGCTACCATCGGATAGCCTTTTAAATCCTATTTCCAATCCACGGGGACAAGCAAAGTGGTCTCAGCGGCTTCCCCCAGTCTGGTGAACTGTCTGCGGTGTCTGGTGGTGTTATTGTCTGAAGAGGACACGGACACTTGGTGCGCAGGTCCGTCTGAAAACTGTCCAGTGACAACGTTCCGCGGTGAAAAAAATAGTGCGATTAAAATGCGTTAATTGTTTTAATGCATACACTTTTCTGTAGTTAATTAATCGCAATTAATCACAATTAGTCCCGGCCCTACTTTCTACTTGTAACAGAGCACTTCTACATTGCAGTATTGATACCTTTATACTGAGGGGGAGAACGTCTCCACCACAGAGGTGGTGATGGTGTGTCACTGTTGTTGACTGATGGAAGGGGGAGAATGTGTCCAGTTGTCCACTACAGGGCGGTGGTGATAGTGTGTTGACAGGTGGAAGGGGGAGAACATCTCCACCGCAGAGGTGATATTGGTGTGTTCACGATGTTACAGTTACAGTTACCTTCACACCACTGGTTGTTGCTGACCGGTGGAAGGGGAGAATGTGTCCACCACAGGGGTGGTGATGGTGTGTTGTTGTTGTTGACAGGTGGAAGGGGGAGAACGTGTCCACCACAGAGGTGTCCGAGGCTCTGAGCAGTGTGGACTTCATCCAGGACGTCAATGTTTACGGAGTGACCGTCCCAGGTCTGTACCCCTGCCTAAGCCTAACCCTACCTAACCCCCCTAAAATGTGTTTTGGCAGGCCTTGATGGTGTCATAATGCCTGATTTTACACTTTTATACTTGCATGATGTAAATAGTCGATCTACATTAATTATGTCTCCAAACTGTGTGCACAGGATATGAAGGTCGAGCGGGCATGGCGGCCGTGGTTTTGAAAGCAGACCACGTGCTGGACGGCGAGAAGCTCTACCGGAATTTAGTGAGAACACTGCCTGCCTACGCCTGGCCCCGCTTCCTTAGGATACAGGTATGAATAACCCTACACCTGCTGGCCCTGGTTCGTTAGGATACAGGTATGACTAACCCTACACCTGGCCCTGGTTCCTTAGGATACAGGTATGAATAACCCTACACCTGCTGGCCCTGGTTCGTTAGGATACAGGTATGACTAACCCTACACCTGGCCCTGGTTCCTTAGGATACAGGTATGAATAACCCTACACCTGCTGGCCCTGGTTCGTTAGGATACAGGTATGACTAACCCTACACTTGGCCCTGGTTCCTTAGGATACAGGTATGAATAACCCTACACCTGCTGGCCCTGGTTCGTTAGGATACAGGTATGACTAACCCTACACCTGGCCCTGGTTCCTTAGGATACAGGTATGAATAACCCTACACCTGCTGGCCCTGGTTCGTTATGATAGAGGTATGACTATAACCCTACACCTGGCCCTGGTTCCTAAGGATACAGGTATGAACTAGAAATGCACTCTGTCGAGGTGCCAACTTGCGCCTTGCACACAAGTAGGTCATACATGGCCTACTAGAGCCTACGGAATGCGTTTGTGGGCGTGTTCTCTCCTCCGCCATACCCTGGGTGGGGTCGGCAAAAGGGCCTTTCTGTGTTCCCCCCGTGTCCCCTAGGCCTTACCTGGTACCCTCACAAAAACATGCAGTAATCCTGGTCTCTAAACTGCCTCCCCCTGGCCAGCCGCGGTGCATGATGGAGGGGAAAGGAACTGGTTGGAATAACGTGTTCCTTCCACGCGTTATACGTCCTACCGGGGAAACTTCCCCCCCTGTCAGGTGAAAAGAAGTGGCTTGGACTCCTCATGCATTGAGCAATTCCACACTTATTTTAACAAAAACATAACAATATCCCTGGCTTTCTTTGAAGCATCAGTCTTTGTCCGAATGTTTTTTCCGGGTCAGGAGTCTCTGGACGTGACGGAGACCTACAAGCAGCGGAAGCAGGCGCTGGTCCAGGAGGGATTCCACCCCGGCTCCGTCCGCGGCCCTCTCTACTTCCTGGACGCGTCCCGGAAGGACTACATTTCCCTAACACCACCTGTGTACCACGACATCATCAACGCACAGGTCAAACTGTAGCCGTCCCGGTGTCACTCTATCTGTGACGGCGACCTCACGTCCTCATCCGAAATACCATACTAAACCTACTATTCTTTTTGTTAGTTATGTGCGAGACTTTTTAGTGTGTTTCTAATCGTTAGTACGTGAAATGCATACTAAATTAGATTCACGAAATATTACAGTATGCAACAGTGGATGCTACCCAAGCCATCTCTGGTTTACGTCCAGTATCTGTGTGAAGTGGACGCCTTTTTAGGAGACCGACCGGAAGCAGGTTGGAGTCTATTCATTCCAATGGGAGAGTGAACGTGAACACAGTTTCTGAATCATTCTTTAGCTCCACGGTCACCAAACTAAATATTTGATCCAATAATGTAAGCTGCACAGTCTTCCCAAAATGTTCACTAAAATGGCTTTTTTTTCTTTCAGACAGACAATTCAGGAGAAAATCTACTTTTTTATCGACATTTCTCAATACACTCCCATGGGATCTAGCACCAGTAACCATAGGACGTTCGTTCACGAATTCTGCCGCCAGACACCGTTTTACAGTTTCGCCTCTAGTGGCTCCAATCGGGATGGCGGATCTTAATAAATGAACAGTCTTTGACACTATGCTGCTATTCTAGACCGCTAGGCCATTGCCCGCCTCTACGCTGCTATGAATGTCCCACAATGCAACGCGGTAGCTGCGACCACAACGACATTCCAGAATTGACATGGCGGACATCGACCAAACCTCCATCGTAACGTCCAATTATGCTTGTATTAAACAGTTAGTTAGTTTGTTGAAATGTATGACGTCCTGTAAACGTTTATCTGCTACTGTACACATGCCACACGCCAGTGCCGTGTTGATTTTGGCGACTAAAAACGGATGCATTTTTTTTTTGTCGACTACCTTTTGTCACTTATGAAAACTAAATAGAAACTAAGCTATGATGACTAATACTAAATATATTGACAATTCCGTCAACAAATAACTAGACTAAAATGTTAGAAAGCGACTAGTGGAGAAGAAATTCAGTTGAACTAGAACTAAGACAAATCATTTTGTGTGATTGCACTCGGGTGTTAAGCTTGTTGTGAGCTATTTTCAGCATGCAGCCAAGTGTAAAATCAGGCATTACTAAAACATATGTTTTCTCAACAAAATCAACAATCTTATGATATTTAGTCAAGTAAAACTAGACTAAAACTAAAACTTTCCATAAGATTAAAACTAAATAACATTTTATTATTAAGACTGACGTAGTACCTCTGCTTTGTCACAAGATGGGGCACTTTCTTAACATATCGTCTCATTAGCATGTCTGAAGTTCAATGCTGAGCATTTACAAGCCTCTTATTACTGTGGCTTTTCTGTTTGTTATTTTTTTTTTTTTAATCTTGGCTGGAAATAGCAGCCGATTCCACAAACCGGATGCCAGGGTGCATATGCTCAGAGGTATGTTGAACAATAGGATATTGATTAGTATGTAGAATATGGATCATTTGGATGCAACCAAACATTATACTGTATGTCCGATCCACATTTTTTTTAAATATTTTATTATGAAAAGGAAAAATAATCCTTTTCTACAGCCTTCTGTCCGTATATATTTGCTGCTGTCGAGTAGAAACCTTTTATATCCAAAAGAGTTACTTTTCCCAGACTGTGTTTTTGGTCAAAACAAGCTTTTTTCCGGCCCCTAACCCATGAACCAATGGCTGTTGTTTTCTTTATTTACCTGGCGTTCCTTTGCCTCCCACATGTGCCTTTGTTTACATGGTGGACACATTGTGGGTGTGGATTGTCAGACAAAAGTTAAACAAGCTGAAAACACTGGCACTGTCAGAGGAGTTAAATAATGAATACCTGGCACTCAAAGAGATCTTTTTTTTTTTAAGTTTAAATATGGCCTTAACTAGGTGATTCCCGACAGCAACGAAATACGCTTTTACTCCAAAGTTTACAAACGACATAAACCAATCAATGTCTCTAGCATAAAAAGAATGCATCAAATGCAGTTTAATGTCGTATTCCAAATTCATCAGGTTGTAATTATAAAGACAGACCTTTATAAAAATTAACTCTTAACATTTCTGTCTAGATGAAAGATATATTCTCTTAACTTAATTATTTTCTTTATTTAATACCTCCAGATTAGCTATCATAGTACAACACTATATGGATTAATGGTTCTCGGACTGGGGGTCTTGGCTCCAAGGGGGTCCCCAAGAAAAAAATACTAATAATACTATATATATATATATATATATATATATATATATATATATATCAATTTGGAAATGGACGATCTACAAGCTTGGACATCAAGCTGTTGTAATCTTTTTATTTCATTATCTTGACATTTTGTGAAATATGTGGACAGATTTTTAACATTTTTAACAAATCTTCTCTCATTGGGGGCTCCTCGCACAAAACCGTTTCAGATGGTGGTTCGCCATCAAATACATATCAATCTGGGGGTCCTCCATATGAAAATGTTTGCGAACCACTGCTGTAGATTCTTTTAATTATTATTATTAATAATCATAATAAAAGCAGGTTGGAAAGATTTTATTGTAAAGGTGAACATTCTGCTTTACAGATTCATGTTTTTTTTTACATTCATGACTTTTCTCTTTTAATATTGATGCACCAGCACGAAGCACAAACTATCAAGCATTCATTCCTCCAAACAAAATGTACTTTTTAAGTCTGATGTACTGTATAATTGTTTCTATTATTTCAATTGTAAAATAGATTATATATGACATAAATGTCAGTCTTTTGTAAGTCTTAACATTTCTTAAATAAAGTGAATGTATCCAGACGTGTGTGTGTCTCTTCTCGGATAAAACCGCCCACCTGTGTTTTTTTCGGGTTGCGTTACAATGGACAGGTGAAAAGTGCAGGCTCAGTGACAACGTAGTATGCAGCGGTATTGAAAAATAGCAGATCTACAAGCTCGTGCATGTACTGTAGCTCTTCTATTTCTAGAAGAATCGTGAAAACGTGTGCAAATCTTTTGGTTTTGAATATATATATTCTTACCCAGCGAACGTTTTTAACTCAAATTTGCTTCTGCAGGGGTCACTGGAACAAAATATTTTCAGATGTCCGCGGACAAATTCAGATAATTCTGAGAGTCCTTGACATGATAAGGTTTGAGCACCACTGATTGTTTTTTCAGAAAACTAATCAGATAATTTTGTAGAATTGGGTCCTCATCCTCATGAGTTCCATCACATTTGGTTTCTGGAACCGGTTTTCATCACACTGTCGGAGGTGGTTATGTGGACTTCACGTATCTGCTATATACAATTACAATACCGGCGGTTCTCAAACTTCATTTCATGAACCACCATATGGTCCATATCACATCTACAGTACAAGCTCACAACGCCTCACAACGAGGTGTTGTGAGCTTGTACTGAGTCAAACTAAATGTAATACCTCAACTCCTACAATTCCAAGTGCTTGTAACTGGATCCCCAGTTCAAATATGATTATTTATATATTCGCAATTATTTTTGAGTGGTGCAACCACTCCTATACGGAGCTTTGTGTGTCTCTGGCTGTGTCCGTGTCCCTGGCTGTGTCCCCCTGTCCCTGGCTGTGTCCGTGTCACTGGCTGTGTCGTGTATGTCCGTGTCCCTGGCTGTGTCCCCCTGTCCCTGGCTGTGTCCCTGGCTGTGTCCCTGGCTGTGTCCCTGTGTCGCTGGCTGTGTCCCCCTGTCCCTGGCTGTGTCCCTGTGTCACTGGCTGTGTCCCCCTGTCCCTGGCTGTGTCCCTGTGTCACTGGCTGTGTCCCCCTGTCCCTGGCTGTGTCCCCCTGTCCCTGGCTGTGTCCCTGGCTGTGTCCCCCTGTCCCTGGCTGTGTCCCTGGCTGTGTCCCCCTGTCCCTGGCTGTGTCCCTGGCTGTGTCCCCCTGTCCCTGGCTGTGTCCCTGTGTCCCCCTGTCACTGGCTGTATCCCTGTGTCACTGGCTGTATCCCTGTGTCCCTGGCTGTGTCCCCCTGTCCCTGGCTGTGTCCCCCTGTCCCTGGCTGTGTCCCTGGCTGTGTCCCCCTGTCCCTGGCTGTGTCCCTGGCTGTGTCCCTGTGTCACTGGCTGTGTCCCCCTGTCCCTGGCTGTGTCCCTGTGTCCCTGGCTGTGTCCCCCTGTCCCTGGCTGTGTCCCCCTGTCCCTGGCTGTGTCCCTGTGTCCCCCTGTCACTGGCTGTATCCCTGTGTCCCTGGCTGTGTCCCCCTGTCACTGGCTGTATCCCTGTGTCCCTGGCTGTGTCCCCCTGTCCCTGGCTGTGTCCCTGGCTGTGTCCCCCTGTCCCTGGCTGTGTCCCTGTGTCCCCCTGTCACTGGCTGTGTCCCTGTGTCCCCCTGTCACTGGCTGTATCCCTGTGTCCCTGGCTGTGTCCCCCTGTCCCTGGCTGTGTCCCTGGCTGTGTCCCCCTGTCCCTGGCTGTGTCCCTGGCTGTGTCCCCCTGTCCCTGGCTGTGTCCCCCTGTCCCTGGCTGTGTCCCTGGCTGTGTCCCCCTGTCCCTGGCTGTATCCCTGTGTCCCTGGCTGTGTCCCCCTGTCCCTGGCTGTGTCCCTGGCTGTGTCCCCCTGTCCCTGGCTGTGTCCCCCTGTCCCTGGCTGTGTCCCTGGCTGTGTCCGTGTCCCTGGCTGTGTCCCCCTGTCACTGGCTGTGTCCCCCTGTCCCTGGCTGTGTCCGTGTCACTGGCTGTGTCCCTGGCTGTGTCCGTGTCACTGGCTGTGTCCCCCTGTCCCTGGCTGTGTCCGTGTCACTGGCTGTGTCCCTGGCTGTGTCCCCCTGTCCCTGGCTGTGTCCGTGTCACTGGCTGTGTCCCTGGCTGTGTCCCCCTGTCCCTGGCTGTGTCCGTGTCACTGGCTGTGTCCCTGGCTGTGTCCCCCTGTCACTGGCTGTGTCCCTGGCTGTGTCCGTGTCACTGGCTGTGTCCCCCTGTCCCTGGCTGTGTCCGAGCATGAAAATAGCGTTTGGTTGGTTTTCATCACCAAGTGTCACTGTTGTGCAGCCTAACACACACACACACACACACACACACACACACACACACACACACACACACACACACACACACACACACACACACACACACACACATTAACTTTATATATGTATATACAGTATGATGATTTTGGGTGTGACAGTACAGAAACTCTGTCATTTCTTAACCGTTTTGGACGTGGACTTGTTTCTGTGGGTCTGGAAGTTCCGGGGACCGCCTGGGGACCCCCACATGGAGTTGCACCACTCACTTCACACAGATGTGATTTTTGCAGAATCGCTAATCGTTTCCATGTTGAAAAAACATGTTGTAAGCTTATTAGGAATCTCACATCTCACACATTAGGAAATATTATTCTTTCAATGAAATCCTCCACCTCGCAATTGGACTCTATACCAACCAAACTGCTAAAGGAAGTGCTCACCACAGTCTTACCCCACCTCCTTGCCATTATAAATGCCTCCCTATCCACTGCTATTTTCCCCGCTGTCTTCAAACACGCCATAGTACAACCCCTCTTAAAGAAGCCTAACCTAGATGCCTCGGAGCTACATAACTACAGGCCCATCTCCAAACTGTCATTTCTGTCGAAAGTTCTAGAAAAGGTCATATGCTCCCAGTTAACAACTTTCATGAACAACAATAACCTATTTGAAAAATTTCAGTCAGGTTTCAGAGCCCATCATAGCACAGAGACAGCACTCATAAAGGTCACCAATGACCTACTTCTCACCACCGATAACGGAGATTGTGCAGTGCTGGTTTTGTTGGACTTGAGTGCTGCCTTCGACACGGTGGACCACCCCATCTTGCTCAACCGCCTGCAGACATGGGTTGGTTTGCAGGGAACAGCCCTGGAACTTATCCGATCATACCTGGCAAATAGGACTTTTTGCGTCACGTCCGGAGATGCCTCCTCCTCCATAGCCCCACTCACCTGTGGTGTCCCCCAGGGCTCCATACTTGGTCCCCTACTGTTTTCAGTTTACATGCTCTCCCTAGGTGTCATTATCCATAAACATAACCTCACTTTCCATTGCTATGCAGACGACACCCAAATATACGTCCCCATAAAGTCCCCTACCCCTGACAGTCTAGTCGCCCTTAAGGCATGTCTCCTGGACATAAATAGTTGGATGTCCCAAAACTTTCTCCAGCTCAACGCAAATAAAACAGAAATAGTTCTCTTTGGCCCTCCAAGCGACACCGACATCCTAAAAAACAGCCTAGCAGACATGGCTATGAACATCACACCGGTAGCAAAAAACCTTGGGGTTTTCATTGACTCAGGCCTTAGCTTTAACACCCAAATAAAGAAAACCGTACAAGCATGCTTCTTCCAACTAAGAAGCATAGCTAAAATCAAGCCATTTTTAACAGTCCCCGACCTTGAAAAAGTTATTCATGCATTCATCACATCACGCTTAGATTATTGTAACGCACTATACACAGGCCTAACCCATAAATCCATTTCCCGCTTACAACTTGTCCAAAACGCTGCCGCCAGACTCCTGACAAACACCAGGAAACGGGACCACATCACTCCGGTCCTGGCTACACTTCACTGGCTCCCTGTTGTTTTTAGAATTGATTTTAAAATCCTTTTACTAACATTTAAGGTACAAATGGGCCAGGCACCCCAATATCTTGCCGATCTCCTACACCCCTATAACCCTCCCCGTACCCTTAGGTCCTCAGACGGGGCTCTCCTAAAGGTTCCCGAGAAATTTCATCGGGTAAACAAGGGAGAACGAGCCTTCTCTGTCCGTGCCCCTAAAATTTGGAACACCCTCCCCAAAACCATCCGACAAGCAGATACCATTGCATCTTTTAAAACTCTTCTCAAAACATACTTGTTCAGAAAAGCATTCCCCCCCTAGCCCCGTTGAATGTTTGTTCACTGAATTCTGTCGGTATTTTTATTTTTTTATTTTTATCTATTACATTGTTGTTGTTTTTATATTGTATATGAATATGCTTTCCTGTGAATTTGTTGTGCAGCACTTTGTGACTTTGTCCAGAAAAGTGCTATATAAATAAAGTTATTATTATTATTATAGATCAACTATTTCCAGTGCTAAGCTGCTCCCACAGTGATGAGCCAATTGAGGTCACTCCTCCCCAGCTGGGTGAACGCTGCTGGAATGCACTATTGGAACCTAACTAAGTACATTTACTTAAGTACTGTACTTAAGTACAATTTTGAGGTATAGTTGTACTTGAGTATTTACAATTTACAATACTTTTACTTCTACTCCACTACATCTCAGATCAAAATATTGTACTTTTACTCAACTACTGTACATTAATTTTAAAACTTTTAGCTACTAGTTACTTTGTAGATTTCGATTACTATTACAAAACTTACGTTTAACCACTTCAGCCCTATATACATTTAGACCATTTGAAAATAGCCAATCTACAAGCTCACAATGCGTTGCATTGTAGATCTGCTGTTTTCAAAGGATTTGTATACATTTGAAAACTTTAAATGGGACATTCTGCTTAGTGAGTACTTTCTACTTTTAAGTACATTTGAATACCAATGCTTTTGTACTTTTACTCAAGTACATTTTTAATTCAGGACATTGCATATACTTCAGTATATACTTCTTAAGTGAAAGATGTGAGTACTACTCCACCACTGCTGGAATTGGAATGTCAGACCAGTCAATCCTGTGGGTGTGGTCGGTGTGACAGACGGGACGGACCGGTCCGCTAGGGTGCCACTGCCCTGGCTGCACAGCAGCACAGGCAGTGTTCATTCACTTTCAGTCATAGTCTTTTGAATAAAACTTCCATTTAGTTTTAGTCACATTCTAGTCATCTGAAATGTTTTAGTTTTCGTGACAGTCTAGTTTTAGTCCGAGATTTTAGTCGACTATATCTACATTTGATTTAGTCGACTAAAATGTATTTTGGCGGGCCGTGATGGTGTCACATTGGCTGATATTTACACAGCGCTCACAAGGGCGTCGCTCTGCGACGTGTTGTGAGCTTGTAGATCTGCTATTTTCAGCATGCTACCAAGCATAACAATGACTTGTCTTTTAGTTATTGTCTCCACCAGGCCGAAGGCATGGGGGGAGAGTATGTTTTGCACTCCGTCCGTCCGTCCGTGTGTGTGTGTGTGTGTGTGTGTGTGTGTGTGTGTGTGTGTGTCCGTGAGCAGCTAATCTCGGGCACCGTTAACCCGGTCGATGCCAAATTTTGCACACACACTCCCTGGATGCCAACGATGAACCTCTGCCCCAAACTTTCCAGAACGGCCTGTTATAGCGCCACCAGGAGGCCGCTTTGTGCAAAACAAGTTTTTGCACAGTACACCTACAGATTTTGTCCAAACATCACGCAAATTGGTACACAGTCTCTCTAGTTTACTTTTGTTGCCCTTTTATCCAACCACCAGATGAAGGCAAGCTGCAATGTCCTACATTCCTATCCTGGTGACCTGCCCAGAAGGTCACTTTTTCTAGTCCTGGATCTCTTCTCCACTAGTGCCTTCGTAACATTTTAGTCTAGTTTTATTTTTTTATTTTTTACAAAATTGTCAGTACATTTAGTCTTAGTCATCAATAGCTTAGTTTTTATTTAGTTTTCGTCAGTGGAAAAAGCAACCTCAACGTACTAATGACATTGAACCCATTAAGACCTTTTACAAATGTCTTCTGTTCTGAAGTATGTTGCTATATCAGTGATGCTTAAAACCTTTTCATGTCAAGGACCCTCCCAATTTGTATTTGTCCCCCATCTCAAAATACTTTGTCCTATATATATTCAAAGATTTGCACAAATATTCAAGATTTTATTTTAATTCTTTCCCCCAAAAATAGCAGATACAAGCTCGTAGCGCGTCTTTTGAATAGATAAAGTATAAAATAATTTGGTAAAAGTTTGAATCTATAATGACTCAGATGCTTTCCCGGTTTTGATGTGTTAAGTTAAGTGATTCATTGAGTTGAATTGAATGAAGAGTTTCTCATGAAAACATTTGAGCTGAAGATTGTAATCGAGTCGACTGAAAGAAGTGTGGAAGAACTGAACATGTACTAATTGTACTACCAAGTAGGCTAATAGATCAATGTCTAGACGAGGTTAAGTGAAGCCACAACAACAGCTTTGTTTGTTCATTCAGGATCTCCCATGATAATCAATAGCACGTGAATGGCAGCTAGCAAACAGGAACAAAGTGCACTTTCTTGTTTGTCCAAAAGTACACAGGAATAGTTGGTCCAGTTGGTCCAGAGCCTAGTAAGTGTTCACTGTATGAACCCTAGCATCACTTTTCTGGGGGGGTTGGGGGGGGGGGGGGGGGATCACGACACTGACCTCATCAAACCCTGGATCGGAGAAGACTGGATCGGAGAAGACTGGACCTCAAACCCTTAGATCTCCATATATGGAGCTGACCTGTTCTGACATTCCATAATTGATCCATCCCCACCGACGCCGTTCTTCCTCTTCGATGTCTCCCTTTTGACTGATACCTGTCCAACAGGCCCGAAAATGAAGGCCCAATGCAGCCCTACCTGGGCCCTCATCAAATCCTGTACACTCAAGACACTTCTCCCACTGCTACCCTCATGGAGCTCTGCCTAACGATGATGTCACTGTAAGATGGATTTCTGAACTGCCCACAGCCCTCCTCTGAGACACAGAGTAGGAAATTGATTGTGCTATTTTATCATTGTGGACAAATTATATGAAGATAGGTTGAAAAGTGGTGAAGTCATCCTTTAAATGATATGATAGGTCCTTGGGAAAAATAAGTTATTATTTAATTAGATCATCATCATCGCCTGCACCATCATCAAACCTCAGGTGTCCTATATCTGCTTGCTCTATAGGCTAAAGGCTACAACCCTTCTATCTGAGCGCATCAACACCATCTCTTCTTCACAAAGAATCCTCCCCCTATTTAGCAGAACAACAGTCACATGACAGACAGCCCGACCCGCGGTTCACGTCACGCCCACACACACACACACACACGCGCGTGCACACACACACACACACACACACACACACACACACACACACACACACACACACACACACACACACACACACACACACACACACACACACACACACACACACGACCAGCAGTAACTATAAGTACATTTACTTAAGACTGAACTTAAGTACACTTTTGAGGTCTTTGTACTTTACTTGGGTATTTCCAATTTCCTTTTAGTTCTCAATAACACGCTTTGTTTTACAACTTTTACCACACCGGTTTATATATGCATGATGTTACATGATTGCCCTGCTCTGATCTGATTTGCATCAGAATCAAGACGTTTTTTTAGTTTTTTTTTTTACAATTATTTGAAAACTAGCCTACTTTTGAGATTAAAATTTTCATTAGAAAACCTACATTAACCACTTCAACCCTATACATTTCACCCCTTTGAAAATAGCAGATCTACAAGCTCACATCATAATGCTCTGCGATGCAATGCATTGTGAGCTTGTAGGTCAGATCATAATTATGTTGATCTGACCTCATCAAACCCTGTACACTCAAGACATGCTCCTTATATGGCCAGTACAGAATTAATTCCATGTTGATCATGCCAAAGCGCCAGCACTCACCCAGCAATCTGCCGTTAACGAGGCGGGTGCGTGCACGCGTGACGCTTCTCGCCCTCATCAGGCATCTTACTGGTAGGCCTACATGGTTTCGAGGTCGAGACGCGAAAGAGAGATTAGGCCCTAGATCTTGCACCACCCCTTACCCCTTATCCCTAAACTTATTTGCCATGTTTTACTATTTTAAAACATTTTAAAATAGTACAAAGAAAGGAAAGGTACTATGTTTACCCTGCAGGGTAACTGGACTAAGCTCAAGAACTTGTTTACAGCCAGGCCCTGCTCATAGAACATTTCATGGTAGGGGTTCAATGCCTTGTCCAAGGGCACTTCAGCTGTGGTAATTTTAACGTGCCGGTTCGGGGATACGAACTAGCGACCTTCCGATATCAAGACCGCTCCACAAACCGTTCGGCCACCGCTGCCCCTTTTACAAATAGTCAATCTACAAGCTAACAACGTGTCATGTAGATTGGCTAGTTGAACTATTTTTAAATGTTTTAAAATAGTAAAAAATGGCAAATAAGTTTAGGTATAAGGGGTAAGGGGTGGCGCAAGATGGAGCCCTATGTGTTTGCCCGGGACCCAAACTAGTGAAAATAGCAGATCTACAAGCTTGACACAGGCTTTTTTCACTATATACAGTAGCCTATCTGTACTACAAACATTTGTTTTCTAATGTATGGAATTTCTTTGATTTTTCTTTGATTTCTTCATGAAAATGACTGAGAATGTGCTGCCACATAGTTAACATCAAAATAAAACAAAATAAATTTTTAATTGTAGCCCAATATAAAAAGGCTATACCCTTTTTATATTGGGCTACTCAAAAATAATAATAATAATAATAATAATAAAGTAAGGGACCCATAAAAATGTGTCCGCGACCGCGACCCACACCCGACCCACTGTTTGGTGCACTATAACCTATGGTTGCTTGTTTCTCTCGCAAAGCCAAGCCTGGCAACACTGGTGGTAGTAAGTGTGTAGATTTTCAGAGTAGTTTGTTAGACACACAGTACACACACAGAAAGATAGACAGGAGTATTCACTGTCTCTCTGTGTGTGACCGACTCCGCGAGTCTCTCCGTCCATCGCTCGTTCTGGCCGGCTTGGTGGCCCTTCTCGCGGGCATCATCACCGCCAGTCCGCCACCATGGTCGTCGGTTGGTGGGTCTGGCTGTTAGCGGCGGCTCTGCCTCTGCTCGTAGCGGTGCAGAGGCTGTGTTTCCCCTACCTGTGGCGGGACACGCTCTTCCTCTGCCGGGTGGTGAGCTGCGGCGTGCGGCTGGAGCTTTACCGAATGCGCGGCTCCGTGCCCACCGTGGCCGACAAGTTCGCGCTCCAGGCGGCCAGGATCCCCCACCGGCCGTTCATCATCTACGGGGACGAGACGCACACCTACCGGTAAAAGTTGTAAAACAAAGCGCGTTATTGAGTGACTGTTTTTGATTGATTGATTGAAATATTTATTAACAGTTTGCAGAATTTACAGTACATTTCAAGCACAAACTCAATACAAAGACTGTTAACTGTGAGTGGACGACCCAATTAAGCATTACACTTGTTTACAACAGGGTCCACATTGTTCAATTCATCAAATCAATTCATTCTGTCACACCGGTTTGTTTATTTATGCATGATGTTATATGTTCGCCCTGCTCTGATTTGCATCAGAATCAAGAAGTTATTTGTTTCTTTTTTCTTTTCTTCCTATATGTCACTAACTTTAACACTAGCTACAACAAGCAGATGTTGTTGGGACCGACTTGTTCTGCAAAATTGTGCTATAAAAAACTGTAAAACTAATATAAAAGTGTAGTAATAATAATAATATAGTAGTAGCATAATAATAATAAATTATAATAATAAACTGCAATGCAATAATGATAAAGAACTGGATGTAATGTAAAGAAGACATAGGTTCAGGGTCTTGTCTTAGACAATTGGCACAATAGCTTATCATTTAGCAGCATTCATCATAATCATCATAATTTTCAGGTTGAACATTTTTTATTCATCAAGGCCAATGTGAAAATGGTGGGATATATTCCTCAGCCCAGTAGGAAAGTGCATAAAATATTTCACGTAAATTGCACTCTGCTTTCATGATTTGAGGCTTTTTGTTCAAAACGGGCCAGTCCTGCAAACTTTGAAAGCCAATGTTAGCCAATTAGGATGGAATATGAAATATCGGACAGATCCTTCTTGAGCACATGACTATAGAGATACTGTGTAACGTTTTGCGGGATTTTTGGACAAAATCTGGAGGAGAGGAGTAATGGCAAAAAAAATGTTTTACAAAAGTCGGCCTCCTGGTGGCGCTATAACAGGCCATTCTTTGGGGCTAGGTTAATCGTTGGCATCTAGAGATTGTGTGTGCAAAGTTTGGCATGGATCGGGCCAACGGAGATTAGCTGGTAACGGACGGACGGACACACGGATGGACACACACACACACACACACACACACACACACACACACACACACACACACACACACGGACAGAGTGCAAAACATACTCCCCATGCCTTCGGTCTGGTGGAGACAATTATGTAATTTCATTAAAGGATGTAAAATCAATCAACACTTTCAACCTGTCTTAAATATAATTGGTCCTTGCTCATTATAATTTGTCACCAAGTCTGTCTACTCACTCTGGCCCCTCTTCATTATGGCAAGTTTGTGGCTGGAGGCAGACAACATGGAGACTGAATAAGGAGTCAACAAGATATAAGATATTAAATCTGTCAGGAAATCCATAATATAAATATGATAAAATAATATAAAGGATAATATAGGGCTGAGATGATTAGGCACGTGGATGGTGACATGACATTAATGATAAGGAGAACAACCCAGAGTAAACAGGCAGTAGGCTAAGAGTAAAACTATGATATGAAGACTGAAGAGTAAGGTGACAATATGAATGACCTATATGGCATGGGCCAAAGTTCAGGAGGATATGGGACATTGACCACTGGGCATTAGTTTGTAAACAGATAAGACATCATTATCTAACATTGATGATGTCTGAGTAGCTTCATGATGCTCAGTGACATCATAGTTGGGTTTAGTGTTCTAGGGTTGAGTAAAAAAGACATATTTTGTCCACCGGTCGACACAGGGACGTGGATGAGCGCAGCAACCGCGTGGCCAACGTGTTCCTGTCGGCGGCGGCGGTGCAGCGGGGCGCCACCGTGGCACTGCTGATGAGCAACGAGCCGGACTTCGTGGCCGTGTGGCTGGGCCTGTGGAAGCTGGGCTGCTCCGTGGCCTTCCTCAACACCAACGTCAGGTCCAGGGCTCTGCTGCACTGCTTCCACTGCTGCGGAGCCACCTCGCTGGTGGTCGGAGCAGGTGCGTACTTGTTGGTTCTCTCTTTTGTTTTAATTTATTATCCCATGATTTTTGTAACCCATTTTTTTCACCCAGTGTCAATTGTCTACGCTTCCTGGGAAAAGCAACAGGCTGACCTTCAATGCATGAGGAGTCCAAGCTGCTTCTTTTCACCTGACAGGGGGGAAGTTTTCCCCTGCAACTCTGCCTAACCTCAGTAAAACTATGCCTAAACATAAACTATGCCTAAAACTAAAACAGGGGGCTGGACGGCTGGTGGACGCGCGCTCGTTTGTGTGGAACTATGTGTAGTCGCAAAAGCATAGACATGACCGCTTTAAGTCAGTGGGGAAGCACACAGCGTGTCATGCGTTGGTGCACGGTGCAGGCGTTTGTAACACGTGGGCGAGCGTATAAAGGCATTGAAAGAGCCGTGTGTGTGTGTGTGTGTGTGTGTGTGTGTGTGCGCGCGCACGTGTGCATGCTTGTGCGCATTTGTGCGTGTGTGTGTACGTGCCCGTCCCTCTAGACCTGGTGTCCTCTCTAGAGGACATCCTGCCCAGCTTGCAGGAGGACAACATCAAGGTGTGGTCCATGACGCGGAGCACCGACTCTGCCCACGTGCTCACGCTGCTGGACAAGATAGACGCCGCGTCGGCCCGGCCCATCCCTGCGCAGCTGCGCCACGCCACCTCCCTTAAGGCCCACACCCTTTACATCTTCACCTCCGGGACCACCGGTAGGTAACCCAGAAACACCTTCACCTCCAGGACCACCGGTAGGTAACCCAGAAACATCTTCACCTCCAGGACCACCGGTAGGTAACCCAGAAACACCTTCACCTCCAGGACCACATAGGTAACCCAGAGACACCTTCACCTCCAGGACCACTGGTAGGTAACCCAGAAACATCTTCACCTCCACGACCACCGGTAGGTAACCCAGAGACACCTTCACCTCCACGACCACCGGTAGGTAACCCAGAAACATCTTCACCTCCAGGACCACCGGTAGGTAACCCAGAAACACCTTCACCTCCAGGACCACATAGGTAACCCAGAAACACCTTCACCTCCAGGACCACATAGGTAACCCAGATACACCTTCACCTCCAGGACCACCGGTAGGTAACCCAGAAACACCTTCACCTCCAGGACCACCGGTAGGTAACCCAGAAACACCTTCACCTCCAGGACCACCGGTAGGTAACAGAAACACCTTCACCTCCAGGACCACCGGTAGGTAACCCAGAAACACCTTCACCTCCAGGACCACCGGTAGGTAACCCAGAAACACCTTCACCTCCAGGACCACCGGTAGGTAAGGTAACCCAGAAACATCTTCAGTGGTGAGTTAGGGTTAGTATTCACGTTTCTGTGCTGTGCATAGGAGGGGCGCTAGCCCCTCCTATGCATTGTGTGTAGGTTTTTAATAATTATAATAATATATATTTTTTGTTTGTCAGAAAACATACAGGGTATGTCAGGATTTATAAGGTAAAAGTACTAAAGTATTGACATCAAAACGTACTTACGTATGAAAAGTAAAAGTACTTATTATGCAGAATGTTTTCAAATGTATACAAATCTTTTGAAAATAGCAGATCTACAAGCTACAATCACAATGCATCGCAATGTGACCTGATATTATTCTACTTGTTTGAAAACGTATAGTTACTTTGTAGATATTTATTATTATTACTAAACATGAATTAACCACTTCAACCCTATGAATTGACTAAAACTAAAAAAAATCAGATGACTACGGTAAAATATGACTAAAACATAAATGGAATTCTATTCAACAGACTATGACTAAAGCTAAATCAAAAATTGCTGTCAAAATCAACACGGTGGAAGGTTGAGTTGTGTGTACAAGTTTACAATTACAATTTAATAGGCATTCAGCAGACGCTCTTAATTCCGAGCGACTTTCAGTAAGCACGAATAACACATGCTAATACATCAAATTCATATAAATAGCTATTCATCAAGAATCATAAGCAAACTAAGAACCTAACATCTATTCATATACAATGAAACTCATATACTCATGAAACTATGAGTATAGAGTGATATATCTACATAACATGCTATTTGAATGACATAATTTGAGCCTTTGCATACGCCTGTAAGGTTGTTGAGGCTAGGGAAACTGCTATGGCAAGTGTGTTGTCCTGGCTCTTTTAGAGAAGGTTCTGCCAGCCTCCCGGTGTAGCCAGGTCGCGATAGAAGTCCAAATAAATAATCATCCATCATCTTTATGTGTTGTGTCTGCGTTTATATTTGTCACACAAAACCTGGCAACACTCGTGTCCCTATCCTAGGCCTCCCTAAGGCGGCGGTCATCACCCACCTGCAGACCCTGAAGGCGGCGGCGGGCTTCTGGGCGTTCGGAGCCACAGAGAAGGACGTGGTGTACATCCCCCTGCCTCTGTACCACAGTGCTGCCTCCATGATCGGCATCGGAGGGACCATCGAGCTGGGTAGGCCCAAAAGAAACAACCTTACTCCATATGGGGATACGGTCCAGTGTTGATTTCCTCGACTAGAACTATTAGAAAAATGCTCCTCGACTACCTTTTTTCACAGAGGAAAGCTACATGAAAACGAAATATAAAGTAAGCTATGATGACTAAAACTATGACTAAATATAATGACAATTTCGTCAACAAATAGTTACAAACTAGACTGAAATGTTAGGGATGGCGATCCAGTAGAACTAAAAGACATTTTGTTTGGTAGTGCTCAGTTGTTGCGCGCTGAAAATAACATGGCGCAGCACTTGCAGATCTGCTATTTTCAGCATGCTGCCCTCCATCAAGGGCAACCAAAATAAATTTAATTCTTAGTCGACAAAAGCAACTGTACATTTAATCGACTAAAATCTTATGATATTTAGTCGACTAAAACTAGACTGACAGGTGACTAAAATATGACTTAAACAACATAAAAAGTTGCTGTAAAAATCAACACTGGTACAATCTTTCCCACCACTGAAAATGTGGTGAGTCCTGATGTGTGATTTCTGAAACGGCACAAAGGGAAGCTGTCCACACACGCGCTGATTCCGGAAGAATTATCGCAATATGTAAAATGATGTTTAAGTCATATTCTACATACTGCCAACCAGGTGAAGAAGTCACAGACTGAGGACACAGGTCCTGACAGTACATTATGGCAGTGACTGGACAGACCGGCATTAATTCTTGTTAATTTTTAGTGGAAGATATTTCTGAACGTAAATGCTAGTTTGTAGTTACTGTCTGTCCAGCACTGGTTGTCGTCCCTTAGTACATGCATGGAGTACATCCATTATCATGGTACTTTGCCGGTCTTTGATGTCAGTGGTCACTGGTCACCCTACCCTGCATGTGTAATCAATGCAATGACAGGGCTGCTTGGAACATTTGTCTGTCTGTCTGTCTGTCTGTCTGTCTGTCTGTCTGTCTGTCTGTCTGTCTGTCTGTCTGTCTGTCTGTCTGTCTGTCTGTCTGTCTGTCTGTCTGTCTGTTTGTTTATTTATTAGTGTGGTTGCCTATAGGCAAGCAGACTATTGTTATTGCACTTAAATCTGTGAAAACATTTAAAAACTTTTAAATCGTGCAATAACTCTATTCTCCCCTCCGGTTGGCCAGCGATTCTGAACTTTTCCCAAGGCTTTTGGAGGCTTTGCCCACATCTGATTGAACACTATAGCTGGTATGCGAGTTACATCATCATCATACCCAGAAGTTATGTGTGGCAAAAAGAACAACGTTACACGATGTTAAACTCACTTTGCCACTCGATTTGCCATTGACTTAATGCGTGCGGCCGTGCGCATACCAGTCTATACGGTGACATACCCAACTCAACTCTTCTAATTGAACAATATTCCTATAGAGATAGGCAACCACACTCAATTGCAGTTCATACGGTTCAGTGCAGCTCAACAGTCAGTGTGAGGGGGCGGGGTGGTCAGGAGATGTCTATGAACTCTGTGTTTAAAGGCTTGAAGGCCATTGTCTGTGATGGAGTCAATTACATGCTCTGGCAGGCTGTTCCATTGTCTGTGATGGAGTCAACTACATGCTCTGGCAGGCTGTTCCATTGTCTGTGATGGAGTCAATTACATGCTCTGGCAGGCTGTTCCATTGTCTGTGATGGAATCAACTACATGCTCTGGCAGGCTGTTCCATTGTCTGTGATGGAGTCAACTACATGCTCTGGCAGGCTGTTCCATTGTCTGTGATGGAGTCAATTACATGCTCTGGCAGGCTGTTCCATTGTCTGTGATGGAGTCAACTACATGCTCTGGCAGGCTGTTCCATTGTCTGTGATGGAGTCAACTACATGCTCTGGCAGGCTGTTCCATTGTCTGTGATGGAATCAACTACATGCTCTGGCAGGCTGTTCCATTGTCTGTGATGGAATCAACTACATGCTCTGGCAGGCTGTTCCATTGTCTGTGATGGAGTCAACTACATGCTCTGGTAGGCTGTTCCATTGTCTGTGATGGAATCAATTTCATGCTCTGGCAGGCTGTTCCATTGTCTGTGATGGAATCAACTACATGCTCTGGCAGGCTGTTCCATTGTCTGTGATGGAATCAACTACATGCTCTGGTAGGCTGTTCCATTGTCTGTGATGGAATCAATTACATGTTCTGGCAGGCTGTTCCATTGTCTGTGATGGAATCAACTACATGCTCTGGCAGGCTGTTCCATTGTCTGTGATGGAATAAACTACATGCTCTGGCAGGCTGTTCCATTGTCTGTGATGGAATAAACTACATGCTCTGGCAGGCTGTTCCATTGTCTGTGATGGAATCAACTACATGCTCTGGCAGGCTGTTCCATTGTCTGTGATGGAGTCAACTACATGCTCTGGCAGGCTGTTCCATTGTCTGTGATGGAGTCAACTACATGCTCTGGCAGGCTGTTCCATTGTCTGTGATGGAATCAACTACATGCTCTGGTAGGCTGTTCCATTGTCTGTGATGGAGTCAACTACATGCTCTGGCAGGCTGTTCAAATGGACCCGTAAGGGTCAAGAGTTAAAAGTATTGTTAAACATCTGGATTACTTAATGTACAATAAGTCGTGTGGACAAAATCTTATCCAAGTTGTGGACAAAATCTTATCCAATGACAGCAAAATAAGTCTTGGGTCTGAGAGGCTCTCAGCTGATTCGGCTCAAATGCAGAATAAACAATGGACATCAATATGAAAAGGGTTGAAAAGCACCCGATTACATAATAGTCCTTTTTTGTGAGTGTACATGTCAACGGGTTAGGAAAACAGAGCGGTCCTTTGACAGAGCCCTGTGTTATGATGTGATGATGAACAAAGAGCTTGGCCTCACTGGACCCTGTGTCTCACTATTAAGGGCTTAATGAGCGAGGACGTGCACAACCACACGTGTACACTGCACAGTTGGCTTGTTGTTCAAGCAGCGCCGCACGCACGCACGCACACACACATACACATGCACATGCACGCCAGTGTTGCCAGATTCTGTGAGATTAATGACCGTGGTGGAAAGTAACTAAGTACATAACTTAAGTACTGTACTTACAGTAAGTACAATTTTGAACTTTACTTGAGTATTTCCAATTTCCAATACTTTTACTTCTACTTCACTACATCTCGGATCCAAATATTGTACTCCACTACATTTATATGAAAACGTTACTTTGTAGATTTTGGTTATTATTATTATTTTTGTAATTATTATTACAAAACCCACTGACGTCACTCGCCAGTGAAAGTATTGGGAGGAAAAGGCAGGTCGCACCCCGGCTGACTCCGGTAGAATACTTGGATAATATTTTGATCAATGTATCAATATTACTTCAGTTTAACCACTGAAGGTCATTACACACTGGCGAATTGGCGACGCGATATATTCGTGCGAATAATTCGCATTTAAAAAAAACCAATTGAAGTCCATGCAAGCTTCCACATCAGTGGCGAATGTGCGAATGTGCGAAAATGCGACCGTTTTCGCTTTTATTTGTTCGCTCTGGTGTCGTATTTTGCAGAGATTCGCAGGCGAACTGCAACATGCAATATTTCGCATTTTCAGATCGCTTATTCGCATCGCGTCGCTAATTCGCCAGTGTGTAATGACCTTTAGACTTAGACGCTCTACAGTTTGTAAAACGGACCTCAGTTGCACCGTACTGTTCTTTTTCTATCCACATAAAATCTGTTCTGTGCTCACAAGTTGGGAGCTATCTGCTATCTTTGGTGAACCATCTACCCAGAATACGGACGCTGCCGGTCAAGTGCTACCTTAAAGGGACATTTCACCGCTGGAAGAAACTGCACTTCACTTATGTTAATAGTATTTGTAATACATAACAGTTGCACCCTATGGCCAGAATATAATGAAGTCTGTGTGTTTGACTAGGGGGAGGCTGTTTGGAGGTGTGACTTGTAGTCCAGGAAGGAAGTGTGACCACATTTTCTTTTTTGGTCATGAACATGGCGTCAGGCACTAACATATCCAAAAACGTTTCTTGTGTGCTAAACATCATTAAAATAAGATCTGGTTGCAAAAGGGGTGAAGTGGCCATTTAAACTAACTTGTAATTGTAAAATAGAAATTTGTAATCCTTTAATATGTTACTACCCGTTTACGCCATCGTATTTTTCATTAATGTTTCTCATTATTTAAGTTTCAGATGTATTTCTGTACCGCTATCTGTCCTATGTTTAATACTCCTATCTGCACTGGACAAGTGGACAGTCCTATGTTTTCATACTCCTATGACAGCTGAGTTTCCTCTCACTGGATCAATAAAAGGTCTATCTATGTATCTACAGTAGAGTGGACAGGACAACGTCCATCTATGTCCGTGATAAACATTGCGTGTGGACACTAGGACGTTACCTCTAAAGGAGGACATTGTGTGATCTCCAATAGCCTTATCTGTGCTTTTATTTACAGTCATATTTGCGCTGCGTCCTCCACCCGAAAGCACAGTGCGGCACGACGCCTGAGCTGTACCGTCTGCCTGTGTGATGCGCTTTGGATGACCTCATGTGTCCCAAAATACAGTGGTGGGAAAAGTCTGAAAAGTCAATATAGATATACTTTGTTACAAGGAAACTACCAGAATTCAAAATGTACTTGAGTAAAAGTACAAAAGTAGTGGCATCAAAATGTCCTAGAAAAATCCTATTTTTTTAAAGGACCACTTCACCACTTTTCAACCTATCTTCATATAACAGGTCCTCACTAATAATCATGATGATAAAGTTTTTTCTACTCAGTCTGTGTCTCATAGGAGGGCTGTGTCCACCAGTAGTGACATCATCATTAGGTAGATTTATTTTTAAACAATATTCTTTTACAAAAATGTTTTAATTATCATGAGAACGATGGCTTCCATTTTCGCATTGCAACTTTTCAGGACTAGAAAGCCTGCAGTTTCTATTAGCTTGTATTCCCCATCCTCACTGGAGGACAGTTTCTGAACTGCCCACAGCCCTCCTATGAGACACAGACAGAGTAGAAAAAAAAATTGCGCCATTTTTTCATGATTATTAGTGGTGAAGTGGTCCTTTAATGACAGATGTAGCCAGGCTAGAAGGCTGTTTCAACCAATCAGATTGCTTCCTCGAAATGTATGTTGTTGTAATAATTATCAAAGTAACTAGTAACTAAAGTTTACAAATTATTGTTGTGGAGTAAAAATACAATATTTGCCTCTGAGATATAGTGGAGCAGAAGTAATTACTGCAAATTGGAAATTCTCCAATAAATAAGTAAAAGTAAATCAAAATTGTACTTAAGTACAGTACTTGAGTAAATGCACTTTACACCAGTGCCAAAACCCACCTCTGTTTGTTTGTCGAAGGAACGCTATCAAAAGTTCACAGACGAATAGTTGATAGTTGATACTATATTTGGAGGGATTTACTATATTTGGAGGGATTTGGCCAGAAATAAAACTGAAGGATAAACAGTCAGTCCAAAAGTGTGTACGCACAGGTAACCACATGGACATTTGTACTCACTTCAGAGTTACATTAACACTGAGGAGGACCTCTCCGGAACTAAATGTTTAGACAAACTCCAGGTCCATGACCAGTCACATGAATGTGATGTGACTGCTGCGTTAGGTTTGGTATCCCGAAAATATTGGTATATACACTAGGGCAGGTCCGCAAGTAAGTTTGGCCTTGGGCCAAACTCTGTCAAACAGTAGATGGTGGGCCAGAACACAATCAATGGCTAATTTAAGAATAGGAACCTTACACTTACAGTATGTACAGTAATTAATAATAACTATATTGTTATAAAAGGTGTGTGGTACAATAGATAGAAAACCATGTGGAATAAAATGTTACAGGTGCAGGCCTCATCCTTGAATGTAGCACTTAGACTAGAGGATATTTAGTTAATCAAAAATAACATTTTATCTGTAGACGAAGGGCTGTATTTTGTACCAGGTCTTATTACTTAACTTAAGACCTGGAGGCGTGATCAATGCCATTTGGCTATTCTGAGTGGTAGGTCGGTAGGTCAATCAGAGGGTCTGTAATGGAAGGGGACGTTCGGTAGGTCAATCAGAGGGTCTGTAATGGAAGGGGACGTTCGGTAGGTCAATCAGAGGGTCTGTAATGGAAGGGGACGTTCGGTAGGTCAATCAGAGGGTCTGTAATGGAAGGGGACGTTCGGTAGGTCAATCAGAGGGTATGTAATGGAAGGGGACGTTTGGTAGGTCAATCAGAGGGTATGTAATGGAAGGGGACGTTCGGTAGGTCAATCAGAGGGTCTGTAATGGAAGGGGACGTTCGGTAGGTCAATCAGAGGGTCTGTAACGGAAGGGGACGTTCGGTAGGTCAATCAGAGGGTCTGTAATGGAAGGGGACGTTTGGTAGGTCAATCAGAGGGTCTGTAATGGAAGGGGACGTTCGGTAGGTCAATCAGAGGGTCTGTAATGGAAGGGGACGTTTGGTAGGTCAATCAGAGGGTCTGTAATGGAAGGGGACGTTCGGTAGGTCAATCAGAGGGTCTGTAATGGAAGGGGACGTTTGGTAGGTCAATCAGAGGGTCTGTAATGGAAGGGGACGTTCGGTAGGTCAATCAGAGGGTCTGTAATGGAAGGGGACGTTCGGTAGGTCAATCAGAGGGTCTGTAACGGAAGGGGACGTTTGGTAGGTCAATCAGAGGGTCTGTAATGGAAGGGGACGTTCGGTAGGTCAATCAGAGGGTCTGTAATGGAAGGGGACGTTCGGTAGGTCAATCAGAGGGTATGTAATGGAAGGGGACGTTCGGTAGGTCAATCAGAGGGTCTGTAATGGAAGGGGACGTTCGGTAGTCAATCAGAGGGTATGTAATGGAAGGGGACGTTCGGTAGGTCAATCAGAGGGTATGTAATGGAAGGGGACGTTCGGTAGGTCAATCAGAGGGTCTGTAATGGAAGGGGACGTTCGGTAGGTCAATCAGAGGCGTGACTCCCTCTTTCCCAGCGGCACTTGCTTTGGCAATGTCAACGGAAGTCCCGGAAAAGACGTGCTGTGATTGGCCAGTAGTCACTTGAGTGGCAGCAACGCAGCATGCCTTAAGTTCAGCACTTCAGCTTGACTTCCTCCTCCCGCTAGAGACAGGTCGCTCCAACGAACTGCAGCGACCAATGAGACGTCTATATATTTTTGTATCTATGGTTAAAAGCTGAAGAAATAGCCAATTATGAGGCTATCATTCCAGTGTGACTGTTAGGCCTTACATAATCGCCTAATCGCAATTATTTGAGATCGTCATTCGTTGCCCATGCATTTTTTTTAAATAGCAGAAATAGCAGATCTACAAGCTTTAAGCTTTTAGATCAGCTCAGTTTGCTGTGTCATTCCAAGTGGGACGTGACTGAATGTGCTGCATTTGGTTTGCTGTGTCATTCCAGGCGGGACGTGCGTCCTCAAGAAGAAGTTCTCTGCCTCACAGTTCTGGAACGACTGCAGGAAACACAACGTGACAATCTTTCAGTACATCGGGGAACTGTGCCGCTACCTCTGCAACCAGCCCAAGGTAATGTCCACGCAACGCATGCACACACGGCATGCACGCATGCCACGCACGCAGACACGCACGCATGCACGCACACAAGCGCACGCACTCACGGCACATGCACACACACACGCGTACGCACGCACGCAATATACTACTAAATCCTCCTGATTGACCTCAGTTCACCATCTTACTCCCTCTCTCCATCTCTCTCTCTCTCTCTCTCTCTCTTCTCTCTCTTCTCTCTCTTCTCTCTCTCTCTCTAGAACAGCTTTCTTTCTATAGAGGCTATGCATGTGACATCATCCTCACACCCGGAAGTTATGCGGGAATGCAGCATGCCTACTTATGCTACATTCTGGCCTTGACAGCACATGCATCCAAACAGAAAAACCTGATTGCATGAAATGACGTTAAACAACGTTAAACTCACTTTGCGATTTGCCACTAACTTTATGCATGCACTTACCCAGTATATCAGAGAGAGTTATTGGAGTGTGTGTGTGTGTGTGTGTGTGTGTGTGTGTGTGTGACTGTGTGTGTGTGTGTGTGTGTGTGTGTGTGTGTGTGTGTGTGTGTGTGTGTGTGTGTGTGTGTGTGTGTGTGTGTGTGTGTGTGTGTGTGTGTGTGTGTGTGTGTGTGACAGACAGACAGACAGACAGACAGACAGACAGACAGACAGACAGACAGACAGACAGCGCCAAGGGGAGGCAGTATAGAGACCACGATTACTGCATGATTACTGCATGTTTTTGTGTGAACGTACCTACCCTAGGAGACACGGGGAGAACATGCAAACTCCACAGCTTTATTGGTGGTTGATGGACGTTCTGACGTCATAGAAGCACTGCAGAGGAGCCAGATACACAGTGTACGAGATTAGTAAGACAAAGACAAAAGAAGTAAAAAGCCAGATAAAATACAAAATATAACATCTGCACTTGGAGTTATGCATGGGCTACAGTACATAGATCATGTGTCATCTATTAGCAGTAATGTAGCCATATCATATCATATTATTATTATTATTATTATTATTATTATTATTATTATATCAGCCATCATCCATGAATGGATTAATATATATCTCTGCTCTGGAGGGGGGAAGCTTGTATGTCCAAAACAGTTTTTGTTTTAAAAAAGAAAAGAAAGGAAAAAGGTTAATCTAGCCGAGCTGCAAGCTCATAACACATTGCATGCAACGCATTCTGAGTTTGTAGATTGGCTATATTTACTACTTTTGTGTGACACTATGATGAAGTTTGGGCATGAATTTACGATGTACAGTGTCGGCCAGCTACACAGTGGGACTGTGTGTGTGTGTGTGTGTGTGTGTGTGTGTGTGTGTGTGTGTGTGTGTGTGTGTGTGTGTGTGTGTGTGTGTGTGTGTGTGTGTGTGTGTGTGTGTGTGTGTGTGTGTGTGTGTGTGTGTGTGTGTGTGTGTGTGTGTGTGTGTGTGTGTGTGTGTGTGTGTGTGTGTGATTCTGTGTGAATATGGCGTGGTCAAAAGCGCTCTTTGTTCAGACTTAACACAGGCCGTCTTTGACGGTGGCAGTCTGTCAGTCGCGTCTACGCATGGCATTCCTCTTCACTCCCATTCACCGTGTTAACCAGGAGAAAGACTTGCTTTCTGACAGTCGTTCACTGCGGGAAACTCGTTTGTTTGTGTAAACAGGCAGGCCCCACAATTACGTCACCAAAAGTACAGCCCCAGACGATCAGGTTTTTTAGGGACAAGTCCTACACACACCACTGGTTACTTTGACTTGATTCAAGTTTCTATTAGAGAACATCTTACAATAAGCACATTTATATATAAATAAACATAAATCACTAATTAATTAATTGTATTTATATTAAACTTCAATATATGAAAAGGGCATTTAACTTTAATAGAGGGTATGCGTGTGACATCAACATCATACCCGAAAGTTGTGCGGGAAGTGGAACGCCTACTGAGTGCCTACGGATTGCATTAAACGCTGTTAAACTCACTTTACTTTATGCATGCGCATACCCTCTATGATACAATGAACAAGCACCACAAACAAGTAAATATAAAATACTCACAATCTGAATATTCTTTTTATTTGATCACAAGCCAACCATTTAAAACAGTTATTCTGGTACTAACGTCAATACAGCCTGGCATTGTGGACAAAATCTTATCCAACGACAACAACATTCTAATAATGGACCTTGATGTGAAAAAGGTATGAAAACCACTGCTATAAATGCTCTCTCTCTCTCTCCACACAGGCTGATGGGGAGCGCCATCACAGCGTGTGGATGGGCGTAGGCAACGGCCTCCGGCCCGACGTGTGGCGGCGGTTCCATGCACGCTTCGGGGAGGTGCGGATGTGCGAGCTGTACGGCTCCACCGAGGGCAACCTGTGCTTCATGAACCACACGGGACGCATCGGCGCCGTGGGGCGCTCCAACGCCATCTATAGGGTGAGTGCATCGGCGCCGTGGGGCGCTCCAACGCCATCTATAGGGTGAGTTCATCGGCGCCGTGGGCCGCTCCAACGCCATCTATAGGGTGAGTGCATCGGCGCCATGGGCCGCTCCAACGCCATCTATAGGGTGAGTGCATCGGCGCCGTGGGGCGCTCCAACTCCATCTATAGGGTGAGTGCATCGGCGCCGTGGGGCGCTCCAACGCCATCTATAGGGTGAGTTCATCGGCGCCGTGGGGCGCTCCAACGCCATCTATAGGGTGAGTGCATCGGCGCTGTGGGCCGCTCCAACGCCATCTATAGGGTGAGTGCATCGGCGCCGTGGGCCGCTCCAACGCCATCTATAGGGTGAGTGCATCGGCGCCGTGGGCCGCTCCAACGCCATCTATAGGGTGAGTGCATCGGCGCCGTGGGCCGCTCCAACGCCATCTATAGGGTGAGTTCATCGGCGCCGTGGGGCGCTCCAACGCCATCTATAGGGTGAGTGCATCGGCGCCATGGGCCGCTCCAACGCCATCTATAGGGTGAGTTCATCGGCGCCGTGGGGCGCTCCAACGCCATCTATAGGGTGAGTGCATCGGCGCCGTGGGCCGCTCCAACGCCATCTATAGGGTGAGTGCATCGGCGCCGTGGGCCGCTCCAACGCCATCTATAGGGTGAGTTCATCGGCGCCGTGAAGCGCTTAAAGTGCTCTGTGTTAAACCCCAGCTCCGCGGGGCTTACTCATGCTACATGCACGGGCAAAAAAACGCCCGCTTGCAGCTCCAGCTTTGGCCAGTAGGGCCGCTCCAAGGTGAGTCTTTTTTGAGGTAGGGGCGCTAGCACCTCCAACCGTTTGGCTTTCATAAATGACGTCATGTGGCAGCAAGGTCTATGGACTTTTAATGTTTGGGTAAATAAAATAAAGTGTGATTCTTTTTCCTATCACGTAGTTTTCTTAGTTACTTTATAACAGTGGTTCTCAACCTGTCCCCCACATATTTTGGGGGGGTCTCCAGAAGACAGTGGAGTGACAATTTGAGGAGTTTTAAGACATTTTTAATAGTTGAAAGAATGCAAAAATTACCATTTCGGCATGAAAAGTCATCAACAAATTATACTATAAAAACTGTCGAACATTTGTCAAACAACAAATTGTCAAACTAAATGCAATGCCTCAACTCCTACATTCCACATGCTTGTCAGGGTGGGGAGAACTGGGGAGTGGGAACTCCCCAGTTCAAATATGATTTCTTTAGGGGGATACCTACTGTAGCTCAAATATGATTATTTTGGGGGGTCCCCAGTTGTACTGGGAGAAGTGTACATTTTGACAGCAAATTCTTATTTAGTCTCAGTCATTTGAGCACACCATTTAGTTTTAGTCCCTATTTAGTAATAATTTAATGTTACTATAGTCTTAGTCGACTAAATACCAAAATATTCGTCTTTTAGTCTTATAGTCAAGTGTCAGTGACCTGGCCGTCAAGTCCCTCTCAGCGTGAGCATGTGGCTACTTTATTTTGATCTTAAGCAGGTGGGGGGAGCGGTGGTGGTGGTCGGTTTATTTACTAAGAATAACAAGATGTATTATCCAGGTCGCTGGGTCACAGACACAGGTCACACAGGCATGGGTCAACGATGTGTCCACACGCACGCATGCATGCATGCATGCACGCACGGCCACACACACACACACACACACACACACACACACACACACACACACACACACACACACACACACACACACACACACACACACACACACACACACACACAGGCATGGGTAGGCATGGGTATGCCTAGTAGTATGCTGGGTATGCTGCTAATCCACCAAAGCTGCTGTAAGGTTAAGAGCATTAACATTTAATCTGTTACCGTAGCCTTACCGTTTCACTGATCAGGCAAAACAGAAGGCACTTAAATCATCTTCACCTCCTTTATGGTAATTTGATTATATTCTCATGCACCAAAACTCCTTTCCTCGTCTGAACATTTGGACATGGCACAGCATGGGCACCTTCTTGCATTAAGTTCCTATGCCCAGCTTTGTGGGTCTGTGTGAACAAAAACATTGGCTGATGATTGGCTGATCACACACACACACACACACACACACACACACACACACACACACACACACACACACACACACACACACACACACACACACACACACACACACACACACACACACACTCTTTTTCCTGAGGAGATTGAGGAAAGCTAAGCTTTCCCACCAGACTCTGGAGAACTTCTACCGCTGTACCATCGAGGGTACACTCACCTACTGCATTACAGCTTGGTACGGCAACTGTACTGTTGCGGAAAAGAAAACACTGCAGAGGGTGGTGAAAACTGCGCAGCGTATCATGGGCTCTTCAATGCCAACAATAGAGTCCATCTATAAGCAGCGCTGCCGGTCTAAGGCCCTTAGTATCATAAAGGATGCCTCCCACCCCAACAACAGACTGTTCCACCCCTCCCATTCACAGAGGCGAAAGGGCTACAGATGCCTCAAGACCTCAACCACCAGATCCAGAAATGCCACATGAACAATTTCAACTCAGCCTCAAGGTGGCGCTATAACTGGCCGAAAAGTGTTTTTCTTTACTTTTGTTGCCCTTTTATCCAACCACCAGATGAAGGCAAGCTGCAATGTCCTACATTCCTATCCTGGTGGAGACCTGTGCCCAGAAGGGCACTTTTTCTAGTTTTCCTACTGTTTTTACTCTTGCCAATACTAACAACTATTGCAGTACTATATGACCATTTCTTTGTATTGCATTTGGATTGATGCCAACATATTAATTTCGTTGTACACTTGTGTCCAATGACAAAATAAAATCCATCCATCCATCCATCCATCCATCCATCCATCCATCCATCCATCCATCCACACACACACACACACACACACACACACACACACACACACACACACACACACACACACACACACACACACACACACACACACACACACACACATTAATCAACACAAAAGCACTATAAATCAGTGGTTCTCACACAGCTGTGGTGGTGGCCTGGCTAATAAGCCATAAGCCATATGGCTACTGTGGTGGTGCTTGGAGGTGGAACTTGGGTGGTTGGGTAGGACACCTACTGGTCGACGAGAGGTACTGCTGCCTGAAGGTCAAATTCAACTGTTCTGCTCAGTGGTAGAAATAAATGTCAGTGTTTTAGGAAAGTTTTTTGAATAATGAATAATGTAATAGTTGATAATAATAATATATTTTGTCGGAAACAAAAGATAACAATGTGTCTGCATCCCCATGTTTGGGAAACATTACAGTTGGCATTTAGCAGACCCTCTTAATCCAGAGTGATTTACAGTAAGCAAGAACAACACATCTTAATACATCAAATACATAGAAATAGTCATCAAGAATCATAAGCAAACTGCGATCTTTGGGACCTTATAAAACCCTAATCTTTGATCGGAGGGGCTATGGAGGGAATTTCCGGGGGGTTTTTGCGCATTATTGTCCCGCCTATAGTAATAGGACGGAAAATGTGAATGTTCACTCAAAAGCATATTATTGTTCTCCTTGTGTTGTTGACAGCTCCTGTTCAAGTATGACCTGGTGCAGTATGACATGGTGAAGGACGAGCCTGTGAAAGACCACCACGGTTTCTGTCTGCGAGTCAACAAGGGTAAGCTCACCCACCAGCAGGGTGGCAAAGTAACTAAGTACATTTACTCCAGTACCATATCGTTTATTTTTATTTAAGTGGTTCTCAACCAGTGATCCAGGGACCACCAGTGGTCCTTGAGGGGGTCCCCAACTAAATGATGGAGAGTTTGTAATATAGCCTAGGTCCGTAACTCTTGACAGTGTAAAATGAAACCTGTTAAATTGTTAAATATCTGCATTACATACAGTAATTTACAAGAAGTCTACATAATTAGAGAATGTAGAAGAATTGTTATTTTTGATCAATGCTTGCCTGTTGTCTCGCCTATGGTATACCAACATCAATACAGCATGGAATTGTGGACAAAATTGTTTTCAACGACAACAAGGTATTCTAAATCTTGGGTCTGAGAAGTTAAATCTCATCAAAATAATGGTGGTCCGTGTGGCTCAAATGCTGAATATATAATTGGCCTTGATATGAAAAAGGTTGAAAACCACTGGTGTATTTGATCATCTTCACCAGTATCAATACAATCATACGTCAACATAAGCATAATGTGTTGAAATCCCCACAGCAGTATCTTAAATCACCTCATATAAGAACTTTACTGTCAGGGTGTTTATTATCGTTTATTATATTCATTCATATTTGATAAAGCCTGTTTCTAGAGAAAATGTAATTAGTTCTGCCTTAAAAGTCTTAAAACTACACTTCCGGTTCTGAAATCAATGCTGTTACTAGAATTTGTCACGCTCCGTCAAGACAAGACAATTGATTGGTGAACGTTGTGTGCGACGGGTAGCAGCTCGGAAATGACATTGTAGGCCAGTCAATCATTTGACCCAAAAGACATTGCAATAGAAATCGTTTTTTATGATCCTTAGGATCATCCAAATAGCATTAAAATTGATTATTATATACATTTTGGATTATGGTAAATTCAGGGGTTGAACTTTGGGGTACCATTAAAAACCTGTCAAACTTGGCAAACATTTCAAATTTGAATTGTGCTTTAAGTAGCATGTGACATGTCAAACTAGGGGTTATTCATGATTCTGAGTCAATTGCAAGCATTAGTTTTGCATGAAAAACAGTCCTTGGGCTAGAAACGGCCATAGCCACTTGCCCAAATGTGCTGACCTCATCACAGCCGTGGACAAATTTAAGCCAACTCGGATCGTGACAAATCATGACAACAAACACAATGTTTTGGTCATGCCCCTTTTTAGCTTAGATTGACTGGCCTATTGTGGTCTTTGCATTGTTGCTTCATGTCCATAAGAGGGTGTGATGGGGTAATTTTGTTCATACTGTCAGAGTTAAATGGACACAGATTTTACAGTGTAGATTTGACTCTTCTATAAAGAAGCTTTCAAATGGCTTTTAACTTGCTGTGCAGTGGCATGGCATTAATACATTGGGGCGCATGTACATATTGGTCGTTTATAGATTGATTGCATGATTTGCATCTGATACCAGATTTTCTTTCTCCGTCCCCCAGGCGAGACGGGTCTGCTGCTGTCCAAAGTGAGTGCCACCAGCCCGTTCTTCGGCTACGCCGGCAGCAAGGTGCTGACGGAGAGGAAGCTGATAAGGAACGTGTTTGTGACGGGCGACGCCTACGTCAATACGGGCGACCTGATGGCCGAGGACTGCGACGACTTCATCTGCTTCAAGGACCGAGTGGGAGACACCTACAGGTAGGCCAGGGGAAGTGCATCCTTCATCTGCTTCAAGGACAGAGGGGCCCTCCTGGTGGGCATTGTTAATTTTGACAGCAAATTTGGATTTAGTTTCAATCATATAGTCTTTTGAATGAAATTTCAATTAGTATCAACCCAACACCCAAGTGCGACCAAACAAGAATCTTTTATAGTTCTACTAATCTACTGGATGTCTTCTCCACTAGCCCCTCCCTAACATTTTAGTTATATTTGTTGACAAAATTGTCAATATATTTAGTCTTAGTTTTAGTCATCATAGCTTATTTTTTATTTAGTTTTCGTCTGTGAAAAAAGGTAGTCGACGGACATTTTTCGTCAGTTTTAAGTCGATGGAATCAACACAGCTACAGGTAGACGAGAGGAAGTGCATCTTTTTTGGCGGGGGCTCTTTCTCATAGATATATATATAAGAAAGCTAGATGGCTCACCCGCGCTCTGGCCAATGGAGAACGGCGTTGCTACGTGGCGGCCATCTTACCTCGGGGCAGCATAACATTGTGTCTATGGGGCATGTACTTTTAAATAATCACAACTTGCTCAATTTGTTATAAACGTCAGAGACGTCTGCATACTTTTATGCTTTTATACGACGTTCATATAAAAAACTAAATTAAGCAGATAAGCGTCCTGAATCATAGCCACGTTGACGTTTGTAATAAACCAACCATCAAGATTTGAGCGAGTTATGACTGTTTTTGTTTGAGCTGCCATTGAACATACTGTACCGAAGCAAGATGGCTGACGGGTGAACTACGTCAGAGACTCCGCCTTGAGCCATCTAGCCTTTATATATGTCTGCTTTTTCTGCCTTTATTGATAGGATGAAAGTAATCTGACAGGAAATGGGGGTAAGACACACGGCAAATGCCGTCGGGATCGGGAGTCGAACCCGCGGCACGCCGTCCGGCTGGCTCAGCAGCCCAGGTGCCCAGACGGTTGAGCTAACCGCCCGGGCCGAGGAAGTGCATCTTGCTCTGATGCATGCCTCTGGGTCACTGATTACTCATTAAGGTCATACTGAATTGTGTGTTTCTATTGGCTGATTGTCAGGTGGAAAGGTGAAAACGTGGCGACCACCGAGGTGGCAGAAACAGTGGGTCTGGTGGACTTCATCCAGGAAGTCAATGTTTACGGTGTGGAAATTCCAGGTATTGTTTGTGTGTGTGTGTGTGTATGTGTGTGTGTGTGTGTGTGTGAGTGTGTGTGTGTGTGTGCGTGCACACGTGCTTGCGCGCATTGTAACGATACAGTAACTGCATCGGTGCATACATTTTAATTTCAACAATTGAAGTATATCATGGATAAGTAAACGTATCGTTTGACTTTGCATATTCAATTGTATCAATACTAAGTACTTGTGCATTGCATTTAGCAACTTTAAGAAGATAAAAGAGAAAGAGGTGTTTAATTACTTTTCCATTCAATATCGCTAGACTTGGTCTATCGATAAATGTGTGTATTCTCTGTGTTCATGTCAAGGTGCAGGTTTGTCCATATCATGTGTGCATATACAAAGTCAAAATACAAATACTGTGTGCGTGTGCGTGTGCGTGCGTGCGCGGTCCACAGGAAATGAAGGCAGGGCGGGCATGGCCGCTGTCATCATAAGAGCAGGTATTGCTTTCGACGGGAGGAAACTGTTCGATCATGTGGCGAACGACCTGCCGGCCTACGCCCGTCCCATCTTCATACGCATTCAGGTACAGCAAATGCATAGAAATAGTCATCAAGGATCGTAAGCAAGCTAAGAACATCCGTCTAACAGTAGAATATCTGTATTCTGTACAATGAAACTAACTAGCTAAATAAATTACATGTTTTAGCCTTTGCATGCGCCTGCATGGTTGTCGAGGCTAGGGCAAGTGCTAGTTAGGTTGTTATTAGTAAACAGTGTTTACGTTTCATTGCAGGAACACATGGAGATAACGGGCACCTTCAAGCAGCAGAAGTTTCAGCTGGTGAAGAGCGGCTTTGACCCGTCCGCTGTCACGGACCCGCTGTACTTCCTGGACGCCTCGGAGAAGCGCTACGTCCCACTCACACACGCCTTGTACCAGAGCATCCTGGCGGGAGAGAGGAAGTTGTAACGAACACTTTGACAATGTCTGTTATAACGAACGCTCGCCACGGGCCACGGCCCGGGACGCCCCACAGCCAGGCTTCGTAATGGTTACGCGTGCTGCCGCCAAGGTCTGCCCGGATCTTTTTTTTTGCACTGAAAGCACGTAACGTGTCGGGAAGCCTTCATTTTTTGGAACTTGTATCCATGTTGCGTTGAACCTGTCTGTGGACAGTGATAAAACAAAGCCAGTAACCTTTTAAGCCTTATTTAGTTTCCACACTGATGTCTCTGCAACAGAAATAGGCTATCTACAAACTCACGACCCGTCTCGGTGCATACACTGTAAGCTTGTAGATACTTTTACTTTCTGTTTATTTTGATGGGACAAAGCATATTAATGGACATTATGAACAAATGCAATGTAGAATAGATGCACCGGATTTAGCAGAGATGCTAATTTTCATCTGTGTACACTATACATACTTTCTTTTAGGGTTTTCTTTAGGGTTAGGGTTTAATAGGTAACGTTTAAAACGTTACCAAACTTACCGGAATAATTCAATCACAGGATTTGAATTCTGTAGTTTTGTTTCAGTTTGTTTTTTGTTTTACCAGAGGACTATCTTCAGCTTGATGTTTCAAATTAATCTGTGTTTTCAAATGGCAACAATAACCGAACTACTAGCTCAAGTCTATGCTATTTTTTGAGAGGTAAAAAAAAAAAAGAAGTATACAGATGTACCATTCCAACTCTTCACGCTTTCCTGATCTTTTCCTTTTCTAATTCTACTGCTTTGCTACTGAAAAGAAGTGTCCAGCAGAGGAACTCTTAACTATTCAGGGAATCTGTATAGAATTAACATTTCACTGACAATCTTCTGACAAAGCACTGATAATCTACTGAATAGCCAATTTGGCAGTTCTCAAATGGCACATCTATAGGTTTACGTGGTTGATATGCGTGTCTCTGCATATCCACACTGTCAGTGGTATTGCTGCTGACACACTCACATTAGGCTGCATGGCACGTCCACACCGATGGTTTAGCTCAGTCGGTAGAGCACTTGCCTCTCGACCACTTGATGCCGGGCACCTCCAACCAATTCAGCGGAGGATAAACGTGGCTTGGGCGTGGCAAGTCTTGCGGCGAGTGCTGGGATGCTGATGGTATGCGTTGCGCTCCACCTCAGCAGTCCATCTCACAGGAGTTTATCCCCGGCGCTAGACTCCCGATACCGACATTGAGCCTCTCCGACCTACAGTTGACTACTACTACAATATAGTATAGGGCATAACAGTGGTGGCCATTTTTTTAATGAATTGTTAGAATGGATGAATTTCCAGAATCAAGCCACCCAGGATCCTGGTGCATCATGATGATGAAACATTTGATTCTGTGAGTCCAAACAAAGGGTATTCACCAGGATCCTGGGTGGCTTGATTTGGCTTAAATTAATATAATTGGGAAAAAGGAACCAGAAAATGGCCGCCGCTGCTATGCCCCAATACTACTTCATATGATGCATCACAGACAGAAAATATAAGATAGCGTCGCTATCATATCGGCACGTTGCACACTCAGCTATTTTCGGTGAGTGACATGACAAAGTCATTTACGAATCAGACTTCTCAGCGCTTGTATGGAATACACTTAAGTTATAATACCTGTGACTCAATTGTGGGACCAGGTGGAAATAATGTAACTTTGTGTATAAAGCAATATGAAGTAAATGTGCATTTTCATATTTTTCTTAACCCGATATTGTGTTTTATTAGACGTTTTATACATAACTGGGTCATTCCTACTATTGGGTGGCATTTTAGCCTAGTAACTTTTTCAAAACATTTGTATTCTTTTTTTACAGGACTTTTCTTATTCAGCTGTCAGAAAAACACATTTTACTGCTTAATGCATTATTCCAGTTATTTCCAAATTCCTATCCATTTACACTGTGTTATAATACAATTCTAAGTACTGGACCCTCGTCTGGTTCTGACAGACCGGTCTTGTGTGTGTAGGCTGGTTGGTGTGTGTGTGGTTGGACAGACAGACGGGCCGGCCCGGGAGAAGCCATTAACATGACACGAGACTGGTCACATTAAAACGTTCACAAAGTTTATTATACATTACAGAATCATATATAGCTCTGGATCCACATGTCCTAATGACGTGCCACTGAGACATAACAATAACAATCGGCTAGCAGCAAGTTGACCTCTGAGCTGTCCAGTGGCTAACAAGAAAGTCAGTCTGTTACTCTCCAGGCAGTACACAATGCATATCAACTCAAGTACATTGCATATTCACGTACAAGTACCTTGTACAAGTACACAGCATGTTGTATACTACAACACACTGTAACAGGGGGACACATTTTGGACATAACAGGGGGGACATTTTATGCTAAAGATGGCCATTATGTAATGAAGACGTAACACTGTATTTATGCACTCAAATGACTCAATACATGGTCTGGGCTACTTTTAAACAAATTATTTCATCAATGGGGCATGGCATGGTGGTGATAAGTGCCTGTGGCACTGTTGAGGTGTTATGGAAGCCCAGGTTTGCTTTGATAGTAGCTTTAAAATCATTTGTATTGTGGCATCTAGTGTCGCACACGTCACCTTCCTCTTGAGTGTTCACTGTCAGTGGACCAAGAGTTTGAGAAATACTGATTTAGAAGGCATTTGTTGAATCGGCCTCAGGAAAATGGCGATCAATTTCAGGGTGTCGCCAGATTATTTTAAATAAATGAAGAGTTTACATATAGGCCTATAAACTTTCCTTAACGATTATATCTGGTTCCCGTATTTGTTTCTTTATTCATCTATCCTAACTTTAGGAAATTATAGTTCATCCTGATTCCTGATAGGAGTCACTATAGAGTCGACATGGTATACAAATCCTACAAACGGTCTCCTAAAAAGCTGTCCTACTTCACGCAGATACGGGATGTAAACCGGAGATGGCATGTCTTGCTACCCCCTTTTTGAAACTAGCTCCTTGCCACTCGCCCTACACGCTTCCACTTGGTTTGAGCATAGATATATAAATCATAGAGACGGCACTGGATGGGAGGGGAATCCCAGTGTCATCTGCCATCTCTATTATTTATATATCTATGCTCAAATCGAGTGGAAGTGTGTAGGTCGAGTGGCGAGGAGCTAGTTTCAAGAAAAAGGGCCAAATTAACCTTCTTGGCTGCTGTTGCTGCTGTGACCACTGTTGCCAGATTTTGCAAACAGAAACAAGTGGCCAGGTCTATGAAAACAAGCCCAAGAAGCAACTGGGCTGTGTGTTTTCCACTTTACACCTTTACCACTTTACACTTACATCGGTTATTTGAACATAGCAGATCTACAAGCTCACAGCGGCACGCAAGGTTTTAGATTATGTTTTAGTTATTTTCAAAAAATATATATTGAGAATAAATAGATTTTTGCCACAAAGTATGTTCAGATGTAGCCCTAGAATGTCTGTGATAATTCATATACTATCGTATATTCTGTATGTACACAGCCATAGAACACCCTGGTTCACTTCTGGTTGCAACATGCATGGAATTAAATGTGATAAATGCTCCGTTTGTTTTGATTGATTGATTGAAATATTTATTAACAGTTTGTAGAATGTACAGTACATTTTAAGCACAAACTCAATACAAAGACTGTTAACTGTCAGTGGACGACCCAATTAAGCATTACACTTGTTTACAACAGGGTCCACATTGTTCAATTCATCAAAACATTTAGAGACATACAAATAGACACTTCTATGTAGCTAAAGAACAGAACAGGAATTCATCATATGTACTCGTCCATTAAATAATTCTGCCGCGGCAACCGTAAGTATACAGCAGTGTTCTATTTCTCTGGTATGTGAAATTCTTGCAATGTATGTAACAACAGAGACATTCTAGGGATATAGTTCAGAGGTCTGTTGATAATTGCATGCTTTACTGGGGGTCCTTTGACGTGAAAAAAATGGGAACCAAGCCAAACGTTACTTATAATAAGCAGGCATGGCAACACTGGCTGTGACAACTGAATGGGAAGTGATCAAGTGAGGTGTTGCAACACGTGAGGAGTTCCCCAGCTCCTTGGGAAACGGGTGGAGAGAGGCCTCCAATTGCCTTATTATCCTACCACACTGAGGTGAGTTTGAGGTGTTATTATTAGCTTTTAAGCTGCTTAGCATTAATGTCATTAAGGAACTGATGAACTTGTGTGTAATTTCACTTTGATATTCCTTGGTAAATTGGTATTGGCAACAACTAATCAGGATGAAGCGCTGTTGTGTGATGTTGAATGAATATGTTGTATTATTGAGCTCTGCTTGATTGTGAATGATGCTGAGACAGACAGGCAGTTAATGCAGGCCTGGATTGTATTTGTTTCATGTTTTGTCTTGTTATAATTTGGTGAATGAATGAATTGAGCATGTGAAATATAGTGGAATCGGTTTGGAAATGCCTTTATGATGGGCATTACTAGTTAGCCAGTTCTGTTACCTACATTTTACTGATTTGTTTGTTTACCTCAGGGAATTCAGTTTGGCTTGAGGCTAGCCCTCCAAGCAGAACCCAGTGGTACTGAAGTTTCTGACATTTTTGACGACACAGACCATGGGGTCCTGGCTGTTGCAGCAGTATCCTGCCACCTGCGCGGACATAATAAAACATAAACACCGTGTTTACGGCCTGTCTGCGCTCTTTGACGACTTTTTTTCGTGTGAGGGCTTCTGAATCTGTGAAGTATAAGTACCCATACATGGAGCTGCGAATATCTCCTGTGGCGCGGAAGCCGTTAAGTATTTTACTTTGTACTTTGTTTGACCGATTCGCTTTGATTCTTCCTTCCTTGTTTATTGACACCTCATTGTACCGCCTATCTGGCTAGCTAGTGGAGCTATAGCTATGACAGAGCAGATCAGAGGCAGGGACGTAGCCGCACAAGCCAACCGCACACCGGGAGGCGGTACAATAAACGGTAAACAAACAAGAAGAAATAAAGCGACCAAATCGGTCGCTTCCGCGCCACAGGAGATATTCGCAGCGGTTTGTATAGGTACTGTGGTTAATTAGAGCCCAGATTATTCTAATAGACAACGTAGGATACAAAATACATAGAATAAGTGGTAATTAGCCACAAACATCATTTGGTTGTGCGAGACGAGACAGAGGTTCCAGTATAGCTGGAGTGGGCTACATCTGGGGGCCTCGTGAGAGAGACGTTCACTCAAACCACCCTTCCCCCTTCATGGAGAGTACGTACAAAGTACAAAGCCTTGACTATGTCTTAGGATGTTTCTGTTCTCATCAAGTCATAAACATATAGAACACCTGTATTTACATCTACAAACACAATGGTATGATAAGTCATGTATTTCATATTTGCAATAATGGGAGTTGTTGGATAGATGTAGACACATTTAGTTCATGTTAAAGTGTGAACCTAATCTTGAGGTATGAACATGAGTGATACTAAGGAGAGACATTCCTGGCCTGGGTGCTGGACACAGGTCGGACGGGTCAACTGTGGGAGGGCTAGGAAACAAAGCCTCTGTTCATTATAGCATGTGGTTGTGATTTGGGTTTGACACACACACACACACACACACACACATACACATACACATACACATACCGTACACACACACCTACACACACACACACACACATGCACGGGATTTGGTACGTGTGGGAAGGGACCCACAGAAGTATATAGGAGCCTCGCGGAAGGAGGAACGGGGCTTCTCAGAGAATATTGGGTCCTGTTTGGTCACATTTGGCAAGCTCATGGTGTTCTTCAAATAAACTCAAAATGAGAAAGAAAAGGACACTGGATGGACCTCACTTTTTTATACAACCTGCATGGCATATTTACCACCGTTAATAGACATCAATTTACTACAAATCTGGCGAGCTAGAGCTACGGACGCTTTCAGCCTGTTATTTTTTTTTGGGGGGGGAACTTGGTAAGTTGCGTGCTATACTTACTGTGTTTCCACAAAACAGGTTAACGGAAAGAACCTATATTGATTTGGCGGTGGGTGCAGATAATGGTGGAAATAGTGCCTTTGATGCAGTGAGAGTCCATGATGTTACTTTGTTTATAGGAATGCGATTGCTATGAATAAAGTAAATTAATGTAAAAATGTAAAACTAAATAAAAGTGAAATTAAATGAAATTAAATAAAATGGAGATTAAATGGAATTGAATAAGAGTGAAATGGAATGAAATAAAATACACAACTAAAATGAAAATGGTAAATGTGATGTGCCGCGCGCATGCACGGCCGTGCGTTTCTCTGACTTGGTGGAGTTGGGCCGTGCGCTAGTCAATTAATTCCATCGTCGTCATGCGGTGAATGTCTGCTGCAAACCTATTCGGTTATACGATCTAGTCTGGGGGACCGCACCCTTTGCGTCGCGGGTGGAACGGTGTGATTAATTTTCTTTTGTATATGTAACATGGGCATGGACAGGCACAACTGAGGAAATGCGTAACAAGACAAACACATAACAAAGCAGAATGTTTTTTGGCCAGTCTTAGTCACTCCGGTGTTAAGCTGGGCCGTTGAAATGGTGCAGTCTTAGTCACAGTTTGTGTTAAGATATTGTAGCCTACTCTTAGACACTTTTCGTGTTGAGATGTTGTACCCTTAGACACTTTTGGTGTTAAGGATGATGGATACCCTTAGACACTTTTGGTGTTAAGGAATGGATGGAATGGATAATGGTTTTGTTTTGTGTTTGAATTGTTTTTTTCCTCCTATGCGTGTGTCTTGTGTGGGTTACGTGTATGAAATAAATTTGGGGTGCATACTGCGTAGTGACGCCGTGAGGTGCATAGTGTCACCGGGTGCATAGTGTCACCGGGTACATATAGAGATACCAGATACTTGTGATGGGATGATTGAATTGAAATTGACTTGATATGATGGAATGTTTGTGTTGCATGGTGTAAATTGTGTGTAAATCTGTCTGTTAAGTTGGGTGGTCTGCCTATTTTGTCTGTGTGTTTTGTTTTGTCTCTGTGTGAGTGTAATGAAGTTGGGAGTGGAGTATGTTATATGGTTGAGGTGGTGTTATACTGCGACTGTATATTGTTGATGGTTGTTATATGGAATAAGGGCTCTTGTATTACATGTTGGCCTATGTGGAGTGGAAATGGTTGGTCTCTCTCTCTATGCGCTTCTCGGCAGGATAGTGCCGGAGAGGAGAGGTTTAGGAGAGGAGTGTATGAGTATGATCCACACGCACTCTGCAGTGGGGAGTAGAAGTACTCGATTACTTTTTGCTGCATGCATGTGTGTGCTGCTGCTCCTCCCTGCCCGCTCTCCTCAGTATTGAGGGGGGTGGGGCGGGGGCGGGGGGCCTGTCTGTCCTTGACTATGGCAACGCATGGCGCTGATAGGGTTTTGTTGGATGTTTTACTCCGTGTCAGAGTGGCCTGTGTACCGTTGCCTGGGTGGTTTACTGAGGGTAAAGGATTGGAGGTGCAGTAGGCTATGGTTAAAACATGTTCCACAGGTTTTAAAGGGGGGATGGTATATTGATGGTATATTGATGGTATATTGAGTTGGGTTGGAACATTTATAATAGGTTTATAATAATAATAATAATAATAATAGGTAATATAATAATAATAGGTAATATTTGAACAATTGAAATTTGGAAATTAATAGGAGGTTAATAAATAACTGGATGAATGAACTAAATTAGATAAGGGAACTATAAAATGGTTATTCATGTACGGTAGAGTGTACATATGTAGGAGTGTGGAATTATTTGAGAAATTGTTTAAACAGTTGCTTTGAGTGAGAAATCTCCATCTACTCATTCTATGGGGTGGTTGTATGCAAATGAGTGTGTGGAATGTGGGGGTAGCTATTATGGTTATGGTGTGTGAGAGAGGACACGGCACATGAGTGTGTGAGTGCATGAGTCAAGGGGGGGGTCATTCTCTCCTTGTAGTACTGTGGGAGAAACATAATAGGCTACTTCTACCTTGTCGTATTGTGTGATGCGAGTGAGTGTGGTTGAAGGGGTGGAAAATCTTCTCATTTAAAAAAGGCATAGCGATGGTAGACTTAATTGTCTGCTGTTGACACTTTTTTATTTTTGGTGGTGGATAATGATCGGGTACACCTTAAGGTGTCAGGAGAAACAGCAATGTTTGCCAGGTCATATGAAGCTTGAATTGGGTAGACGTTGGCCAGGGGTTTAAATGAGAAGATATAACAAGCCTGACAGTGAGTGTGAGTGAGGGCCCATGTCATTGAGGGTTATTTTTTTAAGAATTGGAGAAGTGGTACTAATGACATCGTTTTTGTGTTCTTATGTCCAAAAAAACAACAAAGGCCAAGGCAAGGACTCAGACAAAAGACACAGAGGCCTGGTCTGGATGGAGAGGGAAAGTAGTGAATTGTCCCATTTCTTGTTGTGTGGAACAACTTCTGGGAAATAGAATAGGCAGTAGATCTGATATAACATTTGAACAGATAGTGTCACTGCAGTTGCTGTTGTGTTAATCTGGTACTCATTTAGTGTTTAGGATGAGTTCTAAGGAAATTCTAAACCCAGTGGGAATTCTGGAGCGGGATAACCCCGCCGTTGTGGGTATTGCTGTGATTTCAAAGAAATGGAATAAACGCTGGCCTGAAATTGAACAGCGATGGCCGGTAACGGGAACTTTCAATGAGGACATTATTAGAACTATGAGGGTCCTTGTCCGTACGCATAGAGCAGGACAGAAAACCAACGCCCGAACAGTGAAGCGTAAATTTGAAATAGCAGTTTTAGATTTGTTTAGTGTCATAGGTCAAACTTTGGAAAAAGCTCGTAAGGACCAGGAGTCAGTACTAGTTGAGGCAGGGCAGGGGCAACGAACCGCCGACCAGACCTGCAAGGACAGCCGGCGTGATGACACCGCTGGCCAACAAAGTTGTGCTATCAATCTGGGAGCAGACGACTGCAGTAGGGACTCAGTGAATTCTGAGGTGAGCGTTGATGACGACAGTGACCAGGGGTCAGTTGAGCGACAGCCAGGACATCTTGCTGTCACCCGACAGTATGATATGGATGAGCGGGAACGTGTTGGCAACAGGAGGGAAGAAACAATCACTGCTACACAAATGCCAGTGATAATTGAGGGTCATAACCTGGTCTATTGTCCATTTTCATACGTGGATTTAACACACATTGTAAGTAAACTGCCGCCGCTCTGTGACGGAGCCTATGCCTGGATTACTACGTTCGAGGTACTTTTGGAGGGCATTCAATTAACAATGGGTGATTTTAAGAAATTGATTGTCTGGCAAGTTGGTTTGTGTGCACTGGACAATGTTTTCAATTGTGCAGGACTTCAGAGATACATTGAAACAACTGTTGATGATGGGGACCTTTTTGATGCGTACAGGGGCCGACTCTGGCGTGTTTTGAGGGCCCTCTTTCCGACTAATATACACCCCAGCAGTATTATTATTGATAACATGAGTGAAACTGAACACCCAAGAATTTATGTGGACCGAGTGTATCAGAAATGGAGATCAGTCACAGGAAACGATCCAGACGTAAATAAATTTGAGCAGGTGGTCTTCAGAGTCACGGTTGAACAAGGGTTGCCTGAGACAGTGCAGAGGAAGTTAATGGGGGTTGTGGGTCTTACCAGCATGACTAAAGCGATGTATATAGACCATGTTGCACATTATGTCGACCTGTACCGAAGAAAGTTAACTACTCAGACAGAACAAGATGAGGAGAGGCAGAGGGCTTTGACTCGTGCCCAACTGGCAGGACAGATGGTGGTTAGTTCAGATAGTCAGCAGCGACCGCCACAGGCCAGCCAGGTTGAACCCCGGTACCTCCCATACTCTCCTCTGCCAGGGGTTAGACCACCTAGACGTCAAGGACCGGGTAGTAATTCCCATCAGAAGAACCAGAGCGTTTGTTACATATGTGGAGAATTCAGTCATTTCTGGCGTCAGTGTAACCGGGGCGACCGACTGCAACCTCCGCAGGGGTGCAGGGGTCATACTGACGGTAGACCCAAATCAGGATGTTAAAGTCACAGTATGCATATTTATGTGTGTAGGGGGGGAGCTGAACGGGGACAGCTAGCAGCCCCCACCCACGCTGGGCCGATGTGTACATGTCAATGTGTTCACAGGTCCGTGGGGGAGGAATGACAGAAGACCGAGTTTGCATTTCAACTTAGAGGTTTTTGTTTTTATTTTGTGTGTTTCAGTACATGTAATATTCGGTGATGTGCATTTTTGTCAATTAGATATATTGTTTTCAGGTATTATGTGTTGAGTTATTGTTTGATCTTTATTTGTTTGTTTTATTATTTGTGTCATGTTTTGAGTGTCAACTTTTCATTTACAGGTATTTGAATTTAATCAATATAGGAATTTGATTTGGTTTAAATAGGGTTTCAGGTATATGAGGAATGTCATTTCTGGGTTAACACATGTTTCTGTTTCAAATCTATCTACAAAGGGTTTGTCTGTTCTAATTCTGATTCAATTTAGGTGATTAACAAGACGCTCCTGTGTCAAGGGGGGTCCGAAATTAAGGTGTGCCTATCACGTCAAATTATGGTTAATGATTCATTTTGAATTTTGTGGAAAAAAGGCAGGTGATGAATTCTGATGCTGTAATTGTTTTTATCTGCTTATAATTGTCAGAAGTTTGCTTTAGTTTATGAGTAAGGTCAATGATAGTATTGATTGAGTAATAGTTTGTTATAGTTGTTCCTTTGTGTTTAGGTTAGCTTGAATTATTTCCTTATTTTATTTTGTGTAATAGGCTGTTTGTCTCTCCAGGGGGGTCAGGTGGAAAAGATGATTTGTGTGGTTCAGTGGACGGGGGTCTGATAAAACATTGGGTCAGTTAAGGGGCCAGCTATGTTTAAATTTATGTTTAAATTTTGGCGTGTCTGGGCTCTTCCGTTTGTCCTGACACGGGTTTGTGTCAGGAGGGGGGTTTCTGTGGTTAATTAGAGCCCAGATTATTCTAATAGACAACGTAGGATACAAAATACATAGAATAAGTGGTAATTAGCCACAAACATCATTTGGTTGTGCGAGACGAGACAGAGGTTCCAGTATAGCTGGAGTGGGCTACATCTGGGGGCCTCGTGAGAGAGACGTTCACTCAAACCACCCTTCCCCCTTCATGGAGAGTACGTACAAAGTACAAAGCCTTGACTATGTCTTAGGATGTTTCTGTTCTCATCAAGTCATAAACATATAGAACACCTGTATTTACATCTACAAACACAATGGTATGATAAGTCATGTATTTCATATTTGCAATAATGGGAGTTGTTGGATAGATGTAGACACATTTAGTTCATGTTAAAGTGTGAACCTAATCTTGAGGTATGAACATGAGTGATACTAAGGAGAGACATTCCTGGCCTGGGTGCTGGACACAGGTCGGACGGGTCAACTGTGGGAGGGCTAGGAAACAAAGCCTCTGTTCATTATAGCATGTGGTTGTGATTTGGGTTTGACACACACACACACACACACACACACATACACATACACATACACATACCGTACACACACACCTACACACACACACACACACACATGCACGGGATTTGGTACGTGTGGGAAGGGACCCACAGAAGTATATAGGAGCCTCGCGGAAGGAGGAACGGGGCTTCTCAGAGAATATTGGGTGCTGTTTGGTCATATTTGGCAAGCTCATGTTGTTCTTCAAATAAACTCAAAATGAGAAAGAAAAGGACACTGGATGGACCTCACTTTTTTATACAACCTGCATGGCATAATTTCCACCATTAATCAACATCAATATATTACAAATCTTATAGTTCACGAATTCAGAATAACTCAAACAAAAAAAGGCCGTCAAACGCCGCAGATACGATGTTACGGAGCATATTTATGTCCGCGTTCCAAAATTCCCATACGAAAATATAGTTATGAACAGGGACCCTACAATAAAGTGACATCCAAATTTCAGAAAAGCTTTATGGAGGGTTCCGAGAGGGGCTAGCTTGAGGCCAGCGTTGGAAAAAGTACTATTGTATATAAAATGTATTGCTATTGCAAATAGCCGAAAATAGCACACAAGCTTGTATATTGGCTATTTTCAAATGGCAAATGTATATAGGGTTGAAGGTCGGTTTTGTGATAATACTAATCCGATTTTAATATGAAAATCAAAGTGAGTGGTGCAACTCCGTGTGGGGTCCCCGGGGGGCCAAAGTGCCCAGATGTCCCTATACAAGTGATATGGTCAGCTTATGTTGTTTTAAATGTGCTCTATAAATAAAAGTTTTATTTGATATAAGCTCTGTATGTTGTGAAAGGATACAACATACGTCTGGCTCTCAGTCACTTGCATTTTTGAGTGGTGCAACCACTCCAAGGAACAGCAATGTCCGTGTTCACCTATGTGTTGGTTCACCTATGTATGTGTTCATGAGCACCAGTATGAGTACCAATAGGGGCGCTGTTGTGCCATGCAGAAACAGAGCGAGAGAGAGAGGAGGGGGAGAGAGAGAGAGAGGGGGGAGTTGCGCCACTCGGTTCACATGGGTGTGATTTGTTTTTTCTTTCTTTCTTTCTTCAGCCGATTAGAGCCCTTAGAGATCAAGATCTGGACTGAGGTCTCTCTCTGTCAATGGATTCCTGTGCTCTGTGGCTTTGGACCTGGGCCACCCGGGGGTTTTCCTCTGAAGGCTTCTGATGAAGACAGCTCAAAGTAGGAACCCCCTTCAGGCCTGTCATGATTATGACATTTTTACTGGACGATTAATTGTCACTCAAATAAATTGCGATTAATGATTTAATTGTGTCTTATAAGTACAATAAAACTGTCTCTTTAGTCGGAAGTCCTCAACCAACAATTTGACTACTAGTACAGTGGCTAACAGCCACATTTTGGGAGAATCGTGATCATTGAAATGGATCTTTGATGGTCACTCTTCGACTTAACAAACCGGGCCACTTGAAAATCAAATATGGCTGCCATTTATTTCAAGATGACCACCAAAATTAGACAGATTTTTGCATTTCAGTATGATTGATTGAATAGTTTATTAGACAAATGTAAAAACAGCAACAGAGTACAGTCATACACTCAGTCCTAAAAAAAAGTCCTTGCGGTCTTGTTTCCATTTTGGCCCTATGCAATCAATTCATAGACATGAAGAATAACAAAATTCAACATAAATAAATAAAAAATAAACTATGTAGAGTGGGGAATGTTGATTTCCTTTTTTATCACCTTTGGTGCCATGCTTGTTAGCCAACTGTCAGCTTGTTGTCGAGAATACATAACAAATGTAATCTCTTCTTTGCTGGAGAGTACTAGCCTATGTCATCAACTTTAACCTTGAAGTCATTTACAGTACATTGACCTTACTGAGCGAATGTTTGGAACCGAAAAGAATAGTTTGTTTTACCAAAGTGTAGTGAGAGTTTATCGGTAAGCCAAGTACGGATTTTGGTGAGTTCGGAACTGAGACTTGCATCTTTTTCTCACCCAAGATCAGGAGTGCTGACTCGTCTCAGAACAAGAACAATTTGCAGTTACAGGCAGCATTCATGTCGTTAATGTAAAGAAGAAACAAGTATGCTTCCTTGGGGAACCCCGCAGTTCACTGGGAGGGACGAGTCGAGGACATGAGGTTCCATTGATGTTAACCACTTGTTCTCTTCCCTCCAGGTAGGATTTCATCCACTTTATTGATGTGTTATCAAAACCGATCGCCTTCAGTTTTGTCCAGTAGAATTGAATGATGTACAATGATCTTGTAAATGAACGCCTTTCAGTGTAGAACGTCTTTGACTATACTTTTGTGATGTTAATCACCAAATAGCACTCTTTATGAACATTTCCAAACAGGAGTTAACATTGATAACATCTAAATTAAAACATTTGAAAAACGCTCCATGAAGTGAAGCAGATAACAGCAATATTTTGGGAGAATAATTCAAATGGTTGGAAATACTCAAGTAAAGTACAAATACCTTAAAATTGTACAGTAAGTAAATGTTAGTTTACACCACTGGATATTACATTACAGACTGTTGTCTGGCACTGCAGGAACACAGAGAATAAAATTCAATAATAACAAAATAAGTTTCTCACCAATCCGGTTTGAAGCATCTTTATTATGTAACGTAACACTGCTCGATTGTATTTTTTATTTATTGTGTAAAACGGTCCGACGTGGTTTTCAAACATTTCGTGGCCAAGGCACACCAATGGGCAGGTCAAACTCATAGCACAACTGTATTCATCAACACGGTCTCTTCCAACATAGCCTCGGTACCCAGGCTTTTGTTTTTGTTCGCATTCGACTCAAAAACTGAAATCCTGGGGGAACGACGGAGGGGCGTGAACTACAGTGCAGAGGGGTGACGCTCCAAATTTGTTGACGGTCAGTGTTGTCCACTGTTTTCTATCGGAGGGTAATTAACCACTCCGCTCTGCGTCTGTGATTAATCAACCTGCCGGTGATTTATATATCAACAATGACCACCTAGACAGCATGCATTATCCTTTGCATAATCGTCGCAGTCATCGATTACAAAAAAGCAGAAATAGCAGATCTACAAGCTTACAACAAGTTGTGGATCAGCTATTTCCGATGTTGTTATTTGTCATATCTGCCCTGTGCCTCAAAAACATTATCCCACGATTTTTGTAACTTATTTCTTTCCACCCAGTGTCAATTCTCTAGTGTAATCCTGGGCTCTACAGTCTACACTCCCTCTGCCAATCTGGGGAGAGGAATGGACTGACCTCATGCTTCCTTCAGTGCACGAGGAGTCAAAGCCACTTCTTACCACCTTTCCCAAATGTTTAGCTACCTTCTTTAAATATTATACAGTATATACAGTACAGTGGTCAGTCAGTGATATTGGCCCTTTCATTTCCTGGTCCTTTTTATTGCACGTTACACACCTACCACGTGGGTTTAGTTCCACAATCAACCACAGGGTGGAACAGTTGCTCAGAGTTCCTGTTTTTCTCCTCCTCTCTGTGCGTGTGTGTGTGGGGGGGGGAGACATAGAGAGATAGGAGAAGGACATTATGTCTCCACCCTGTTGCCTGTCATTGTTATTTTGCTATGGCAGCGCCTGTCAGGAAAGAGGCACCGGGGAATTGTGTGTGTGTGTGTGTGTGTGTGTGTGTGTGTGTGTGTGTGTGTGTGTGTGTGTGTGTGTGTGTGTGTGTGTGTGTGTGTGTGTGTGTGTGTGTGTGTGTGTGTGTGTGTGTGTGTGTGTGTGTGTGTGTCCTGAGCAAATGTTTAGTTCATATCACCCGTGATGTGCTGGTCGTACTCAGACGTGCAGTTTTCCAGTTCTTTCTGTAGTCTCACACTAGAAAGCTACACTTCATCTAAAGAATTCACTGTGTCATCTACGCAACCCGGTCTGTCTCACCCAAACACGGTGAAATAACAGGGATTGAATTCCGTACATACACTACTAGAAAACCCCAAAATCCGTACATATTACACACTAGTTTCAGACCGCGACGGAGGGGCGCCGTCTCAAGCGAGCTTGAGCAAAGAGCCACCACCAAACGAGCTAAAGCGAGCGGGTTGCCGTGGCGAACGTTGCGAAGTTCAATTAACCCATTTAGACCTAAGTTTCATTCTACAAATGTCTTCTAAATCATGACAGTTTTCTGAAATGTTTCTTCTGTCAGTAGTTCTCAAACGATTTAATGTCAAGGACCCCCAGAATTATATGTAAAGTACGTTTGCTCTGAATGAATATATATTCAAAGATTTGCAGCCACATTTTCAAAAAATTTCAAAAATAGCAGATATACAAGCTTGAGCTTGAGCTTGTAGATCTGCTATTTTTCAATAGCTAAAGTATGACATATTGCTTAAAACACCAAAAGCCACGCCTCCCGTCGCGGTCAAAACAGTAGTAATGTAATATGTACAGAATTGCCAGTCCGTGTTACAGCCAGGGATGGAACAGGTAGCCCTACTCACTTTTTTTTTGTTGAGTAAAAGGTATCAATACTCCAATGTAGAAATACTCTGTTCCAAGTAAAAGTCTGGAATTCAAAAAGTATTTGAGTAAAAGTACAAAAGTATTGGCATAAAAATGTACTTAAAGTACCAAAAGTAAAAGTAGGCTACTCATGGTGCAGAATGTCCCATTTCAAGTTTTCAGATGTATAATTTTTTTTAATGCCATACTATACTGTATAGCAGGGGTCCTCAACTAGAAATGATGAAGGTCCACAAATAATTTTTTGAATAAGACCGAGGTCCGGTCCCATGCGCGGCGTCCATCGGAGAGCGGGGCTCTATGCCCGTTTAGTATGGTCAAGCCAAGCTTATACAAATCAGATCGCCTTCCACCCAACCAATAATGGGGTGCAGAGTGCAGGCCCGGAGTGGAACTCCAAATCAGGCCGGGAGTTATACGCCCTGGCAGGCCACACTGCGTGCACACATAGCGCGCGCCAGAACTTTGGGGGCCCTTGGGGGACATTTTGGGGGCCTTTGCAGCAATTTCACATGAGAAATGTACCATCTGATGTTATTTATATTATTAACTTTTTTTGGGGTGGTCCGCAAAGAGGTGGTCCACGGTCCGGTCGCGGACCGCGGTCCGCCAGTTGAGTACCCCTGCTGTATAGGCTAGCCGGTTCCTCTGCGGGGATCAGTAACGTACTAGAATACTAAGAACACAAAGTACATCGTTATTCCTTCCAGCCGAGCGTCAGACAATGTCTGTCCAAATTCACACATCCAATAACATCACTGGGGACAGTACCTTGTCCTTCCAATAGAGGGCAGTGTCGTATGAGGTGTCCTCCATAGCAGCAGGTAATCGCAAATTGTTCTGTAATGCACTGTCCGAATGGACCCTTACAAGTCTGTATAACTCTTGAGATTGTACTTCCTTCACAGGTGTTACCGATGATACTTGAGTGGGTTCCAAATGGCCTCGCACGGGGCAACTGTGTACACTAAATGGAACAGGGCCCTTAAGAGACCTTATTTCCTGCCAGGATTAATTCATTCACCCATTCACCGCCAGCGTTTTCCCTGTGCAACCCTTTAGCATCATCGGTAATGCCTGTGAAGGAAGTAGGGAAGGGTCTCGGAGGTAGAGGGACCACGCCCACAGAGCGGCTGGCCAACGTTGAAGCCGCCCCACTCTACTGGCCAAAGCTGGACCTGCAAGCTGGCAGTTTTTTGTAGCACCAGTAAACCCCACGCAGCTGGGGTTTAACACAGAGAGCTCGTTAGAAAATGATCGAGAAAATGCAGAAGTAGAGTGTTCTTCCGGGTCCTTCAAACGCCACTGAACAACTTCCATTTAAATGAATAGCGGGGGCGGGGCACTCTAGATTATAACTCTATGAGGAAGAGTCATTGTGTGTGCATAGAGCCACATTGGAGGGCTCAGGTCAGATCAGGCGCTCCTCCGGGGGCACCTTAAGCATGCTGTCCATCTCCAGGCGCGCTCCGGCTAGCTCCTGGGAGCTGGGGCTGTACGCTCCCTCCGACTGGCGCTTCTTCCTGGCCGTCAGCGCCATGACGGTCACGGCTACGCCCACCACGAGCACGCAGAGGCAGGCCAGCGGGATGGCCACCACCAGCCAGGGAGCGCGATCCCTCTGAGCTCGTCTCTGTGAAGGAGAGAGAGGGGTCGACGTCAGTGTGTTTATAGTTTAAAGATGGAGTAAATGGTGCATTTATATAGTGCTCTTATCAAAAGCGCATTAGATAGATTGTGCATTACTTTGGCTCATTTACACACACGTTCATATACCGATAGTGGAGGAAACTGCAAGGCACCAATCTGCTCATAGGGGTTCATCGTCTTGCTCAAGGCGCAGTAAAAAGCATTTGTGATAAAAGTTTCTCGTCAACATTGAGTCGTCTAAACATTATGAGCTTGCCTAAATCTTTTTGCCATTTTTTTTTTTTACAACAAAAAGTGACATTCTTACATTAGCTTTCATATCTGCTATTTTTTAACAACACAAATAATCTAAAATCACTTTCTCGATTTTAATGGGTTAATGTTTGTATTTTAAAACGAAACATTCAGTGTGGTGCGTGCGTGCGTGCGTGTCAGAGGTCGTACATTGGTGTCACACATGGGTCCGATGTAACCGGGAGTGCATAAACACAGGAACTTATCGAGTCGATCCAGACAGGAGCCTCCGTTCCGACATGGATTAGACGCACACTCGTCCACCTCCGTCTCACAGCTGTGGATAGGATGAAGAGAATGCACCGTAAAGTTCACAACAGATCTGTGGTTCTCAGAGTGGGTGGCACCCTAAGGTGCTGTGACGCAAGCACAGTTTGTTGGTTCGACTAAAACTAGGATGAAAAATGTTCGTCTACCTTTTTTCACTGATGAAAAAATAAATAAATAAAAACTAAGCTATGATGACTATAAGAATAAATATATTGACAATTTCGTCAAAATAAAAACTAGACTAAAATGTTAAGGAGGGACTAGTGGAGAAGAGATCCAACTAAAAGACAATTCATTTTATGTTTGGTTGCATGCTGAAAATAGCAGATCTACACTGCGACGCATTGTGAGCTTATAGATCGGCTTTTTTCAGCATGCAACCAAGTGTAACATCAGCCATTACGACACCATTAAGGTCCACCGAAATACATTTTAGTCGACTAAAACTAGACTAAAACTAAATAATTTCAGATGACTCAAATTAGTCAAATATGACTCAAACTAAATGGAATGTTATTCAAAAGACTATGACTAAAAACTGAATAAAATGTTGTAAAAATCAACACCATTCGGTTAAGCCTAAGAAAAATAAAGATTTATTTTTAGAAGTTGGTTCACCTGTCGCCTGCAAATCCTGGAACACAGGAGCAGTTTGCCCCCCACGGTCCATTGGTGCAGACGCCATCGTTGTCACACCACACGTCTGTACCACACTGTAGCGGAGGGTAATCCCACCTGGTGGAATACACACACACACACACACACACACACACACACACACACACACACACACACACACAGATGATATGAATATCTGGACTACCTACTGTACATAAAAACTAATCTGGTCTGCTGTACCGGTCAGGACATGAACAGGTGTAGGTGTTGTTGTTGTAGTTGTCGTATCTAGTACTCACTGGCAGAGCGGTCCTCTGTACTGCTCGGGACACAAACAGGTGTAGCTGTTCGGGCCGTCCACACACCCGCCTCCGTTCTGGCAGGCATGGTGCTCACACTCGTCCAGGTCGGCGTCGCACAGCTCGCCGCCGTAGCCGGCGTGGCAGACGCAGTGGAAGCCGGCCAGCAGGTCCTCGCACGTGCCGTAGTCGCCGCAGGGCTGCGACGCGCAGTCGTCCGTGTCCACCTCGCAGTGCTCGCCCTCCCAGCCGGCGTGGCACACGCAGCCGTACGCGTTGAAGAGGTCCTCGCACATGGCCGCGTTCTGGCACGGGTTCGAGTCGCAGACGGGAGCGCTGCATGGCGGGTGTGATAGGAATGTTTACATGGTACTTGAAATTACTATGCCATTATTATGTGTGGAGTAACTGGAGTTGGCATGTTCTCCCTGTGTCCCCTAGTTTAAGAACCACTGTGCTACACTATATGGAACAGATCTTTAATTAGTATACTGTAGTTGGAGTAATTCTGTATGGACAGATCGAGTCGCAAGTCTTCAGTGGACTCTATACAGAAAGACTATTTAATGTACATGTATATAGTATGTATCCATCATTAATAGATTATAAAAAATATAGAAAGACACGTTTCAATTAAGTTCTTTAAAGCAAATATGGTCTCTATTGTCGCCAGCTCACCCTTCCAAAGGGGTTAGTTAATTGGCACAAAATGTATTTTATGATTCGTCTATTGAATAGACAAATCATTTTGAGCATTTGACTGCTGTGGAATGCTCAAAATGTGTCACAGATCTGCAAAAAAAAGAGAATTTTTTTACATTTTACATTGTGTCTCTGTTGGTTGGAAACATGGAAACAAATGTCAAACTGTTTAATTTCAGTATTCAAATTCAGCAGATGTGCAGTAGATGCATTTGTAGATCTATGTTCAAGTAAGGCATTCATTTACGAAAAAACATTAAAACAAATTAGGCTGCACTGATGTATTGGCCGATATCGAGGAAATAAAAACTAAATAAACATACATTGGTATCAGTATCAGCCAACAATTTCCATATCGGTGCATCTCTGAAAAGTTTAATATGAGACAGGCGATTTGTACTTAACAGCGATGATTGTAAGTATTTTAACGCCAATACTTAATTAAAAGTAGGAAAAAAATGGCTTAAGGGCCTTTCTGTGTGGAGTTTGCATGTTCTCCAAAAAACATGCAGTAATCCTGGTCTCTGAACTACCTCCCCCTGGCCAGCTGGGGGCCTGATGGAGGGTAAAGGAACTGGTCGGAATAACGTGTTCCTTCCACATGCTATGTCCGGCCGGGAAACTCCCCCCTGTCAGGTAAAAAGACTCTTCATGCATAGAAGGAAGCATGAGGTCAATCCGCTGCCCCCCCAGGTTGGCAGAGAAAGTGTATTACATTAGATAAATGACACTGGGTGACTAAATGGGTTGAAAAATCTTGGGATAAAAATTATATATAAAAAGAAGAAAGTGAAAAAAAAAAGAGTACTTCCTCCACCGACCTGGTGCAACCCACGTCGACCTTCCCGTCTCCTACGATGTGGAACTGGGAGGTCTGTGGTGCCCGCCGGTCGTCCACGTAGGGCAGATAGACTCCTCCCAGCCGCACGGCGCCCAGGCAGCCGGCCATGCTGTCGCCCACGGCCACGACGGCGTCCTCCTCGTTGAGGAAGGCCAGGAGGTCCTCTGCGGTGGCCGGCCCGGCGGGATCGACGCCGCTGGTGTCCGTGATGCCGTCCACGGTGATGACCCAGCGCGACCCAGACACCGCCTTGACCAATCAAGAAAGCAGAGGTGGAAAAAATTACTCAATTGTTTTTATTGAAGTAAAAGAATCGATGCTGCAATGTAGAACTGTACTCTGTTACAATGTAGAACTGTACTGTTACAATGTAGAACTGTACTCTGTTACAATGTAGAACTGTAATCTGTTACAATGTAGAACTGTGCTCTGTTACAATGTAGAACTGTACTCTGTTACAATGTAGAACTGTACTCTGTTACAATGTAGAACTGTGCTCTGTTACAATGTAGAACTGTACTCTGTTACAATGTAGAACTGTACTGTTACAATGTAGAACTGTACTCTGTTACAATGTAGAACTGTACTGTTACAATGTAGAACTGTACTCGGTTACAATGTAGAACTGTATTCTGTTACAATGTAGAACTGTATTCTGTTACAATGTAGAACTGTGCTCTGTTACAATGTAGAACTGTACTTGGTTACAATGTAGAACTGTATTCTGTTACAATGTAGAACTGTGCTCTGTTACAATGTAGAACTGTACTCTGTTACAATGTAGAACTGTACTGTTACAATGTAGAACTGTACTGTTACAATGTAGAACTTTTATATACAAATGTGGTGCCAATACAGAGGTTGCCTACCCCTGCTCTAGTAGCATCAAGTTGCACAAACAAAACTGTCCCACCTCGCTGCCCGTCTTGGCCGCCGACGCGACGCTCACGCGGTGCCAGCTCCCGTCGGAGACGTGCCGGCGGCCCGTGAAGACCAGCGGCTCCACGCTGTTGGCGCCGTGCACCTCCACATGGACGGTGGAGTCCAGGAGGCCCATCATCAGCAGGTCGGAGCCGCCGGCGCGGCGTGTGGCTCGCAGTAGCACGGCGTTCTCTGAGCGCGTGCGCATCTCCACATACAGGGAGGTGACGGCGTCCACCAGAGTGCCTTCGGCGCTGAAGAGCACGGGGTTGTTCTCGAAGGTGGCGCTGTGCACGCCTGCGGGTCAAACATGTGTGAGTGCAGCTTTAATTCTTTAACAGAGAATCTGCAACGGAAATCTCACTCACACTCGTATCCGTCGGCCAGGTCGATGCAGTACCCTCCGTTGACACAGGGGTTGCTGACGCACCACACGCGCGTCTCGCAGGTCTTGCCGGCGTACTCCTCCGGACAGAGACACGTGAAGTCGTTGAACGTGATGCCGCACTGACCTCCGTTCAGACACGGATCCTCCTGCAGATCACACACGTTTTAGTAGAGTTTAATCTCAAATAACCAAACCAAAACAAATAGGGTAATCATATGGATATAATATTGATACTATCACATTTTTTTGTTCCCGATCCGAGTCTGATAATTTGAAAATGACGATCGGCTCCGATTTCCCATCACGTGATTGGATCAGGACAACCCTAGCCCTCACCTTGCAGGTGTCATCGCTGACACAGCCACTTGTCACGTTTTCGCGTTCGTCACTGTGCACCGCCTCCTCATCCTCGTCCTCCCCGGGCTCCGCCTCCATATGCACGGCGTCCAATCGCAGGTCCTGCAGGCAGCCTTTGAACGCGCCCCCCCACGGCTCGGAGCTCCACCCCCCGGGCAGGCCTCCCACGTAGGCCACGTCTCCGGCGGCCACCTCCACCTCGGGGACGGAGCCGATGGCGTAGCGCAGGTCTCCCTGCTGGAAGAACACCTGACCATGCTGCACGTCCACCTGCAGAGGACCAGAGAGTACTGGTACGTAACATATTGACCGCCATCGTGAAATTAGTGCACATCAGCTTGCGTCTATCCAACGCTATCCAAGACATGTAAAAATGCTGACTTACTCTTCCAGATTGGGGTTTTGGTGAAAACAAGGCATATTCAACTGCCGATGACTAAAGAACGGAAGATTGCGGTCTCGACATGCGTGCACATCAGCTTGCGTCGGAGACATTTAAAAACTAAAAACTAACAAAAGAAAAGGTAAATGAACACAGACCTGTAGGAACCTCTTCTCTCCGGTGGTCATGAAGATGGGCGCGGTCACAGGAATGCCATTGGCCAGGGAGCTGACAAACACCCGGCCCATTCCCAGGTACAGAGAGAAGTACACCTCTCCTCCCTCCTCCTCCTCCTCCTCCTCCTCTGCCTGGGCGTGGCGTCTCAGTTGGAAGAGCAGGCCGTCGGGCTTCAAGGAGCGCAGGAACAGCGACACGCTGAAGACCCCCCCGCTGCCGTCCTCCGCCACCACGTAGGAGCTGAAACTCAGCGAGTCTTCATGGCTGTACGTCCACGACGGAAACTCTGTTGGGACCATGGTTATTATAGTTATTATATCGAAAAATAATTAACTAAAAAAAAAACATAACTAACTCAAATTGTATTGTTTACAAAACAAAACAAACTAAATTATAGACAAAATAGCCCTTTTAGTTTATCTCGTTACCTTCAGAACTGAATATATATTTTTTTAAATGGTAACCTTGGTTGAATCTTTATTACACAATAGGCCTACTCTGACCTTTTTTAATACTGCACCTGACAAATAACACAAAGTATTAGTTTTACTAAAACTATAACACTAAAACGAATAAAAACTAAGCATTGTCACAAAAATAAAAACTAGCATACCCAGCTGCATACGAAAAGACATGCCCCCACGCGGAAGCTTCTGTGGTGCACCAAGGCAGCTTGTGTCGCACGCCATAAACTGCCTTCCCTGTAAGATGGCGCTCGTGATACAGACAACCCAGAGCCAAAGGGAGGTTTCTATGTCTCTCCCCAGCTCTGTAGCAGTCACAGCGGTAGGGGTCTTACCGTCAGTGCAGCTCTCCCCATGGTAGGGTCTGTAGCAGTCACAGCGGTAGCTGGTCCACAGGTCCACGCAGCGGCCGTTACCAGAGCACGGGTCAGGCGAACACCACTCTGTTTTGCTGCAGCCCAGCTCCATGGTCTGGTCATCTGCAACAGTACAAGGTTGACATAGGGTAGGGACCCGTTAAAGCCGGGAAAGTCATTTTAGTATTATTACAAAACATACATTAACCACTACACAATACAGTAAACTTGAAATGTCTCATAGTGAGACGTAAAGTATATACACTTCCTCTCAATTAAAACCATGGGGTGCCTCGGACGTGTATATATTAATGATATAAAACGGGCTTGCTGAAATTATTTTTTTGACAGCGGCCGTTGCTAGGCAACGCCTTGCTTGACATGTTTTGCACATGCGTGCAGCCATTCACTTCCTTGTTTACGGGCCGACAAAACGTGCTTTTCTCGCTGTCCATGGTTTCCATCAGTACGCTGATGTTCTGTCCTAATTTCTGACCTAACCAATCATCTCGTTTGTAATATTAACGCTTCTAAAGAGAGATCAGACTTATTAGCGGGAGGTATTAATGGAACATTATACCTTCCGGTTTGGGGGGGAAAGGGAAGGCGGGGCTTGTCAGTTCCATCTGCTCTAGCGCCTTTATTCTGAAAAATTCCCCGGTACATTTTGATGCCAATACTTTTGTGCTTTTATACTCGGGTAAATATTTAATTTCTAACTCTTACTTGTAACGGGGCAGTTCTACATTGCAGTATTGATACTTTTACTTAAGTGAAACTTTTTCCACCACTGGAACCGACCTTGCGGCAGCTCGTGGGGGAGGATGGCTCTGTGGTCGATCAGCAGGTCCTCCATGCAGCCGATGAAGCTTGCGCCCGTGGCCGTGAGTCCCAGGAAGTCCTCCGGCGCTCCGGCCACGTAGACGTGAGCGAACGCCGCGTCGGGGTGGAAAGCCGGCCCGTCAGGATCGACGGTGTCGACGACCCTGCAACATGCACTGTTGATTATTATGTCTACTGAAGCTCTGATGTGTGTCGACTGCCTTTTTTCACAGACGAAAGCTAAATAAAAGTGCTAGACTAAAATGTTCTAGGATCCACAAGCTCACATCTACGTTGCACCATCAACACCATCAACGTCCACCAAAATACATTCTGGACGACTAAATCGCAAGTGATATTTAGTAAGACTAAATATTTAGTATATATTTAAGACTATTTAGTAAAACTAGACCAAAACTAAAACCTTTCAGGGGACTAAACTTAGTAAACTATGACTCAAACTAAACAGAATTGTATTCAAAAGTCTGACCTAACAGAAATAGGGATGCATAGATGTATCAGCCACATATCGGTATCAACCGATATTTGCTGTTATCTGTCAATCGATATCGGCACATGAAACTGACTATAATAACCAATGGCAGTAGCCTATATGTATGTTATTGATAAGCATACATTTTGTGTTGGCTATGTTGGTGTGTTGGTTATCTGCAGATTTGCTGTAGATTCTGAACAGTTATTTCTTGTCCAAATGGGTGCATCCCTAGTCCAAACCAACAGTGTCCTGTACAGTGTACCCGGCTGTGGCAGCGGCAGCCCGGGTGGTGGTCACATACCTGCATCCCGGATGGTGGTCACATACCTGCTGTCACGGTCTGCAGACCATATCTCCCCGTCAGCCACTCCCACTCTCCTTTCCTACCCTCAGTCCTTGCCACACACCTGCTCACAGTCCCTCATCAGCCCAGCAGTGCTTCCCATTACAAACCTGTGAACACTTTGCCATTAACCTCCTCCCTATATAACTGGACTCCCTGCTTACATACACTCTTGGTCAGTACATATGTTGTTTTCCCCTGAGCAGTCCTGTATGTTCCGTTGTTCCTGGTTCCTTGTTTTGTGCTCCAATCCTGTGAAGGTTTGATTTTGGACTTGTTGATTTTGGACTGTTTTCTGTGCTTTGCATTGTGCTTCTAAAGTTTTAGCATTTTGGCATTTAGAGCATTTGGACATTTTTGGATCTTCTGAGTTTTGTTTGTCACTGCCTCATGCTTTAATAAATAAGTTTATTTTGAATCTACTGTCTTGAGACTCTGCATTTGGGTTCAGGCTTCCTGGTATCCTGACAGTATGTACTGACCCTATTGAACCCAGCAGAGCCAAGCTTTTTCTTTTCTCTCCAGTCTGACCTGCAGCAGACAGCGGTTTTTGTTTTTTAGATTTTTGCCAGTGTTCAGCTAGCTGCTTAGCCGTCCACCATGGCTGATCTGCCCTTTTCTTATGGGGACTTTGGGATTACAAGGGATGTCTTTGATGAAGATCCTCAGTTCCTTCACCAACTGGCTATTTATTGGAGGCTGAATCGCGTATTTGCCCAGTATATGGCTTTTTTCAGGTGGGAGAGTAGGGGTGCACCTTTTCCTCAGTTACCTTCTGGAGAGGTCGCTCCGGTCACCCCTGCTCTTCAGTCCACTTCCTCACCCAGCCTCCCCGGCCCTCCGCTGCCCGGCCCTCCGCTGCCCGGCCCTCCGCTGCCCGGCTCTCTGCTGCCCGGCCCTCTGCTGCCCGGCCCTCCGCTGCCTGGCTCTCCTCTGCCCAGCCTGCCTGGTTTTCCGCTGCCCGGCTCTCCGCTGCCCAGCCTGCCCGGCTCTCCGCCGCCCAGCCTGCCCGGCTCTCCGCCGCCCAGCCTGCCCGGCTCTCCGCCGCCCAGCCCGCCCGGCTTTCCGCCGCCCAGCCTGCCCGGCCCTCCGCTGCCCAGCACTCCTCCGCCTGCAGCCCTGTCTGCAGCCCCGGCTCCTCGACCTGCAGCCCCGTCTGCAGCCCCACCTCCTGAGCCTGCAGCCCCGTCTGCAGCCCCACCTCCTGAGCCTGCAGCCCCGTCTGCAGCCCCACCTCCTCGACCTGCAGCCCCACCTCCTCAACCTGCAGCCCCTCCTGCGGCCCCACCTCCTGTGTCTACAGCTCCGCCTCTGTCGGAGGCATCCCCGGCGTCTCCTCCAAGGTCCTACGCATGGTCCCAGCTCCCCGACCGTCCTCCAGACCGCGTGTCCTCTGCCTCGTCCCGCCCACCAGATGACATCAGGGTCTCGTCGCGGCCACCAGGCCGCCCACCAGATGACATCTCGGTTTCGTCTCAGCCCCCAGGCCGTCCGCCAGATGGCATCTCTGCCTTGTCTCAGCCCCCAGGCCGTCCGCCTGACGCATCGGCTCAGCCCCCAGGCCGTTCGCCTAACGCCTGGCCTCAGCGTCCTGGCCGCCCACCTGACGTCACCTTCTCTGCCTCAGTCTCCCTCCTCCAGACCCCCTCCGCCCACCCTACGTCTGGAAGCCGTCCCTTAAGAGGGAGGTACTGTCACGGTCTGCAGACCATATCTCCCCGTCAGCCACTCCCACTCTCCTTTCCTACCCTCAGTCCTTGCCACACACCTGCTCACAGTCCCTCATCAGCCCAGCAGTGCTTCCCATTACAAACCTGTGAACACTTTGCCATTAACCTCCTCCCTATATAACTGGACTCCCTGCTTACATACACTCTTGGTCAGTACATATGTTGTTTTCCCCTGAGCAGTCCTGTATGTTCCGTTGTTCCTGGTTCCTTGTTTTGTGCTCCAATCCTGTGAAGGTTTGATTTTGGACTTGTTGATTTTGGACTATGTTTTCTGTGCTTTGCATTGTGCTTCTAAAGTTTTAGCATTTTGGCATTTAGAGCATTTGGACATTTTTGGATCTTCTGAGTTTTGTTTGTCACTGCCTCATGCTTTAATAAATAAGTTTATTTTGAATCTACTGTCTTGAGACTCTGCATTTGGGTTCAGGCTTCCTGGTATCCTGACACCTGCAGCCCGGGTGGTGGTCACATACCTGCAGCCCGGGTGGTGGTCACATACCTGCAGCCCGGGTGGTGGTCACATACCTGCAGCCCGGGTGGTGGTCACATACCTGCAGCCCGGGTGGTGGTCACATACCTGCAGCCCGGGTGGTGGTCACATACCTGCAGCCCGGGTGGTGGTCACAGCCGGGGCCTCTGGCCGTCAACGACAGACCGCCGTCCTCCAGCACCACGTGGGCGTCCCACCAGCCGCCGTCCGCCACTGGCTCGGGCAATGCGGCACTCAGCTCTACGTCTTCGGACCGCGCCTTCGGAAACGACAAATCAGAATCCACGTTTTGTTGTAGTTGTTGATGTTTTTGGGGGTTAAGCAAAAGGAGGTAGAGGAAAACATTGGAAAGAAACGGGTCAAAGACAAATGTACATTTATTAGGGCTATCAGAAAATTACATTTCTTTTTTAAATGTTTTATTTTGGCTTTCGCCTTTATTTTATATTTTTTATGGAGGGACAGACAGTAGGCTGACAGGAAATGGGGAGAGAGATTACCAGCCAAGGTGCCTGGACCACTGAGCCATTGCCCAGGCAGACAATTCAAAATTGTAATCAGATTAATCACAGCATGTATTAATCATGATTAATCACCATTTGAACTATGTCCAAAACATGCCCTTTTCTTGTGGGAACCGAAAGATAAGTGACTCTAGCTCTCTCCACTTCTGTGCTGCTTACGCAGCAACGCAGGTGTACCATTATTTACGGTATACGCACACCCTCTCGTGTCATATTGCTTAAGTATACCCCCTGGACATGATGTACGAGTACATCCCCTGTACATGATGTACGAGTACACCCCCTGGACATGATGTACGAGTACATCCCCTGTACATGATGTACGAGTACACCCCCTGGACATGATGTACAAGTACACCCCCTGGACATGATGTACAAGTACACCCCCTGGACATGATGTACAAGTACACCCCCTGGACATGACGTACAAGTACACCCCCTGGACATGATGTACGAGTACACCCCCTGGACATGATGTACGAGTACACCCCCTGGACATGATGTACGAGTACACCCCCTGGACATGATGTACAAGTACACCCCCTGGACATGACGTACAAGTACACCCCCTGGACATGATGTACAAGTACACCCCCTGGACATGACGTACAAGTACACCCCCTGGACATGATGTACGAGTACACCCCCTGGACATGATGTACGAGTACACCCCCTGGACATGATGTACGAGTACACCCCCTGGACATGATGTACAAGTACACCCCCTGGACATGATGTACGAGTACACCCCCTGGACATGATGTACAAGTACATCCCCTGGACATGATGTACAAGTACATCCCCTGGACATGATGTACAAGTACATCCCCTGGACATGATGTACAAGTACACCCCCTGGACATGATGTACGAGTACACCCCCTGGACATGATGTACGAGTACACCCCCTGGACATGATGTACGAGTACACCCCCTGGACATGATGTACGAGTACACCCCCTGGACATGACGTACAAGTACACCCCCTGGACATGACGTACAAGTACACCCCCTGGACATGACGTACAAGTACACCCCCTGGACATGACGTACAAGTACACCCCCTGGACATGACGTACAAGTACACCCCCTGGACATGACATACAAGTACACCCTCTGGACATGACGTACAAGTACACCCCCTGGACATGACGTACAAGTACACCCCTTGGACATGATGTACGAGTACACCCCCTGGACATGACGTACAAGTACACCCCCTGGACATGACGTACAAGTACACCCCCTGGACATGACGCTAGTATGTCGCCGGGACTTGCCCCCAATCCAACCCTTGATGCTGAGCGAGTGCCGAGCAAGGAGGCAATGGGTCCCAGTCTTTGGTATGATCCGGCTGGGGATCGAACCCCGACCTTCCAGTCCCAGGCGGACACTCTAACCACAAGGCCACTCGGCTGGTTAGAAGGGTGTAGACACATAGACATATTGTATACCTTCTAACCACAAGGCCACTCAGCTGGTTAGAAGGGTGGAGACACAGACATATTGTATACCTTCTAACCACAAGGCCACTCAGCTGGTTAGAAGGGTATAGAGTAGACACACATAGACATATTGTATACCTTTGCGTGAAGGCTGCCGCCTTGGATCTCGAGCAGCATGTGGTTGTGGGCGTCGCCTCTGTATAAGAGCACCATGTCTGGCAGCGTGGTTCTGAAGCGCAGCCGCACGTCGCCGAGCTCCATGCGGTCGGCGTCGTCCTCTCCTGGCGCAAGGTTATATATTAATGGAAACGTAACAAAATAAAATGGAATAGAAACTAATGGAAAAGAATGTTCTTTAACTGAAATGAATAAAAACTAGAATTAAATAAACGATAACTAACTAAAACTGCATTGTGTGATAGACAAAGGGCCCTCTTTTCACCATGCTATCCCTAAACTTATTATTATTTTACTATTTGTTTTTTAGGGGTATGGCCCAAAGGGCCCTATCTTGATAGCCTTACCGCTTATACCTAAACTTTTTTACCATGTTTTACTATTTTGAAAATCTATTTATTTCACTGTACCAGTTTTACACCAGACGAGTGGTCGGCACCACCATGTGGCACCTTGCGGTCCGTCCCTGACATCACTTATATAAAACAAAACTAACACTAATAAAAACTAAAACTTAGCATTTTCCCCCCAAAAAAATATAAACTAATAATAACTATAGCAAATACGCTGTATAATTAAAACTAACTGAATTTAAAAACAAAAAATGTCAAAACTAACTAAACTAAAATGAAAAATCCCAAACTATCACACCAACCTTGTTCGGGCGCAGTCTCGACGTGTATGAAGCCCAGCGCGCGAAGGGAAAAGGTGGTGGGCGTGGAGCAGTGCTCGTCCTGGAAGCCGTGAGCACAGAGGCAGTCATGGCTGTGGTGATGGCCGTCGTCTCCCTCAGATTCCTGAAACCAGGGGTGGCAGGTGGCTCCGTTCTGACAGCCGTGGTCCACACACCCGCGGAGCCGCACCTCGCAGCGCTCCCCGCCCCAGGGGAGGTCGCCCGACCCCGGTTCAGGCTCCGGACAGTGGCAGGTGTAGGAGGCGACGCCGTCCTCGCACTGGCCGTCGTTGGCACATGGCTGGCTCTGGCACTCGTCAATGTTCACCTCGCACATGTCACCTGGATGGGGGGGATGGTGGTGTGATGGTTAGCCAAGAGGCATGTTTTTTTTTTACTCCAATGCATGGCTTTATAATGTTCTTCTTTGATCATAAGACCCCATTACTGAATGTCTAGTTTTCTTCAAATTATGTATGACACTATATGGCACGTTATGCGTCCACTAGTACTAGTGGTTCTCAAATGTTTTGCCCCCTTAATTCTAAGAGTGGAATCTAATGGATCCGTAAGTGTCCACTATACTGGTATAGTTAGTCATTCAGGGCTATCATTTTGTATGTCCGTGGCAAACATGGAATTTTGACAAAAGAGTATTATTTGTTACAAATGATTTGATGTTGTTGGTGTGAAGATGGCTGACCTGTGAATCCAGGGCAGCAGGTACAGGTGTATCCGTTGACGTGGTCGTCGCACGTCGCACCGTTCTGGCACGGCTCAGACACGCACTCATCGATGTCCACGGAGCAGTTCTCTCCTACCACGTAAGTTCGTAACACACAACAAATCATCACTCATTCGTCTAGAGGCCCATTCATCTGCTATGTTTGAAAAAAAATGTAAACATCTTGAAAGCGCAAGAATCGAAAATGGATTAATCCCCCTTAGTAAATTCTTCAATTAACTAACAATTAATTGATTAATTAACTAATTAATCGTTTCTATCATTGGGTGGTTCTGTGAATGTTATGCTGTCGGGGCCGAGGAACGCACATTGGGCCGGTTAAAAAAGTAGTTTTTGCCCCCGATCAACTGGAATGAAGCAAACCTTAGTGGGGCTTTCCGTTTGACCCGCGTTTGAAGTAGGTTAGTTGTAGGTTAGTGTCCCATTGGCTGTCGCCCGAGGGACTTAGTGTCTCATTGGCCGTATTGCAACACTAGTCTCCCATTGGCTTAGAGGCCAGCCAATCATGATAATCTCGACTAGACTAGACCATGTGGCTAGACTAGAAAGTCCGATAATATGTCAAATAATATAAGAAAGAGGCAACCATTGTGAAAATAGCATATCTACAAACTCGCAACGTCTTGTGAGCTTGTAGATCTGCTATTTTCACAATATTTATCTGTGGGACAGAATCAAACTAAATGTAATGCCTCAACTCGTACAACAGGGCGGGGGGGGGGGGGGTGTCCCAGTTCAAATATGATTAATTTGGGGAGGTGCCCTGTTCAGACATGATTATTTTGGAAGGGGAGGATTGACATAATAGTGTCTAAATTAGGATAACGGTCCAAAGAAATGCTGCAGGCAGACCTGCGTATCCAGGCTGACACTGGCAGATGTAGCCCGCAGCGTTGGCGTAGTGGACGAACCATTCCGACTCCTCCCAGGTGGACGGGTCGGAGCGCTGGAAGCACTCTCCTCCGTTCTCACAGGGGGCGTCGGCGCACTCGTCCACGTCTGTCTCGCAGTGCTCACCTTCGTAGCCTGCAGGGAGAGACGTACATAACATTTGTCTTTTTTGAGCGCTTCTATGCACAGCTGTGTGTGTGTCTGTCCGTTTAAGCATGGATTGTGCTCAGCTTTGGCTGAGCATGGAATGTGATGTATGATGATAAGAGCGCCACTCACTTCACACCAGTGTGATTTTTTTAAATGGGTAAAATAGCACATTTTTTAGTGCATAAAATGTCTCCAAACTTTGGACATGGGCAAAGTGCTAGTCTACTAAGGGCAGACAACCTTATTCCTAACCGTAACGTCAGTAAAACTATGTCTAAACCTAACCTTATTCCTAACCGTAACGTCAGTAAAACTATGTCTAAACCTAACCTTATTCCTAACTGTAACCTGCAATAAAACAAATACAAGAACCATTAGGGAGCAAGTGGTCCGTGCGTGGGAAAGAAATGCGGGTGAGGATGTTTTGGGGCGAGCGAGCATTCCATCCGGCCAGCACAGACGGATGTATTGTGGCTGACGTACCCGGCCAGCACAGAAATATGTATTGTGGCTGATGTACCCGGCCAGCACAGAAATATGTATTGTGGCTGACGTACCCGGCCAGCACAGAAATATGTATTGTGGCTGACGTACCCGGCCAGCACAGACAGATGTAGTGCTTGACTCCTTCCAGACAGGAGGCGCCGTGGTGACAGGGGTCCGACGCACACTCCAGGATGTCCTCCTCACAGTGGGTCCCCATGAACCCTGTGTCGCCGCAGTCACACTCGTAGCTGTGTGCACAACGGTGAGAGACAGACGTTCTTCATCTTAAACAACGTTGAATCTCGGACGCTCGGCCACCATCAAGGAGTCCCCAAAGGGTTTTGGCTTGAGACCCAAAAATGGAAATTTGAGAAAATAGCAGATCTGCAAGATCTACAGAGTATACGATCCTCCCGGTGGGGGGTTCCTCAATGGCAGGTGAGTCAGTAGGGTATGATAAAATGGATGAAAAGTGTGTGGGGGAATTAATTGGCATAAAGGCAAAGACCACATTTCTTGGTTAGAATTGAATTAATCAATTAGTATGGATAATTACATAACCCGGCCTATATTATACATTTGTATATTGCGGGGGCTTACAATATATTCAGTATAGCCGATCGTTGTGAGCTTGTAGATCTGCTATTTTCACTAGCCTATTTGTTTTAACCCATTCTGACCGGGCACCCATTTTGGTGTCAGCATCATGTTATGCTTTAGCTATTTAAAAATAGCAGATCTACAAGCTCATATCGCGCCACCGAGTGGCGCGATACGAGCTTGTAGGTCTGCTATTTTTTGAAAAATCGAAGAACGACTGACATTTTTAGAATCTGATCTCAGGTCAGAATGGGTTCATCAGACCAGTGTGTGTCCGGCGGAAACCTCGTATGAATCTGATCTCAGGTCAGAATGGGTTAAATAATCGTTCACGAATTGCAATCGAGGTGAATGTTTTTTCATAACTGGGATTTGAACGGACTATGATCAGGGGTCATATTCAGGGGTCATCACCATGTTGACATGAACAGGAAAAGAAAAACTAAATTCCCTTATAGTTTTTGTTTTTGTCAATTTATTTATAAGCTTAATCTGTAACTCATTTTTTTTTTTTTTAGTTTTTATTGCACAATACTTACTCTGGCCCTTTTCAATCCTGACTTAATTGTCAGGTGCAGGATTGAAAAGGGCAGAAAAAACACAAAAAAACACAAACTAATAAAACAAACTAAACTAAGCGTCACAAAAATAAAAACGAGCAACCCTGCTCTAAAAACTAAAACGAACTGAATTAGTCAGTCAAAATTAAAACTAAACTATAATGAAAAATCCAAAACTATTATAACCTTGCCCCTGCCGGGCGCGTGTCATACAGTACCTGTTGACCATATCGTGGCAGACTGCTCCATTTTGACACGGGTCGCTGGCACACTCGTCCACGTCGACCTCACAGCGGGTCCCGTCGAAGCCGTCCACACAGTCACAGATGTACTCGCCAATCAGGTCGTGGCAGGTGGCGCCGTTGAGGCACGGGCTCGACTCGCACTCGTCTATCTCCATTTCACAGTTCACTCCTGGCGGGGCACGGAGCGGACGGAATCAGGGTGCGTAATGACGCCATGCGTTTATGGGGGTAACATTGTATGGTAGGAACGATGATGAATAGGGCATAGCAGTGGGCGTGTTTTTCTGGTTCTACTGAAAAATCTTTAAAAGAAAATCTGGTTCCACTGAAAAATCTCCAATTCATATTTCCCATAGAGATTTACAAAAATACTTATCAATTATAATCAATTATTTTAAGCCTAGAATCAAGCCATCTAGGATCATGGTGAAGCATGACCATGCATAACACCTTTGATTCTGTTAAAAATAATAATTGAATATTTAATTATATGATATAATATAACAAAATACATACATAAATGGATGCACCTGGGACGTATCCTCAGTGATGTATCCCAAGGTCATCAGGGTTTCGGGTCTCGCAACATCATACCCCTCACTCAGGTGACCCAGCCGGGAGTGATCAAGTCCCGACTTACGTCCCAGTAGCTACCGATCAATAAGTCCCATTAGGGAAAAACCAGGGCCACGCAATCCGTTCCTCCTGAACTACTCTGCCGGGACTGGGAGGTACCATTCTGGCACATGGAAGGACTAGGCTCTGTGGGTTGACACCTGTCCGGGCCCCTCCTACGTCTCACCAGGTCCACTCCTGCTCTGACCAGGTCAGGCCCTGTGCGTTGCACCAGACTCCCAGCACCAGGCACTTTATTCAGGAATGGTGGATTCTCAAGCCGCAACGGTTCCGCAGGCCACACCTTGCCCTTGGTGGTGCCGCAGGCTCCGCTTGAGGCTTGAATGGCCCTCCTAAAGGCCTCACCGTGGGTTTGTTGGGCTTCTTCCTCACGGAAGACACTGGGGCGCTAACCCATACTGCTCCCGGGTGCCGTCTAATTTCCGGCTGCCACCCGTCTCTCCGGTGGTCACCAGACTATTCCTGGTTGTCACTTAGTCTATTCCTATGAGTCACTATAAATAGAATAACTATAACAAAATACATACATAAATGGATGCACCTGGGACGTATCCTCAGTGATGTATCCCAAGGTCATCAGGGTTTCGGGTCTCGCAACATCATACCCCTCACTCAGGTGACCCAGCCGGGAGTGATCAAGTCCCGACTTACGTCCCAGTAGCTACCCTCAATAAGTCCCATTAGGGAAAAACCCTAATATACTACATACATTTAATAAATACCCTTTGTTTAGAGGATTTCATTGTTTCCTATCTCAACTCAAACCCATGAAAAGTGGTTTTCCTATAGGGACCGTCTGTACGGAAATTGCAAATGAGCACCACATTCCTCACAAATTGGATTAACCTACTCCAAGAGCTGGAGCCAAGTGAGACAAATGTGCGTGTGTGCGTGCGTATGTGTGTGTGCGTGTGTGTGTGTGTGAGTAACTGCATCATCAAACACGGTGGGGTTACCAATTTTGAAAATGGTGTCCCTCTTGGCAGGCCTTGTTTCTTCTTTTTTTTCCATTTTGACATACAAGGTTTCCACCCAACATTGATGATCACTCAGGCATGGTAAATGGTGCATTTACATGGTGCTTTTATCCAAACCGCTTAACATAGATTGTGCATCCATGAGGTTGGATATTTACAACAACAACAAAAAACTACGAGAAAATATACACTTCATATTAATTAATGAAGAGATGTATGTTGACTTTGTTGTCAACAACATAAAGCAGAAAGGTAGGCCTATCTGTGCTAAAACGTCTGTGGTGTCTCAGGCTACTGTGCTGGAAACTAAGTAACGTACATTTACTCAATTACTGTACCTACGCACAACTTTGAGGTACTTTTAGCCTACTTTGCTCGGGTACTTTGAATGTTTCATTGTTGTGATGCTTTGTTTGTCCAACTCCAAAGGACCACAATGGAAATACCTTCCTAAGAGAAGCACATGCTTTTTTTTCTCCTTTTAAACATAACATCAAATTAATCTAATCAAAATCATTAGTTTAATAATACTCCACTACATGTACCTTCAAAGCCCACGAGGCACTCGCATTGGTAGTGGTCCCTGCCGTTGATGCAGGTGCCGTTGTTTTCACAGGGCCGTGACGCACACTCATTGATGTCCATCTCACAGTTGTAGCCCTGGAAGTATAGGGTGACCACATCTTAACCCGGGACATTGTACTGTAAATCCTACACAAGGTTCTGTGGCCAACGTGGAAGTGCCTCTCGCCTCCTGCAGACTAGACCTTAAATAGATCAGATACCTCTATGGACTACACCGCAACCGCCGTCTCAAACTAACTTGAGCCACGCGAGACACCACCGAGCGCGCTAAAGCGCCCGAGTTTCCGTGTCAAGCACAAACTCAGGGCCGTTCGCGTTGCAACCCGAAAGGCAGAGAATAGTAAATCATGTTCTAGTGAAAGCGTTTGCCCGGACTGCCACTCAAAGTCACTACTGGTCAATTTATTAGTGAAATTACTTATTTACACGTGTTATTTCTCTTTTTTTGGCTGTGTATGATAGTTTTCTTTCTAATATGATAATTTTACGATAATTCACCGTGCGTAGTAGTGTTGATTTCGTCGACTACATAAAATGTTCGTCGACTACCTTTTTTCACTGAGGACAACTGAATAAAGACGAAATAAAAGCCAAGCTATGATGACTAAAACTATGACTAAATACAGTATATTGACAATTTTGACATTTCGGACTAGTGGAGAAGAGATTCTGTAGAACTAAAAGACAAGTCATTTTAAACTTGGTTCCATGCTTAAAATAGCCGATCTACAAGCTCACACTGCAACACATTGTTGTCAAAATCGCTGTCAAGATCAATAACAGCGATGGTTGACAATACGATACATGGACGATATTGGTTCATTATGACCATACGATACAATACGATTCAATGATTTAAAACCGATACAGTAACTATTTAGCAAAGGAATTAAATCTGTGTGAGTAAACACAGTCATTCTCTGGCAAATACATGGACATTGTATTTGAACACATATACAGTATGTATGGACAAACCTGTACCATGACATGAACACAGAGCATACACACCTTTATCCATAGACCAAGTATAGTGATATTGAATGGGAAAGTAATTAAACCCCTCTTTCTCTTTTTTCTTCTTAAAATACTTAGTGTTGATACAATCGATTATTTGCATTGCAGAACGATATGATACAAAGTCAATGTTGCTGTTTACATTTCAATATATACTTCGATTCTTGGAATTAAAATAGATGTTTACTATATCGTTACACCCCTATACCTGGAAGCCAGGCACGCAGAAGCAGTGGAACTCGGCCCAGCCGTCCACACAGATGGCTCCGTTCTGACACGGGTGAGAGGCGCACTCGTCCACGTCCTCCTCGCAGGCCTCGCCCACAAAGCCTGGCGCGCAGTGGCACAGGAAGCCGTCCGGCAGCAGCACGCACGTCCCATTGTTCTCGCACGGCTCGTCCATGCAGTCGGTGACACGGTCCTGGCAGTCCTCTCCTCCGTACCTGTGCACAGGTGATGATGATTAGTTTACAGGCAGTGGTGGAAAAAAGTACTCGCATGTTTTACTTAGGTCTTTGTATCATTACTGGGCCTGGGCCGTGGCTCAGCGGTCCAGGCACCTTGGCCTGGGCCGTGGCTCAGCGGTCCAGGCACCTTGGCCTGGGTCGTGGTTCAGCGGTCCAGGCACCTTGGCCTGGGCCGTGGCTCAGCGGTCCAGGCACCTTGGCCTGGGCCGTGGCTCAGCGGTGTGTGTGATGATGTGTGTGTGTATGATGAAACATCATAATCCATTCCATACCCATCAGGACACCTGCAGAAGTAACCGTTGAGCTGGTCTATACAGGCGGCGCGGGGTTCGGAGCAGGGACCGCTCTGGCACTCGTCCACTTCCTCCGTACAGTTGTCACCCGCTAGCCCGTCCGGACACGTGCAGTGGTACTCCGTGGTTCCTACAATGGAGGACACGCCCACAGCGGGAATTTAACCCAGGGCCCTCTAGCTGTGAGACGACAGTGCTACCGACTGCGCCACCGCGCCCCCCAATATAGTCAGTGTTAACCCGGGATGCTAGTGCAGTGTTCACAAGGACTCTATAGTTACCCGGGATGCTAGTGCAGTGTTCACGAGGACTCTATAGTTACCCGGGACGCTAGTGCAGTGTTCACAAGGACTCTATAGTTACCCGGGATGCTAGTGCAGTGTTCACAAGGACTCTATAGTTACCCGGGATGCTAGTGCAGTCTTCACAGGGACCGAAGGCGCATGCGTCATACAGTTCGTGGCAGTCCTTGCCCATGTAGCGGAGCTCGTCTCTGGGACAGAGGCAGGCGTAGTCGCCCATGTCGTCCACGCACGTGGCTCCATTCTGGCAGGGCGCCGACAGGCACCGGTCAGACGAGGCCGAGCACAACGTGCCTGAATGAAATGACGGGAAATGTTCAGTGATTCTTCTGACTAGTGACTACACATACGTCATGTCCTAGTAATATGAGTGAATATAGGGGAAGGGGATCGACGTCACGCCAATCTTTGTTTGACCCTTTGAAAACTTGGACGTGTGTCTCAAAGAATACAACCTCATAGAGGCCACAGCTGTTTTTAGGGCGATCCCCTAGGAATGTGGCATAAGGGTGCTAACGCTTCTCTCTCTCTCTACTGATTGCTGAAGCCCTGCACCTGTATTCAATATCTCTCTCTCACACACGTACACACACACACACACACACGGCTGCAACTTGACGCATCGGCAAAAAACGGAAACGCTTTGTGGACGCTGCAAATTGAAGCCACACGCGAGCGTCATTTCCATCCACCAGCTGTTTAAAAACTAGGAAGAGACACCTGGACTATAGGCGTCTTCTTGCCGCTTCTTTCCACGTATATGTGCCCGCGCCATTTCTGTCTCTCTCTCTCTCTCTCTCTCTCTCTGTCTTGATAGGCTACTCCCCTACAGCTGTGTCTAATATCTCTCTCACACAAACACGCTCTTCCTTCAATTGGTGAAACAATAGGGGAGCCTCTGTCCATTTCCAGCGGTAGATTTTCCCGCCCCTCTTTGCCCAGAACAGCATACCGTATAGGTCGATCTCTTCCAGGCTACAAATAATATGATTATTGGCAGAATCACGGACGTTTTGAATATTTGCCGATCCGGTTTTCAATTTTTTGACATTTTCAAATGCAAGATCCCGAGGGGGTCCTCCTCACTTCAAATGCAGTGTGGGTTTGACGACTATAAGTCATGAAGGCGCAGGGCTTAAAGCAAAAAGAAAATCCCAAGACTGAAAAAAATGTTTTGCCAATCTGCACTGATCTCATTAAATGACCCCTATGAGATCCTCAGGACTGAAATCAGTCCCCAGGACTGAGAACTTTAAGCCCTGCATGAAGGAGGCCGACAGGCCTTCCTGGTTGTCAATCAATCCAGTCACCTTAATTTAAGTGGCAGATGCCAAACAGAGGAGATTTGTGATTTCTTGCGACTGTAGGTTGCATTTACTATGAAAACCTGCCTTTCCATGTATCACGTCACACCTCCATATATGGTCCCGCCTCGTGACACCATGCCTCCATATATGGTCATGCCTCGTGACATCAAGCCTCCATCTGGAGCTGACCTGTTCTGACATTCTGTATGTATGTTGATCCTTCCTCACCCGTCCTTCCTCTTCGATGTCTCCCTTTTGACGGATACCTGTCCATTTAAACTCAGACGGGCCTGCCCCAAAGTAATTAGTGCAGCCGAGGGAAACTAGAGAGGCTTAAGGCTTTTTTTTAAATGCATGTCACCTAGCTGGTCTAAATTACGAAAAAGAAAACGACACACCAACGTTTCGTAATTATTGAGATATGAGGTTTTTGCCCAACATACATTTCATTGAGTTCCAGACCAGTGTAGCATCAAAACAAACACTACCAGAATGCCACAGCTGCTGCTTATGAAGGTTCCTTTTGTAATCATGTGGAACATGGTTCATTCTGCTCTCTCTCTCTCTCTCACCCCCCCCCCCCCCCTCTCTCCAGCTATGTGATGCTCTATTAGGAAGGGAAGGAGGCCAACTACTTTTTGCACGACTCAGTAAGCAGAATGTAGAACTGTATGACACTGACACAAGACAGAATTCTACTACATGAGGACTGTGCTTAGTGACAGTGTGAATGAGTGGGTACTGGGAAGGGAAAGAACCACTTTCAGCCTGGCATACACAACAACAACAAAAAAGATTGTGTTAGCCTCATAGCATAGTTTCATCTTTTTAAGGTTTTCAGGAAATTCATATTAGGCTAGATCTGCTGTCTGTCGTGATTCGACGCATTGTGACCTTGTAGATCGGTAGATCAGACTGAAATGTATATAGGGCTGAAGTGGGTAATGTAAGTTTTGTAATAATAATCCAAATGTACAAAGTAGAAGTAGTAGAGTAGAAGTAAAAGTATTGACAATTGGAAATACTCCAGTCAAGTAAAAGTACCTCAAAAGTGTACTTAAGTACAGTGCTTAAGTAAATGTACTTAGTTACTTTACAGTTACACCACTGATTTCCATCGACCCTTTCAATTCATTCATCATTTAGCGGATATAAGTCCAACCAGTGCATGTGTGTTTGGCTCTTATGAATACAACTTGCAACCTGTTGCTAGGGGATTACAGGGCAAGCGGAGACACTCCCCTTATCTCCCCAGGGGACGTTTAAATCTGTCACCTTCTTAGCCACTTCCTCCTGGCTGATGTAATTCTGTTGCGATGACAATCTATCTAAAACAGTGGCTCTCAACCAGTGGTCCGGGGACCACCAGTCCCCAGCTAAATGATGGAGAGTTGGTAACCAAATGGTCCTTTATCAGATCTTTAACTCTTGTGAGTATAAAATGAAACCAAATGGAAACCTTACAGGTCCATTTGGTTTCATTTTACGCTCTCAAGTTAAATTATTGTTAAACATCTGCATTACTGAATTTATGAGAAGTCTAGACAATTTACAATTATGGAATGTAGAAGAATTGTAGCCTACCACATCAATACAGCATGGAATTGCAGACAAAAATCGTATCCAATGACAACAGAATATTCCAAGTCTTGAGTTTGAGTGGCTAAATATCATCAAAATAATGGTGGTTCGTGGCTCAAATGCCAAATAAATAATGGACCTTGCATGAAAAGGGTTTAAAACCACTGATTTAAAAGGTATGGAAGGAGAACACAGCCACTCACCCCATTTAAACATCATCATTGTCAACAGCACTGTCCTCAGGTTCAAGTGGACCGTCCCAGATTCCATGTCAATAAGGCAGGTGGCCAGCTGGCTCTTTTTGACCACAGAAACAATATAGAAACTAAACTAAACGACGCCAAAAAGTTTGACGCTAAGGAGTGACCATGTTGCAGGTGGTTTGCTTGTGTTGGGATGTAGGTGCTGGGTGGTCATCCATGATGGGACACTAATGAGTGTGTAACATTGGTGTTACACACTACACAGACATACTGCTCTGGGCTGCCGAGTTAGAAGGTAATCAGCCATGAGGGGAGACGGGGAACACGAAAACACGGGGTGGATTTTTTTAGACAAAACAAACACAGCAATGTAAACTTATGGATTTCCAATTCCAAACCAGTGGTGGAAAAAGGTATACTCACGTATAAGTAAAAGTATCAATACTGCAATGTAGAAGTACTCCATTACAACTGAAAGTCCACAATTCAAAATGTACTCAAGTAAAAATACAAAAGTATTCAATCAAATTCATCAAATGTACTTAAAGTATCAAAAGTAAAAGTACTCGCTCATTATGCAGAATGTCCCATTTCAAGTTGTATAAACATATTTTGGAAATAGCAGATATTTTCAAATGGTCGAAATGTATATAGTCTAGTTGCCAGCTCATAGAGCTCCATTGTGAACCCGGACATGTTGAGTACACCAAAGTTTTATGTTAGAAATGTTGAGTGGCTACTATAGACTAATAGTCTATATAGGGCTGAATTGGACTGTAATGTATGTTTTGTAATAATAATCACAATTAACAAAGTAGTTCTAAGTGCAATATTTGCTTCTGAGATGTGGAGTAAAGTATTGGAAATTGAAATACTCAAGTGAAGTATAAATACCTCAATTGTACTTAAGTACAGTACTTAGTAGTAAATGTAGGCTTACTTACTTTCAGTTTCCACCACCGTTTCCAACTCTTTTCTGGATCTGGGCCCACCCATCTGACCCCTTAACACAGTATCTATTGGCTGCCGTGTTGTGCGTTTTCAATGCGTATGCCAGGCTGAAAGTGGTTACTTCCCACCAGTGGAACGTAAATTAATAAATTTACTACTTTTACTTCTACTCCACTAATTGGATCCAAATAGCCTATTGTACTTTTACTCCACTGCATTTATTTGACAGCTTTTAGTTACTATAGTTACTCTGTAGATTTTGATTATTATTACAAAACATACATTAACCACTTCAGCCCCATATCTATTTGAAAATAGCTGATCTACAAGCCGCGATGCGACATATTGTGAGCTTGCAAAAAAAATATGCAAACTTGAAAATTGATAATGTAAGTACTTTTTCCACTACTGCCCTTCCCCAAAGGTTGGGATACATTTGGGTACCTTTATCAAAAGCACTCTACAGTGCATTTCACATTATAAATGGTAAATGGTCCATTTATAATAAAGTACTCTACAATGCATTTCACATTATCATACTGACTGCTGAGGAAAACCATGCAATGGGCGATACGCAGCCAGGAGATTGAAACGGAGACCTTTCTGAATTCCGACTCCATCTCCTGAGCCACATGCCGGCCTTTGCAAGAGGGGACTGGACGCCATGCACTCCACTCTGACGCGATCCGGTCCGGGTTTCGCTGCACGTCTCATTAGTGTCTTCAGCAGTGGCTCTTTGTCACATTGAGGATTAGCGCTCAGTGGTGCATTACCTAGCCTAGCACTGACTAGTACCCCATCCCCCACCACACACACACACACACACACACACACACACACACACACACACACACACACACACACACACACACACACACACACACACACACACACACACACACCCCACTACTACTACTACACTCTCCCCAACATAACATCCCATCTCTACTGTACACTGTACAGGCCGGGAGTGCTTGTTTAACTCTGTGAAGTTGTATTGTGCACCGCTGAACATTGTTGTCACAGCCAAGGAGTTCCCAGGCAGGCCTTTCCCAAATTATAGCCACACAGCTACTCCATGGCTGCTGCACAATGGCTTCGGCAAAGCATGCATGCTTGAACATTTTCTTTATCTTTCTTACAATACTATGAGGACTATAAATAGGAGGGCTAGGAGTGGTATAATCTTATGACACACACATGTGTGCGTGTGTTATATTCATCTACTTTCCAGTCCCCTCCCTTGACCTGTGACCCTTACAAGACCTGTGTCATAGAATATGGATGCAGACGCGACAGGTGGCATGAAGGATCAGCCTCAGCCGACATCTTAAAGAGCACATCGGTCCGTCATGGTGTGACTCATGGTGGCCTAACTGACGTACTGTAACTACTGTACTTTTACTCAAGTTCATTTTGAATTTGAATTTCCGGACTTTTACTTGTAAGTAGCCTTGCCGAGCCATGGGGCCCATAGGGCCTATATTGCAGCATATTAAAGCAATAAGCCACAAGAGGTGTGGGGTTTTGCATTTTGTAATGGCTGAGAGGCGTGAGGCATCATTTTTTTAATCACGATTTAGCTGATAAGTCTGTGAACATCATGTCAAAGCAGCTTGCATACTGTAGCTACTGTAGTTAGCGAACAGCTGTTCTGAGTGATGAGAGAATAGGGGGCACTTGTGTATTTACTTACTTGTGCACCGCCCGGGCCGGTGTCAGTCAGTCATCACTCACCATATGGAATGTGCGCGGGCAGTGCTTAGGTTTGTACTGAAATCAAGTGCTTCCCTTCCCTAGTTCAGCTCCAGAGATACGGGCTCAATGTAACACACCTGGGTTTGATATAAATATAAATTTATTTAGGTGTAGATTATCGTGAGATTTACTATGCGGTCTAATCAGAAACCGGCCAATTTGCTCGTCCACATATATGACATAAATTCTCCATTCATTGTCAAAGGCATTTAATGTCTGTGTTGCCACAAAAAGCCGATTTGTTCAGACACATATCATATGACGTAAATTCTCCTTTCATTGTCAATATGGCACATGTGACACGAGTTACGGGCAAAAAGCTGTGTATAGGAGGCGCAAAAAATTGTGATGTGCATGCACGGGTACGGAATGGTGCACATGCGTGCACGCTTGAATGTGTCCCCCTAGATTCAAGAGAAACTATAGGCCTACTATTGTATTTTTGGTAAATTGCTTCGATGAAATGAGTATGTTAAGGTTACATAGCCCATAAGTATTAAAGGACCCCCAATAGAAACAATTGTGCTTTCTTGGGTTATAAATCTCTTAATAGCATAGCAGACCTTATTTAATTGAACTGTATTTCGTCAATCAATCAATTAATCAATCGAACCTCTGCTTTAGTAGTGCTTTTGCGCTTTAACGCCGTTACAGTCCAATAGATAGCGGCATTGCAACATGCCAGGTTATCCTGTGTTTAAACCATATAAACTTACAGTCTACACTACAGGTTTAAACTAGCCCCCACACTGCGCATGCTCCGTCGTCGTGTCGGCGTGGGCGTGACACTCACACAACAACAAACATGGCGGACACCATGGCTAGTGTTGAAGTTCCAGTGTTGCTGTCTTTCTCCGCGTTCTCCCGTCCGTGCTCCCTGCCCCAGGGCTCCAGCCACGATGTCATCCTGCAAAGCTTCGCGTCCAAGTACGGTCGTGACGTGGACGTGCGCGCGAGGCACGTCATCCAGGTGTTCTCGGAGGAATGGGGACAGTACGTGGACGCGCCGCCGGACTTCACTGTGTCGCACGCGCCCTGCAAGCTGAGACTCCGACTGGTGCCCTGCTGCAACCCCTCAGGGGTGGGAAAACTACTCGTTTATTATTATTTTAAGTAAAAGTATAAATACTGAAATGTAGAAATATTCTTGTTACAAGTAATTCAACATTTAAAAATGTTGATGGAAGTGTATTGGTATATCAAAATGTACTTAAAGTACCAAATGTATGTTTTGTAATTTTAATAATAATCACAAAATCTACAAAGCAAAGTAACTAAAGTTTTCAAATAATTATAGTGGAGTAAAAAGCGACCCCATAACAGATTTGTGGTGTTGTACGCATGTGTTTTAGAAAGGTTTTTCAAAAATAGCTGGTGCCATTAGGGTTAAAGGTTCAACCCCTTTCATATCAATTAAGGTCCATTATTTATTTAGCATTTGAGCCACTCAGTTCACACGGGTGTGATTTTCTTTTTACAAATTTAGACTTCTTTAAATTAAGTAATGCAGTTGTTTAATAATTGAAGCATAAAATGAAACTATTTTTAAATGGTTTAATTTTACTCTCTCGAGTAGCTACCGGTATGTGAGAAAAGAGGAGTTAACGGGCAATTATGGGCACTAGATTTGCCCGTAAACCTCAAGTTTAGCAGGCATATACAGTAATATACGGTAATGTACAGGTGTTATGGTACAATTTGAGAGTTTACCAGAGTTTGTTGGGAAGTTTATCGGGAGTTTCCTGTAATATACACATCCGTATTCCATGCTTTTTGCACAGTATAGAGTAACATTTAGCTGGGGACCACCTACCTAGAACACTGATTTCAATGCTAAATGAACTGATTTTGCTGGGGACCCCCTGGAACCACCTCGAGGTCCCCTGGGGTCCCTCAAGGACCAGAACTACGGGTGTAAAGGATGATGTGCAGATGGCGGAGGCAAGCCTCACGTCCGGTTAGGGCTGTCACTGATTCATTTTCGTTCATTCACTTGACAATTGCCGCTCGATGTGTCGTTGAGACTGTGGAACATTATGGTGCGCGGGGCAGATCATTTAATAGTTGCCAGTATTGTTACATTTTGGGAAAGAATATGAATATATATATATTTTTTAAAGATATTTTTTTGCGGCTTACGCCTTTTATTGATTTTTTAAGGGACAGATAGTAGGCTGACAGGAAACGGGAGGGAGATGGGGGGATGACATGCGGTAAAGGCCGTGTCGGGTTCGGGAGTCGAACCCGCGGCACACCGCGACTGGATCACCAGTCCGGTGCCCAGACCGTTACGCTACGGCCTGGGCCAAGAATATGAATATTGTTCGACATGGAAATGTTTATGACCAATCTTGACGAGTATGAGTATTATGCGAAAACAATAATTGCGACTATCTCAAATAATTGCGGTTAGGAGAATAATCTTGACACACCGTGGGGCCTCAGTCACGTCTGTGCACCTCATGATGCCTCGACTCCCGCGGTATGCAGGTCGCCGGGCCGTACAGCTCGCCGGCACGCCGCTCGAACGCCGCCACAGTCCGTTTCACCACCTCGCGGAAGAAACGTGAGTACAGCTCAGAGCAGAGCTGGGCGGTGGGGCGGAACTGGAAGGAGGTCCGAAAGTCCACGGTGCAGGTGTTGAGCGGATGGTCGGGCAGGCCTGGGCCGAAGCGCCACGTAGTCTCCATGCGGTCGAAGAACGTCCCGCCGCTACTCACCGCTTCGACGAGGTGGGGTCGCACGCTGGTGATCACAGACGTGTATCTCTCCACCAGCGGCGGGAAGCCCACTTCGAGTATTGCTTTGGAGAGGCCGTCTTTGGGGCTTTTCGTGATGGTTTGGGACTCCTTGCACCAGGGCACAAAGTGCTTATAGTCGTCCACGTTGTTCACTATCTCGTACATCTGTTCCATGGAGTATCCGAGTATCCTCCGCTCCAAGTACTCTTTCCTTTCACTGGGGAGGTTCGTGATTGTTCTGCGTTGAGTTGCCGTTGCGGTAGCTCCGTGCAGGCCCTGATGAAAAAGCTCTCTGGGAGCTCTGGCCAACGGAACGTGCCATCCCGCACGCTCCTCGGCCCGCGCTGGCGGACGGGGCCGAGGCGTGACCACGTGGGTGATGTCCGTGAACTGCGTTCTCATCGCGCACGCCAGTAACTTCCTACCAATGACCGAGGCGGCCATTCTTATGGGACCACGGGTTCAGAGGACTCAGGTTCAGCTTTGGGATGTCAACACACAGGGCTTATCTCTGTCAGAGAGCCCTATCTCAAGGTCTTCCCGTTCCTTTTAAACCGCTGTCTTTTCCTTTTTACTGTGACGTCTCAGTGACGTCCATATTTGGGCGATGTATTACCCTGAATAAAATGTATATCCTTTCTTACTCGCATGAAAGACTCGTTATTTAATGTATCGTGGCTGTCAGGCAGAAACCTCTTATCTCTGTATTCTAACTTTTGTTTTTTGTTTTGTTTTTTCGTAAATTAATGCCCCTACTTGTTCATACAGCAGCGTCACACAAATGCATCAAATGTAGCAGATCCACAAGCTCGAGAAGCGATGCGTTTTGAGCTTGGTCCCATACCATTGTGTGGGAAACATGGCATAATTATATGGTTATATATAAATAGCTAATTCATATGGATCTCTTCTGCCAGATGGTGCCATTGGGTAACTTGTGTCAGAAGACCACTGCGTTCTTCTGCTGTGACCTCCAGGAGAGATTCCGACCTGCCATTAGTTATTTTGAGGACATCGTCACCGTGGCAAAAAGACTGGTAATGCTTCATTCATGCTACTTCCATGCTTTCTTTGTCCGTCAGTGTGTTTGTTAAAGGCCACTTTACTGTAATATGTGTGTGTAATATATGGGTCGCGGGTTCCGGCCCTGAATATGATCCCGGTGACGTTTTGGGAAAAATAAAATTATAATCATGTAGCATTGTAGGTAACTGAATCATGGATGAAAATACATAATGTTTTTACAGTGTGGCTCTGCTCTCTTGTGTTACACCTGTTCAGTCTCTTTTTGTTTGTGAGAGTGTGCGTGCCTTCCTGCATGTGCGTGTGAGTGCTGGGGCTGTTCCTGGTTTGACACAGATTTTGACCTGAAGGTCAACATTCAATTCCTCCCCAGAGCAAGCAAGCAGGCACTCATTAGCTCATCAGCGCTTAAAAAGTTATGTTTATTACATAACATGAAATATATTGGTAGCTTAATAATAAAGCCGGCCTCTCGTTTCTTTTCTTCTGGTGTGTCCAGCTGCAGGGGGCCGGCATCCTGGACATCCCGGTCGTCGTGTCGGAGCAGTACCCCAAGGGTCTGGGCAGCACGGTGCCAGAACTGGACGTGAGCGGCGCCAGGCTGCTCTTCCCAAAGACCCGCTTCTCCATGGTGCTTCCCGAGACGGATGCTGTGCTGGCGGATCTGCCTGCGCTGCGCTCCGTAGTGCTGTTTGGGATCGAGGTAAGGGACGACGCGCTGCCGTAGGGCTGTTTGGGTTAGAGGCTGCAGTGGTTTTCAACCAGTGGTCCTTGAGCGGGTTCCAGGTGGTCCCCAGCAAAATGATGGAGAGTTGGTGACCAAATGGACCCTTATTAGATCTTTAACTTTTCAGAGCATAAAATGAAAACATTTGGTTTAATTTGACACTCAAATAGAAGTAGAATAATTGTTATTTTGATCAATGTTTGCCTGCTCTGCGGTCACTGGTGGACGGGTTTCTGAACTGCCCAGTGCCCGCAGCCCTCCTAGGAGACACAGACTGAGTAGTCTGTCTAAAAAAACGGTGGTATCATCATCAATGAGGACCAATTATATGAAGTTGGGTTGAAAAGTGGTGAAGTGGTCCTTTAATCGCAGTGTGACAGTTAATCGTCAATTTAAATGTGTAATCGTGACAGACCTAGAGACAGTATGTGTATTATTTCTCTGCCATCTAGGCCCATTTGTGTGTCCAGCAGTCAGCTCTGGATGTGATTGGATGATGTTTTATTTATCTCGTCTCCTATAGGCCCATTTGTGTGTCCAGCAGTCAGCTCTGGATGTGATTGGATGATGTTTTATTTATCTCGTCTCCTATAGGCCCATGTGTGTGTCCAGCAGACAGCTCTGGATCTGATTGGTTGAGTGGTTTATTTTTCTCGTCTCCTATAGGCCTATGTGTGTGTCCAGCAGACAGCTCTGGATCTGATTGGTTGAGTGGTTTATTTCTCTCGTCTCCTATAGGCCCTTGTGTGTGTCCAACAGACAGCTCTGGATCTGATTGGATGAGTGGTTTTAAATGTATATTATTTATCTCGTCTCCTATAGGCCCATTTGTGTGTCCAGCAGACATCTGATTGGATGAGTGGTTTATTTCTCTCTTCTCCTATAGGCCCATGTGTGTGTCCAGCAGACAGCTCTGGATCTGATTGGCCGTGGGTACGAGGTTCACGTGGTAGCGGACGCCACGTCGTCACGCAGCATGGTGGACAGGATGTTTGCTTTTCAGGTGAGCATCAAGGTTGATTTTAACTCTTGATTTAGTTTCAGTCATGAGTCTTTTGAATACAATTTAGTTTTAGTCATATTTTAGTCATCTGAAGGTTTTAGTGTTAGTCTAGTTTCAGTCAACTAAATATCCCAAGGTTTTAGTCGTCAAAAAGGCATTTTGGCGGGCCTTGGTGGCATCGTAATTGCTGATTTTACACTTTGCTGCATGCTAAAAATAGCAGATCTACATTCTCACAACACGCTTGTAGATCTGTCATTTTCAGAGTGCAACACCTGAGTGCAACCCAACATAAAATGACTTGTCGTCTTTTTTAGTCTGAATCTCTTCTCCACTAGTCCCCTATTTCAGTCTAGTTTTTATTTGTTGTCAATATATTTAGATTTTGTCATCATAGCTTAGTTTAGATTTAGTTTTTGTCACTCAGAAAAGGTAGTCAACATTTTTCGTCATAGGTTTAATCTACAAAATGAACACTGGTGCACATAAGACAAGCCTTGTTCATGAATAACGTCACATAGAGTGTGCTATTACTATATATAGTGCTATATCATTGCTATAGAGAGAGTCAGAAAAGAAAGCAATGGGTGGATCTTTTCGGGTGACGGATCGATTGGATGTGGTCTGTTCTGGCATTATTGGTACTTCATAAACAATGGATATAACTCGGTCAGTCAGGTGGATACTGGAGGATACTCCCAACGGCCTGTGATTTCATACAAAATAAGTGTGGCGTCTAATGATGACTTTAAAAAAAAATCTTCTAAATCCTCCAGTTTTCTGAAATAAATATTTTCAAGATTTTTCAAAAATAGCAGACCTACAAGCTTGTAGATCTGCTATTTTTCAATAGCTAAATTATAACATAATGTTTAAAACACCAAAAGGGTTCCCGCCCAAAATGGGCTAAATACTGAATTATTTATAACCACACTACAGCGTGCCATTTGAGCTGTGCTAAGCCAAACAGCTCTGAAACGGTAGAAACCGTAGAAACTTAGTAGAAACTTCTACTCCACTACATCTCAGAGGAAAGTATTTTCCTTACTTTACTTTTATTTGAAAACTTTAGTTACTAGTTAAATTGATTATTATTACAAAACATACATTGAACACTTCAGCTCTATATACATTCGGCCATTTGAAAATCTAGATATAATGCGTCGCATCGTGATAATTTTCAAAAGATTTGTATACGTTTGAAAACTAGAAATAAGACATTCTTTCTACATTTGGTGCTTTACGTACATTTTGATACCAATATGTTAAATTTTTAATTCCGGACTTATACAGATTTTGTACTTGAGTACAAAATGTGACTACTTTTCCCACCACTGAATAATAGAAACTGAGCAAGCCTGTCTATAGCAGCAGTTGGGTAAGAACCGGCGCTGCGTCTTGAGTCTGACTTGAACATTTAGTTGCCTAATCGTCTGATATGTGTCCAGGTAGCTCAGTCGGTAGAGCTCTCGCCTTTAGACCACAAGGTCATGGATTCGATCCTCGGGCACCGCCAACTCAGGGTATGTGTAGCACGGCTTGGATGCGGCAAGTCGTGCGGTAAGTACTGCAGGGAGCTGATGGTAGGTGTGGCTCTCCACCTCAGAAATCCATCTCTAGGGGTCTAGCACATTGTTACGGGGACAGACTCCCGCATGTTACCAGCCGATAGCGACAATAAGCCACTCCCGACCTACTTTCAGAGGCTGTCTGGGGCGGGCGCCGTCGTCACCACCAGCGAGGCGGTCCTCCTGCAGCTGGTCGGCGACAAGGAGCACCCCAAGTTCAAGGAGGTCCAAAGCGTCATCAGAACCAGCGCCCCGGAGTCCGGTCTCCTTGCCATGAAGGTGTAGACTACACCGTTTCTCGACCCCTTTACTGGGCCTATAACTGTGAGTGTACAAGTGGACCATTGGGATGCTCTGTTAGTCTGTTTGGTTCCATTTGTACACACCAGACATTTAGAAGCAGTGCTGCAGGTAGAAGGTTCCACGCGTAGTGGAGTGGAGACCAGATCAGGGTGTGCATGTGAGATGTTACCATATGCCTGTATACTTCACTGCACGACGGCGCACCGTGCTGAAAATAGCCGTTCTAAAGGCTAGTGACTCGTCACATCGCTAGCCTGTAGATCGGCTCCTATCGGTTAATGAGCAGTTAAAAGGGGGCGTGAGTGATATTATCTTGTTGAATAAAAATCTCTGTGTGTCTAGAGTTTTAGTAGACCCCACAGAGATAATTTAACTTTAATTTAATGGTGTTTCAGTTCCAAATTAATGTTGTCTGCTAATGTTTTTTGTTGTTGCTTTTGTTATTTCCAATTTCACAAGCTTGTTTATACTGTATCAACCAATCAGGAGTGAGTACTCATAAACTATACGCAAAGTGTATAGAGTTCTCTCTCCTGATTGGATGACATTGTTGTCCCGACTCTGTTTAGTATGAAGAGCACTCTTGGAGTTATCTGTTATCTATTGGTGCACGCAAGCCTGTCAAACCGAAACGATTGTAAATAAACGTAGCAAATTATATCACCAAGTTATTATTGGTTTATTTGTTAGTTTGTTGTTTAGTAAAGATTTGCCGGTTCATCGCGTGGACAGAAGCTGTCAATTTTGCAGTGAAATGAATAACTACGTATGCCCGAATAGACGAATAGAAATCTACAAATGGTAAATGGTGCATTTATATAGTGCTTTTATTCAAAGCCCTTTACATAGATTGTGCATTACATTCACATTCATACACCGATGGCGGAGGAAGCCATGCAAGGCACCAACCTGCACATCGGGAGCAATTCGGCGTTCGGAGTCTTGCTCAAGGACACTTGGACACTAACTCTGGGGGATTCCAGGTTCGAACTGGGAACCTCACAGGTTCCCATCTGGCCACTCTACACCTGAGCCACTGCTGCCCAAGCTCTATTCCCGTAAGAGAAGAATTGTACAGCGTTAATCAATTTTGTTAATTTAGTTTTTTATCTATTCATATCTTTGTTGATTTAGTTTTTTATCTATTCATATCTGTTTATATCTATTTTGTGTGACAATTTGTTGATAAAAATATATTCTAGACTATTCAGGTTATAACGTATAAGTAAATTATAATTTCTAAATGATTTGGTTTCTATATATTGTAGTTCCGATCAGTTTCCTCAGCCCTAGGTTGAGATCTCTCTCATTGGTTGTTACAGCTACTACTGCTGCTCTCCAACAAGAAGCCATGAGGTTGGGTTTCACAGCCCTGTCAAATGACACCTGGTGAAGCTACGTAGCTAGCATCTCATGAATAATTCCAGAGCCACAGACAGGTTGTGGTGTGGTGAGGCGACGGCAGCATGAGTAGAGCCAACTGGACGCAGCCATTGTGGAGCCGGTTGGAGTGAGTGAGGCCACATTCTGGACGCCAAGGTTGTAATGGCTTTGAATTTTTCATTTTAGTTAATTCATTTTATAAACCAATTATTATTATTTTTAGTTTTGGCATAACTTTTTATTTATTTTTGTTTCTAGAGCGAATTTTGAGTTATTTTTTATTTATATTTTATTTAGAAAATGCTAATAACAGTTTTTTATTAGTTTAAATTATTTTCTAACTTTCGGTTATTTGACAGATTGTAAAGGAGTGACGTCACGGACTGCAAGGTGCCACATGGTGGTGACTGGTGTAAAACTGGTACAGCTACATAAATAGATTAAGATTTCATATAATCCCAAAAAGTTTATAAATTGACAAGAAATACAGGCATTTTATCTATCATTTCAGTTAGTTTTATTAAGTTTTGTATACACAATACAGTTTCAGTTAGTTATCGTTTATCAATTGTTTTTAATTCTACCTTTTATTTAGTGCAGATGACGAAAATGTTTTTTTTAATTTTTGTTTTTGTTATCGTTTAGTTATCCATCCATCCATCTTCAACCGCTTGTCCGTAGTCTGGTCGCAGGGGCAACAGCTCCACCAGAGAGCTCCAGACTTTCCTCTCCAGAGCAACATTAGTACCGGTAACTTCATTCTGGGGGATCCTGGGGTGTTCGCAGGCCATTTTGGAGATATAATCCCTCCCATCTTTTCGTTAACCAAAACAACTTGCTAGACGGACGGACGCCATGCTGCACAAAAGGATGGACGTCTCTGCTCTGCCCAACAACGACCACCCGCAGCGGTTCCTGCAGCTGGACGTGGGCATGCTGCCCGCCACGCACGGCATGTTCCAGGTGCGGGCGGCCATGTCCAGCCACAGACACTGGCACAACAGGATCTACGAGCAGGTAACTACTATAGTCCTAACCCATGTCCAGCCACAGACACTGGCACAACAGGATCTACGAGCAGGTATGCTGTACTTGGATGTACTAGGGGTGGGCGATATGGAAAAATATAATGTCACAATTATTTTTCAAGCCGTATCATGATTAGTGATGCACCGAATATTCGGCCGCAGAAGATATTCGGCAGAAAATGGCTGTATTTGGTTTCGGCCAATAATTTCCCTTTCGGTGCATCCCTAATCATGATCCATGATATTGTGACGTTGCTGGGTGGCTAGAAAGACGAGGTGACGATGTTCAAGTTGCTAGCTCAAAAACACTGAGCCCGGATTTATTGCCATGCCGCAGCAGCACAAACTAACCCGAGGTGGAGGGTCACTACAAAGGGTGCCTAGCCTATTAATATCAGAACATGTGCTGTGTCTCTGTTAACTCAGTCCAGTCTTTAGCACAACAGCACAGCCTCCCCGGAACACATGTAGTCAATACCCATAACACCTCCCTCAAAGTAACATTGTTTACATTATTTTTTCTTTTCTTTTTCCATGTTGGTTTTTATGGTTATTACTCTTTTTCCAAGTTACAGTACAACCACTTAAACGGTAACAAAAGCTACGTACAAGGAATAGGGATAACGGACCATTTAGGCCTTTCCGTCGTTTAACAGAATATAAATTAAGGTATAGTCGTATAGAATTGCAAATTATAGAATGTGCATTCACTGTATCACAATTTATATACAATATCTCTGAAAAGGCAAATCGTGGAGACATTGTATCGTCTTGAGTAACTCAGCTGGACAGATCTGAATCTTACTGCAAGTAAGAAACGGATCTGGCTTTTATGTCTGCTGTCTGAATTGATGGCAAACTACTGGAAAGTGAACGTGCTAATGTTTTATGTTTGCTTTCTATATGTGCTGTTCTATTTTTGCCATAGATAGACAGACCACCCACTGCTGCTAATAGTTAGGGTGGGTTAATGTATTAATATCATAGTTAGGGTGGGTAAATGTATTCATAGCTGCATCTTTAACTCCACCCTCCACCCTGATGTCATCAACATGATGTCATGAGATCCACAGGTGAAGCCGGGCTGCCGGGGTGTTATTAGAGCCGCCTTGTTTATGTTTTAATCATGTTGAACAGCATGCTAATGAGGAACATAATATCTGCTTTCAATGCTCTCTCATGTGAATGTGCAACTTGTGCCTGTTTAGGTAAGGCCAGTTCGTTTTGTACTATAGCACATTTCAAAGTAGAAATTCAATGTGCTTTACAACATGTACATAGTTTAGTAAAATAAAGGATACAGTTCTAGAAAATAATACATTTGAATATAGTAAAAAAAAGAAGAAATTTAAAATAAGACAGTAAAATCGCAGTCCAGAATCAAAGGCAGCAACAAATGGGTTCTTATCTGTGATTTAAATAATTGATAGTTGTAGCAAAACCTTGGATGTCCAAACTCCACTCTAATGTAATTATTATTTATTTAGTCAAAAGCCCATCCCGTAGTTGGTTCAATATTTATAAAACCCACAGATAGACTGGCCTATCTGGCCTCCCTATTTTGGGCATCATAGGCCAATGTACCAAAAACATAAAAAAGAAAACACATTGTGAGCCGATCTACAAGCTCACATTGCGCCGTGATGCAACACATTGTGAGCTTTTAGATCTATTTTCAAAATATCTTTTATACATTTGAAAACTTGTGAAATGGGACATTCGGCACAATGAGTTATTGATACCAATGCTTTTGTACTTTTACTCGAGTACATTTTTAATTCCGGACTTTTACTTGCAAAGGAGTATTTCTACAATGCTGTATTGAAAACCTTTTACTTACTTAGTAAAACATTTGAGTACTTTTTTCCCTCCCATTGACGATGTCACCTTGTTCTTTCATATAACCTCCACAGCGGGACCCGTGTGGGCTGCAGGACTCTTACCCCAGGCCTTCTCCCCCGGCCGAGGTGCATGGGGCTCCTCCTCCTGTGGAGTTTGTGGAGCGCTACTTGGAGCACATCACGCCGGTCACCTTCAAGCCGAACATCAAGACTAACCCTCTGTACACCGACACCAAGATCGCGGAGCCGGAACCCGAGAGATGCAAACCCTCCTGGACCGTCCAGGAATACGACAGGCACACCCTAAACGGTAACCTGGCCGACTATATGAAGGTACATATATTGTGATTTTTTTTATCTTCTTCTCTTTATTTTTTACTACACTGTCACCATAATAATAATAATAATAAAACTTTATTTGTATAGCACCTTTCATGACATGAAATGCAGCTCAAAGTGCTTTACAGAACAATGGAGAATAAAAGAAAAGCAAGGCAACGACATTAAAAAACAAGCAGTAATGCAGTACAGTGAGGACATGAAAAATAAAAAATACAAGATCAATTAAAGGCAATGTTGTAGAAGTGGGTATTGAGCTGAGCTTTAAAAATGTCTACAGAGGCTGCCTGACGAAGGTACAGTGGGAGCTTGTTCCATGCCGACGGCCCGTAGAAGCAAAAAGCTGCTTCCCCGTATTTTTTTGTTGTCATTTTTTTGGGCAAAGCGAGCAGGCCGGCGGTGGAAGACCTTAGGGGGCGGTTTGGGACATATTTGGGACATACCATAGATGCTTCAATTCTTAAAATGCTGCACGACCTATCTGATTCTTGAGCATCTAAAGGATGCTTGTAGATCTGAGATTCTTGTGGGGTAGGCCTATAAATTGAGCATTATAACTTAACACACTTGATCCCTAAGTAATATCTGTATTCTGAAACTAACCTTCGGCGAAAATAGATGATCTACGAGGCTACGAGCTCACAATGTGTTGTGTTGTGATGTGCTATTTTTGCCAAAGATATAGAGGAGGCCTAGTATAGAGCCCTGGGGAATCCGGTCAAATAAGTGCCTACTAGTGAATATTGTTTTCAACACCGGTGACATACTGCATTTTAAACTTATTTTCATTTTAAACTGCATTCTGTTTTGTTTGTGCTTTGCAGGAGGAAGAGAACTCGCCCAAGGAACTGAACTTTTGGCTTGAGGAATTATACACGCCTGGATTTGACTCTTTACTGAAGAAAAAAGAAGCCGAATTCATGAGGAAAAAACTGTGTAAAGTCCTGACCATAGTCTCTCTGTGTATTTGTGTCATTGTTGTCATTACTGTGTCAGTGGTGATGACAAAGAGAGCTGGATAGTAAATACACACTCTAGGCCCTTTTCCACCAAAATAACTTTGGTTCTAGATCTGGTTCCGTTCTAGATCCTTGGAACGTTGGTGCTTTCACAGAACCGGACGCGAACCGGCTTGCGTTTCCACCAGTTTAAAGCACCATTGTAATTAGGGGGCAGGAGTCCCACCCAGTTGGCCCCAGGTTCAATTTCAGGCCTGGACAGCAATGTGTCCAATTGGACTGCTCAAAGTGTCCATTTAATGGTGGGAAATTCAATCGTCAGTGGCAATTGCAGTTTCACTTTTCTTTTCTTTTTTTAATGATAATTGTTTTGGCTTACTTTTTCCATTGTGTATATCACATCTGCATCTTCCAACCTTGTGATACGCCCACTTTGGTTCCCAGTCCAGGGCAAGAAAAAACTAATATTTTTTGGTTCCAGTTCCGAATCAACTTTGAGGGTTCTGGACCAATTCATTTTCAGTGGAAACACTGAGCATGGTTCAATATTAGGTGGGAAAAACAAATAACGGAACTGTTGACCTAACGGAACCGGTAAGGTAATGCTGTGTAACTTTTCCAATTGAAAAAACTATTCTTTTATATAATCTTTCATTTTGATGTCTTCTCCAAAACCATCAATGTGTCTTCCCCCAACACACACGATGTATGCCAAAGTAATGCAGGCACTGGAAATGTACTTGAAATGTATTTAATTGTGTGCATAAAGCAGGCCCCCAGAGTGCCTGGGAAACATTGAAGCTGCCCCACCCTACTGGCCAAAGCTGGAACTGCAGGTGGGCGATGTACATGTGCGAGCAAAAGAGCGCGCAGTTGGGCGTTGAACCCAAGAGTGCTCGTTCATGAATTGATTCAGGTGAGCTCATGGAGGTTGGCACCAAATGTTGGTGCCCAAATCGAGAAAATCCAGAGGTAGTGTTCTTCCGAGTGTTTCAAAACACCAGTGAGAAACTTCCATTGAAATGAATAGCTGGAGGCGGGGCAGTCCGCCCTCTAGTTTATATAACTATTGTATACAAAATTTCTGAAAGCGTATGCGGCCCACCCATCTGACCACTAACACGGCAGCCAAATGGCTGAGCTACATGAGTGGGCCACTTACACTTTTCACAGATTTTCAAGTCTGCCTTGATCCTGAAGGTTGGGAACCACTGATCTGAAAAATTCTTGTTAATTTGGAATGTTTTGTTTTAAGTTGACGTTGCACTGCACATGCACTCGCACTACTGTTTTATACGGTTTATTATTTTCGCTAAATTGTGGCTGTAATTTATCAATGATTAAATAATGTTTTAATAATTACCAAGCACCAGTTTGTTTTAACATGGGTGAAAAGTGCTATTCCATCCAGTAGATGGCGACAGAGTCTGTCTGTTTCCAGTCTAGTCTACTGTCAGGCAGGACAGTTTGTTAGATGAAGGGTCTAGTCTAAAATATCTCTACTTTCTTTTTGATTAATTAAAGCTCTACTATATTGTGATAGTAGGCATTAGTACTTTCGACTTTTGGTACTTTAAGAACATTTTGATACCATTTTTAAATTCCGGACTTTTACTTCATTGTAACAGTGTAGCCTAGCTACTTCTACATTGCAGTATTGATTATTTTACTGCAATTAAATTTAGTAAAAAAAGAAGAACTAAAACGTTTTCCCAACACTGGCTGGCAGTGGCTGCTCTCCAAACCTTCCTTCCTTCCCGAGTCCTTCCAGCAGTGTGTGTACTGTGTGTGCGTGTGTGTGTGTGTGTGTGTGTGTGTGTGTGTGTGTGTGTGTGTGTGCGTGTTCGCGTGCATGTGTGTGTCCGTGTCCCATTGGCTCACTCACGCAGTCACAGTGTAATGTGTTCCTGACATGAATGCTCAATCTGGGGAACTTTCTCTGTCCCACAGCCACAGCCTGCAAGTGTGCGCGTGTGTGTGTGCATGTATGCATATAGGACCACACCACATCTACAATGCTGCTGCACCACGGAGCTGTCTTAACGAGAACACTAATATTAGCGGTAAACGGCATGGGGCCGTGCACATGTTGGGACATTATTGTTTAATCCGCTGGAATTATATATTGACGTGTTTTTTCTGTCTTTTTTGTTTTTGGAGGAGCGCCGATCACTGCGTCATCAGAACTCTGCAGGGGAATTATTTGGTGCAAGACAAGGTAAAGTTTGTTTTCTCAACATAAAGGGGATTATTGAGTCTGTATACTTTTTCGCAGCTGTGCAGAGTTATGTAATTATAAATTACCGTACGCACCTAGACCTACGTCATAATTGCGTGTTCGGGAATCTCGAGTTTTCTCAAGGGATGAGCTATTATAAGTTTTATTTTAAATCAGTGTTGCAACCGTTGCATCACTGCATGACGACTATAGCCTACATTAAAATCTGTTTGTGAGACAAACATAAATTACAATGTATCTGGCATTACTAGGCTATAGCACTCTTTATATCCAGGTATTACAATTAAGTGCGACATCGGAAAGCAGAGAAAGAAAGCATGACAGAGTTCATCAAGTTGATGAGCTTTGTCAATAACAACACAAGCCTAAAATCACTACAAATAGTGTGCATAATGCGAGAGAGCAGCCTGTTAATGTAAACAAATGTCTACTAAGATTGGTTGATTGAATACTAGAGTATAATAATTAACAGTTTGCGCAGAATAAACACTGGGAAACAGTCTTGGTCTTCTAAAATGATGAAAAACACAAGAAAACTATAATAATGAGACTTGATTCCATAGGGATCCTCCATTGTCTTATCGTTACACGTAACCTGCCAATTAGCAATTAGGCCGCCGCCTACAATTTATGAACACCAATTCTGGGAATCTGCCCTGCATCATGCATGCATTTGCTTTGCCTTCAGGCGCCGCGCGTGCGTGCGTGCACTACGTGTTCAAGCAGCTGTGTGTGTGTGTGCATGTGTACAGTATGTTTGTGCACTGTTCTGTGCTGATGTGTCCTCTATATTATCTCTATGAATAGTCGCTCTTCTGAACAAGAAGAGAAGAATGCATGCTTGTAAGGAGATGTGTGTCTGTCTCTCTGCCCACAGGCCACTGCTTCTGACCAGTGGTGAGAAAAGTATACTCTCATTTGTCATTTGTTCTTTACTTAAGTAAAAGTATCAATACTGCATCTAGAAATGTTCTGTTTATACAAGTGAATGTCTGGAATTCAACATTTTATTGAGTTAAAAGTAGGCCTACAAAAGTATTATTGGTAGCCTACTGTATAATGATTGGTATGAGCTTGTAAATTATGTTGGAAAAACAATTTCTTCTGGAAATAAATTGTAATTTTACATGAGCATTTTAATCATTATTTAGACGTTTTTGATGCAAGCACTTTTGTACTACATCAGGTCAAAATTGAATACAGGCCTTTCTTATTATTCTTGTAACAGAATTTCTATATTCTGGTATTGCTTATTTACTGTAGGAGAAGTGTCTTTGTCGCCCAGAGGGCAGTGAACTGCATGATTTTTATGAGGCGTGTGTGTGTGTGTGTGAGTGTGTGTGTGTGTGTCTGTGGCTCTGTGCACACATACATGTGTGCGTGTGTGAGTACTCTGCTTGTGGTGAGACTGGGAGCACTGTATTGGGGGGGGGGGGGGTCGGGGTCATCTGTCACACAGCACTGATGTCTACACTCAACATGTCTGTTGTCAATAACTTACCCCCTGCAGCCATTATGCGTCATTGGAGAAAAATAAAGAATAACAATCTCTTTTGTCGATGCACTGCTTCTCAAAGTGGGTTTTTCGGGGACCCCTCAGGGTGTTGCAGGGGTTCCCCAGCAATATGTGGGCCAGTTTAACCCATTTTGACATGAGGCAGATTCAAAAAATGCCTTCTAAATCCTGACCTGTTTTCAACCCTTTTCATATCAAGGTCCATTATTAATTCGGCCACGGACCACCATTTCATGAGATTTTCATTTAGCCACTCAGACCCAAAACATGGATTTTTTTTTAATTATCATTGGATAAGATTATGTCCACAATGGCGTATTGATGTTTCCATGGCGTATTGATGTTGGTACCATAGGAAAGATAACAGGCAAACGTTGAGATCAAAACAACAATTCTTCTACATTCTCTAATTATGTAGACTTCTTGAGAGTTAAGTAATGCATATGTTTAACAATAATATAACTCTCTTAATATAACCAAATGGAATCGTAAGTGTCCATTTGGTTCCTTTAAGAGTTAAATATCTATATAGGTTCATTTTAGTTACCACCTTTCCATTATTTAGGACCACCTGAAACCCCCTCAAGGACCACTGGTTGAAAACCACAATAACTAACCCAAAAGGGGTTCCCATCCTACACTCGAGTCCTGTTCTTTGTCTCTTTTTTTGTATTATAATTCTTTCGACGGGAGACTCCATCATTTTCATCTAGTGACTTTTTTCACGTGAGTTTGAGAAACAGAGTGATGGCATCAAATTGATGGTGCTGAAATGCAAGCGTTAGGCTACATTCTGTATTGCGTGTATGCATAGGTTCTAGTATTCGTAATAGATATAGGGTGGTGTGTGTGTGTGTGCCTCCATTCATCGTGCCGTCATGTGGTTGTATGCATGCGTGTGTGTGCACGTGCGTGCATGCTGTGGGATGCTGTGGGATGCTGTGGGTGTAAATGTTCTGTCACCAGTCTCGTGTCAACATGTGTCGAGAGTTGCTAGCCTCAGGACAAGACATGCAACAGTCTGCAGACAGAGATGTGTTTGCTTGTTCCGCGTGAGCTCTGAAATTAACCTCTAAAAGGCTATACGTTTACAGTAACTATATTCAGTGTTTTACTGCAAATCTTGATTTAGTTTTAGTTATAGTCTTTTGAGTAAAATTGAATTTAGTTTGAGTCATATTTCAGTCATCTGAAATGTTTTAGTTTTAGTCTAGTTTCAGTCGACTAAATGTCATAAGACTAAAATGTATTTTTGGCAGGCCTTGGTGGCGTCATAATGGCTATTGGCTATTTTCAGCATGCAATCAAACATAAAATGACTTGTCTTTTAGTTCTACTGGATCTCTTCTCCACTAGTTGCTCTCTAGTTTTTATTTGTTGATGAAATTGTCAGTATATTTAGTCATAGTTTTTTTCATAACAGCTTTGTTTTTATTTAGTTTTCGTCAGTGAAAAAACGGAGACGACTTAAATTTTTCGGCATAGTTTTATAATCAACACTGCCTATATTCTTAGTTCCAATTACAATTGAACTTATTCAGAACGACAAACAATAAGAAAGGTAATCACATATACATACCAGAATGCATAGAGACACTCAAGAAACTAGGATCCCAGGTAAGCCCAAGAACCTGGCAGTCTAAACAATAAACTGTCAAACTAACACTTTGTACATTGAAACTGTAGGATTCCATATAAACAATGAACCAGGCATCAGTCTAAACAATATACCTTCAAAATAACAATCTATCTGCACATTTAAAATATAGGATACCGGGTAAACATATAAATGCACCATCACCACCACAGCCGGGCACCAGTCTAGTGCTATCTAAATTACATTTAGTAACAAAAACATGACAACAAATGACCAAAAGAATGTCTGCATGGTAGAATTCTCCAACTGCTGTGGCAAGAATTCTACACTGGCTCCCTGTGCATTACAGGATCCAGTTTAAGATCTGTTAAAATGGTTGGCACCATTGTCCATATCGGTACTTTTTCCGTTGTAGCGCCCGTGCCATCCAACGATCTTCCATCCCTTAGAGCTTCTCAAACCTTGCCTGTGTTTAATCACGTTTGAAAACTTGTACTCCTGAGTCCTTGGTGTTCGAACATGCTGTCTAAGAGTTGCTGTTTCCACTGCATTATGTCTTTTGGTTGCCCTGTTTATTATGTATTGTTGTTTTGCTCTTGGTATTTTTAGTATTTTCTTTATTTTTGTTGGTACTGACTGAGTTTACAGTACTTTGTTTCAACACTGTTGTTTTAAATGTGCTTTATAAATGAAGTGGATTGTTTAGTATTGGATTGGATTGGATCTGAAGACTACCTGTAGTTGACTAGAATCACCCATGCATGCAGGGCTCTATACTAGTTCTGCTAGTATTTTATGTCTTTGTAGATCGGCTACTTCCGGTGGGCGATATCGGCAGGCTCCTCAGGATGGACCGGACAATCCTGACATGAACGGCTGATTACAGCGTAGTCTGTCGATTCACTGATTTGGATTGTAATTGTACACAGGGAGTTGGAAACGTTGTGCACTTCACCTGCTAATGTAGCGGGATTTGGAAAGCATACTGCTAGTCACAATTTCATTGACCCCCTCCCCACACACGCACAGACAGCGTGGCCCTTGTTTACCAGCACAGCAGTTGTCATGGGGAAGGGAGGGGAGGAGAGCAGTTGTCCTATGGTGGCCGCCTGCTGTTGTTGCAACTGGGAACTCTTTGTTCAGTGAAACTGGAGATAAGTTCAACCCGGGTGCTGCATAAACTACCTGTACACGCACACACACAAATACACCTTTTGTGTGGACATTCACAGCGCACAGCAATCTCACCAATGTTTTCATTATAGTTTGTTTTCCTTACCGTAGGTAGGTATCAAGAGAATCAACTTCAACTTGTTTGTCACATCACAGGTTTAAAGGAAATTAGTTTTCATGCAAGCTCCATCGTTTTTGTTGTTTGTTTACAACTTTATTTCCATTTCCATATACTAAAGGTTTTGTGTTTTTTTTAATTCACGTCCTACTTATGGCCCTATTGCATAAGGCCAGCAAACATCAGGTGCAATAGTAGGAACTCGTTAGTATAGGTCCATATAGCATACAGAAATCTTGATAAGCAAGATGTTTTCTGTACCAAATGAGAAAAAAGGGGGGAAAAGATCTTTAAGAGAGGTTTAAATAAAGCACTGTGATGTTGTCTGTTTAAAGCCACAGTAGTTGGCCACATTTATAATGTAGTAATGTTCAGGAGCTACAGACTAAAGACTACATATTTTCATGGAAGGAATGAGAATCGTGACAGAACCGTGATCTCAATTCTTGTGGAGGAAAATCGAGATTCACTTTGTGCAGCATTAACTTTCTGTGATAGAGATTTGGTTGTTGTGGTGTTGTTTTTGTCTTGGATACAAACGGAGTACTTCTTGGCCCTTCAAAGGCCAATATTAATCTCTGTCCTTTCTTACGCTAAACTCCTACGCACCAGTCATTATTCCTAACCTGACTCTATTCTACTTCTATTTATTAAAGTAGGCTACTGTACTTCAATGCCTGGGCCAAATGCATATAATTGTCATGCCCTTGACATGAACAAGTTGGAGAACTATTGATTTAGAAGGCTTTTGTAGAATCGGCCTCAGGTCTTAATGGTTTAATGTTGATGCCAACACATTGTAGTTTTACTACAATGTAAAACTACAATGTAGTAAAAGTTTGAATGCATGGCTTTCACTTTGTACCATTACTTAAGTAAAAGTACACTGTTGAGGTCAGAGGAATGCAACTGAGTGACAGCTGCATCGTTGGTGACAATAAATCGTCTTGAACTTTGAACCAGCACAACTCCAAAAGTAACCAAGTATATCTACTCAAGTACTGTGCTCATAAGTAAAATCTTAAGTTAACCAAGTATGTCTATATACTTCATACTGTACTACTAATCCACTACACCTCAGAGACAATTGTACTTCTTACTCAACTGCAATTATTGGAAAGTTACTTTATATATTTAGATTATTATACAAAACATATTCTAAACATACATTAACAAATTAAGCCCTGTTTTATAATTTATTTATTTGAAAATATATAGACGATCTGCACTCATGATGCGTCACATGAAGAGCTTGTAGACTGTTTACAGTATTTCTGAAAAGGTTTGACACATTAGTACTTGTTTGTTTGGTACCATTATTTTTATGCCATTAATATACCGGTACTTTTGTGCTTTCATTGAAGTCAGATTTTGAATATCTGCCTTGAACTTGTAAGAGTATTTCTATATTGTGGAATATTGACTAGACCACTTTTACTATAAAGGACTAGTTCACTCAAAAAAAATCTTACACACACCCCATGAAAAAAATTCATGGAAGGTGTTTTTGTTTTAGTCAAATTCCTGATAGCCAGAGGAGAGATGCTAATGTCTCTGATAGGACACCCAATTAATGACTTAGGAGTGTGACAAAAACTGAAAAAAATCTCTATGAATTCAAGGCTCCACGGGTTGTGTAATTGATAGAAAAGAATAGTCATTTTTGGGTGAACTAGCAAGACAATGTGAATGCTTCCTCCGCCACTGCTGCCTGTGGTGTAGTAAAGTTGACAGCTGCATCGTTGCTACATGACGATAAAACAATCTAGAACCTGCAGCAGAAAGGACACATGCCAAAACGCTTCTAGCTTTATGCTAACGTAGCGCGACTGACACAGACAGACAACCAGACGTTGCTGCAATGTTGTCATTAGTGTGTGAGCAGATTGAAAACAGACAGACAGACAGTGTGAGCTGATTGATGGTAGCAGACAGCTGCACACATGCTGCTGACTTTATTAGGTTTACCATCCCACTTTGTCTCCTTCAGTGTTCATGTAAATCTGAAGTGTACATTTTAAGCAAGGGATTATTATACAGTATATAATATATATGCTGCACAGGTAGTTGTTGAGAAATAACACCAGACTGGCCTCGACCAGATGATTAAACCCTGAGGCCATTATTTCTAAACGACTACCGGCGTGGCGTATATTATTACATGGCTACTCAATAAATACATTCATAATTTGACAACAAAAGTATTCCTTGCGCTGGCCATTGACCAATCAGGATCAAGCATTCAACCAAGCCATGTAATACAGTCTGATAATGTTGTGCAGTGTGAATGTTCAAATCATGTAGCCTATACTTTATACATTATTTCAGACTGTGTTCAAAAGCATACTTTGGGGGGGTCACATGTTGCTAATGACATCCGAGGTGAGCACAACAACAATGGTTGATGGGTTTGATCGTTGCGTGGGTGTCAATAAACGTTGGTTGCAAGCTTTATAGAGATGACACATTGTCGGGGCAGAAATCTCTTATCTCCATATTTAACCTTTTGTGTGTGTTTTTTGTGTGTAAATTAATACCCTACAAGCCTACATGACACATTAGCATCAAAAGTAGCAGATCGATAAGCTCGAAACATGGTGCTTTTGTGACGCATTTCGAGCTTGTGGATCTGCTACTTTTGAGAAAACAAAGTTTTCAGGAAGTTTTCGCTAACAGTTTTGGACACATGAGGTTTCCACCTGACAGAGACAAAAATTAGACCCTTACTTTTTCTTTGCATTTGGGAAAACAATAGCGTGCGTGCGTGCGTGCGTGCGTGCGTGCGTGCGTGCGTGCTTGCATGTGTGTACAGCTGTGGTGTAGTGGCAGGCAGTGACGTGATGCTGTAACGAACGCCAATGTGACGATCAGATCAGAAAGTCATAATAACAACATGTTATGGCTATCAGATGTTCTGTCTGTCTGTCTGTCTGTCTACCGTAGCCAGACAACTATTCCATAATCTCTGATGTACAGACTATTTGCAAATAGCAGGTCTACGAGCTCATAACTTATTTTTTTGAAAAACTTGCAAAATGTTTGGTTAAAACTGATTATTATTATAATATTAATGATCTAAATCTGGAAAGTAACTAAAGCTATAAATGTAGTGGAGTAAAGGTACCCTGAATTCGAGTAAATGTACATGTTTCTTTTTTCCAGCACTGGCAGGGTTAGAAGAGGATAGAGGTGTTTAGGGGGGGGGGGGGGATACGAGGGGTCGGGGCGTTCTGAGGGGATAGGAGGTGTTGGGTGGGGGTCACGAGGTTATGACGTCCTCAGATGGGACACTGTTCACTGTGGCAGAGACGTTGGTGACACCTGTTGGTGATGGGGATGTGCCGATGATACTTTTTGGCTGATATCGATATCCGATATAATGAATTGCTGTTATGGCCGATTACCGATGTCGATATGATCTTATTCTGCATTAAACAAATCAAACTCAGCTCGCGGAGTCAGTTCAGTCAGTCAACCTCAAGGGGGGTTCTTGCCATGCTCAAAGGCTCATTCTATACTCAAGGGGTTAACATGCTGCATTACTATGTGGGCGTATAAGTGTGTGCAAGTCTCACACGTCATTCGCCGATGCGGCAGTCAGCTGACCAATTGGGCAGGCTACTTAAGCTCACTAGACTCCATGCTCTTCCTGCCTTCCTCTGCTCATGGTTCCCGGTTGTATGTGATGTTTTCTCCCACCACCACCCCAGCACCACCGGTGGGCTCTGCTATTTATGCTCCCCATGGGGGGGTTATTATATATCTATCTCCCTGCTCTTATGTTTTATGATGTTGCTTAATCATGCCGAGCAGGGAGAAATCCAGCAGAGCCGAACGCCAAGTCAAATATCATATGCACACTTGTTACTCATTCTGCAATAAATATTGTTTAATCTATTCGTGAGTTGTCTGACTGAATTATAATAATTTTGTCCATTCTGAAAAATACATGCAACAGGTTATCTGCACTGCAGGCTTAGGCAAGTCAGATTTAACTTGAATACCTTATATTTAATATTGTGAGCTTGAAGATCTGTTTAAGCTTTTACTTTGGGCTTTGGGCAATCGGACGCTGTGTTGTGAGCGGATTAATACACATTACTGGTGGATTCGAGAACGTAGAATCAAATAGATTGTGTTCCGGTTTGGAACTAACATAGTGTACTTTAAAGATGTAGTGAAATGAACACGACTGCGTGCGAACACTTTTAGAGAATACGTGCATAGTCATCATTATGGGCAATCGGGCATACCTAACAATAGATCTAATTTGATTACTTCCTTTGAACGGAAACGTGCTGCGTGATGATGTGTCAAGCCCTGCGTCAATACAAATTAATCTTGATTTCATTCACCTGGTTGATTCCAATAGCTGTACATTCCTCCAAACAAGCCATTGCACCCCGACTTTAAGTTCCTATTTATCGGTATCACAATGAAAACAAAAATGTCTCAACGTTTTACTGACATTTGTGGGGGAATATATATTTGTTTTAATTTCCTGTTTGATTCCTCTCTGTAGGTTGAGGTGGGACAACGATGGCCATGTCTCTGGGACAGCGCCTCACTGTGGCCATCTGTTTCATAACACACGCGGCATTCTCCCTCAAGCTAGAGGACCCCAACGTCTGCAGCCACTGGGAGAGGTAAGTCAAGTGTTTTTTGGAGCCGTTTACATGAACCCTATACCATCACTACTTTGGGGCAAACATTCTGCAAAAAATCCCGGATCTACAAGATCACAACACAATGCTCTGTGAGACTACTGCAGAATAGATCCAGTAAGAACTAAAAGACAAGTCATTATTTTATGCTTGGTTGTGTGCCAGTGTCACTCTCTGAAAATAACAGCACGTTGTGAGCTTGTAGATCTGCTGTTTTTGACGCACAGCTGAGTATAAATCAGGCATTTCAATGCCATCACGGCCCACCAAAAATTTAATCTACTAAATCAACTGTAGATTTTGTAGACTGAAATATTCTGATATTTAGTCAATTAAAACTAGACTAACACTAAAACATCTCAGATCACTAAAATATGACAAAAACTAACTGGAATTTTATTCAACAGACTATGACTAAAAAACGTAATCAAAATTGGTGTCAAAATCAACACTGATTTGTTTGTCAATCAATTACTCACCCCGTGAAGACAAGCTCTGTCGCATTCCTTCACGGTGAAGGACAATCCCCTTCACCGTGAAGAATCCTCCCCAAAAATAGGGTCCACAATATTATCAACAAAAAAACGTTATGAAAATTCTATTCATAAACACCGGCACCACTCTTGACCGTCATAATCCAAGCGTCTTGTATCCAGACATATCCTCAGAAAGAGGAACACATGGGTGCATGTGAACCCCGCCACGCGCATGTCCAGACGCGTTCCATCGCAGTGAGTGCTTGTGACCGTTTAGACCGGACATAGTATAGTTTCAGTGAAGATTCAGTGTTTTGCAACACTGCGATCGCCGATAGCCGGCATATCTTGTAGATCGGCTATTCTCATTCTTTTTGATTGAGGTATTATATTAGTATGTCATGTTAAAACTCAAAATATTGTCACACACTAGTCAAATATGAACGTATTGATAAATTCTTTTAACGGTTTTACCCGTGTCATCAAATTGTGACATTAAAATGACATTTTTACTTTGAGTCAGTAACCTCTGGTAAATGGTGCAATTATATAGCGCTTTTATCCAAGGCACTTTATATAGATTGTGCATTACATTCACCTATTTACACACACATTTACATATACACCGATGGCAGAGGAAACCATGCAATGCACCAACCTGCTCATCGGGAGCAATTAGGCGTTCCACTCAAGTCTTGCTCAAGGACACTTCGACACTATCTGGGAGCCCGGGATTGAACTGGGAACCTCACAGTTCCCATCCTACCGCTCTACCGGCCACTCTACCCCTGAGTCACTGCCGCCCCTCTAAAGATGTTTGTTTTAAGTTAACTACTCCGCAGTTGACTGCCTCTCATTTTCAAACTGTTTTCCAAACCTTTGGTTATAGCCTACCGCAAAAGCTATATGCTGTGATTTTCTATAATTTCCCCCCCAAACAAATAATTTTCTTATGACTGTTTCCCTACTGGCATTGTCATCAACGCCTTTAATGTTATTATAGTAATGTATATTCCGCTAACTGTGTGGTTTTCACACTGACATCATCTGTTACTCTGGTAGAAGCAGCAGTAGTAATTTCTTTCTGTCTTTAACAACGTACAGAATAAGACTTCTCTCTGGTAGAATGTATCAGTTATTAAGACATTACACTGGTCATCATTTAATGTCCCAGTTGGAAAATAGTAACTAAGGACTTGACTTCAATCGGTCTAAAATAAGTACAAATTTCTTATTTTTTGTGTCGTAGTAAATCTGTGTATCTGTTGGCATTCAGTATTTTGGATCTCATGATCAAAATAAGAACATTATAATGGTGTGTAAAACAGAAAATGTAAAGTTTGCCACAGACTGTCTAGTCTTGCCACAGACTGTCTAGTCTTGCTCATTATAAGATGGAACCTTATGTGTCTACTCTCAGAGGAAGGCTGTGGACAGTTCACAATCTTGCCTACCAAATTGGGGTGGGATGATTCACTTGCCTCCTGATTCGATACGATCTCGATACCTAGGGTGCCGATTCGATTCGATATTGCAATATATTGTGATTTTGCCCCCAAGTTACTACTTTTTTATAGAACATTTTAAAACATTTCTAAACAATATAAACCATGAAAAGTTGAATCATACACGCCAATGCATGCAGCCACAGATGGAATGCGCACTAAGATTTGACACACCAACAATCCGACATGCGGAAACAATGGTCGGACTACCGCTCGAACTGCGCTGCTCCCGTGCTTAAAATCGAATCACTCAAATATTGCGATTTTTAATGACAAAAAATCAGTTCCAATCATGATTGTTTTAAATTTTAGTTTTTTTTATTTTATTTCTTTCAGGTTTTTTTATTTTTATTAATATATTTTTAAATATAAATAATAATAATATATATATCGCAATATTTGAGTGAATTGATTTTTTTGCCCACCAATACCAATGTCATCATCTCTAGACAGCTTAATAATAATAGGAATAATAATTTTAATAATAATGCAAGAACAATGGCCTCTATTTCAGCATCTTAACTTTCCAAGAAGATAAATACTGTAGTTTCTATTTGATTGATGATGGTAGGCAGGTTATGATGAGCATTCGTGACGATTATGAAGATAGCGTTGAAAACGGGTGAAGCACTCCTTTTAATTTAGCTATCTGTAACTCTGAGCGCGAACAAAAGTACAGGCTTTTTACAGTGTGTCTAATGTAAGTCATCACAAAGCCATTATGAAGTGACTTAACAAGGCTTTTGTTTTTATCAGCCAATGGTTTCCATGGACCAATTAAAGGGGGACGCCCCCAAAACCTATGAAGGAAGTCTGAGTGAGAACAAAGCCCCAAAGCTGGCTGTTCCCAGCTAGATTCACTTTCACTGCTAATCTAACACAACAGCTGCAAACGGGGTGTTTAACGATGTGCGTGCGTGTGTGTGCGTGCGTGCGTGCGTGCGACTGCGTGTGTGCGACTGTGTGTGTGCGTGCGACTGTGTGCAGGCGACTGCGTGCGTGCGGCTGCGTGTGTGTGTGCGCTTGTTGTTGTTGTTGCCCTGGAAGATTTCAGAAGAGGTGAAAGTGCGAATCGGGGGATGGTGGGAGGTAGTTGGGGTTAATGGGGTTAGGGGGGGTTAGGGGTCGAGAGCTGACGCGTTATAAAGTCCTCAGACAGACCAACTCTGGCTGTGATGCTGGTGACACCTGTTGGGGTGTGAAATGTTGTTAGTTACAACGGAGCAGTTTAGCGTAATGCCCAGCACGCACGCACGCACACACGCACGCACACACAGCTGACGGTATAACCCTTGTTGTGTTGTGTTGCAGTTACTCTGTGACGGTGCAGGAGTCGTACGCTCATCCATTCGATCAGATCTACTACACCAGCTGTGCAGACATCATCAACTGGTTCAAGTGCACCCGCCACCGGTGAGAGCACAAGTGAAGTTCAAGTGACATTATTGATGAATTCCAAATATGTTCTAAGTATTCATCAAGGCATCAAGGCACCCTAGGGTGCACCCCTGGCATCAAGGCACCCTAGGGTGCACCCCTGGCATCAAGGCACCCACTTTGAGAAACCCTTGATTAGACCGTGGAGCAGTGCCGGTCATGAGCAATTTGGTGCCCCAGGCAGGGTTGTTTTCATAACTCATTTAGCTGGACCCACTGGAACTCCCTCTAGGACCCTTGGAGGTCCCCAGAACTCATATTGAGAACCTCTGTTCTTGGAGGAGACATACTGTAGGGATCAATTATGATCTAACAAATTAGAGCCTTATATAAGATAATTATCTTATGTTATTAGTGTACAAACTCATTTGTCAACCTGTATTGTTCACCATGGTTTTTTGTTTTAGTTTTTTCACTAAACTGTCCATGTCTGACAAAAACAAACTTTTCAATATTACCCCGCATTGTATATTGTATTTTACCCCGATCTACATGCGACACATTGTGAATTTGTAGATCTGCTATCTTCAAATGGCCAAAATTGGATGGAGGGGAAAGGAACTGGTTGTAATAACGTGTTCCTTCCATGCGTTACGTCCAACCGGGGAAACTCCCCCCTGTCAGGTGATAAGAAGCGGCCTGCTCACTCCTCATGCATTGAAGGAAGCATGAGCTCAATTCAGGGCTCTCCCCAAGTTGACAGAGGGAGAGTAGCGCCATTGGCACCGGATGAGAAATGTGTTACAGAATTGTGGGAAAACAATAAGAAGAAGAGGAATATCCCTAAGGAGACAATAAATACTATTATCATTATTATCATTAGCTGTGCATGCTAATGGAATCATTCTGGTGATTGGTCGTCCTTGCAGGGTGAGCTACAGAACAGCCTATCGGCGGGGAGAGAAGACCATGTACCGCAGGATGTCCCAGTGCTGTCCTGGCTTCTACGAGGACGGAGACACCTGTGTCCGTAAGTATATCTTCATTTAGTCATTTTTATGGAACAAACTGCCAAATCCTCCATGGCACGAATATGTTTGAGAACCACTGTTTTAGAAGGCATTTTGCAGAATGGGCCTGCAGGTCTTAATGCCTGTATTGTGTGTGTGTGTGTGTGTGTGTGTGTGTGTGTGTGTGTGTGTGTGTGCGTGTGTGCGTGTGCGTGTGTTTCTTCTCTGCAGCTCAGTGTGCAGAGACGTGCGTGCATGGCCGCTGCGTGGCCCCCAACACCTGTCAATGTGAGCCGGGCTGGGGAGGCAGCGACTGCTCCAGCGGTAAGACCCTACAGCTGTGCCTGTCTGTCCGTTCCCGCGTGTGTGCGCATGTGTGTGTGCGCGCATGTGTGTATGTGCGTGCCTGCTTGTGAGGGCCAAAAAGGCCCCACAAGCATAGTCGAATTTTCCTGACTTCTCATAATATAAGAAATCTTCGCTGGTGTAGAGGGCAGACACATCCTGTCTCCATATTTTAACTGGTTTTGTTTTTCTGTGAATAAACGCCCAACTTGATCGTACTACAGCGTCACACAAAAGCATCAAAAGTATTAGATCTGCAAGCCGCAAACGTGGATCGAGGCGACACGTTTTGAAGTGGTAGATATGCTACTTTTCTATTTTAGAATTTGAATCCTGAAAAGTAACGTTTTGGACATAATGGCGTTTCCACCCGACAGTGACAAAATGCTTGTTTTGTGTTAAAAAAAAAAGATTTGCAGAGTTCGGCTTACAGTATACAAATAGGAACGAGATTCAGGATAAGGTTATATAGGTTTAGGGATTATGGTGAAAGGCATATTCATACTTCAGTTTTAAGTGATAATAAAGTAATAACAGAGAGATGTGTTTGGGTGAGTGGTGAAGCGCTTAGGCTCAGTGACATCATGTTGTAGTTTTGGTCACCCTATTACCTTATCACCAAAACCTGGAGTATGGATAGACCTCCTAAAATGTGGATGTCTTCACAAGAATAGTAATACTGAAGAGTGTGTGTGTGTGTGTGTGTGTGTGTGTGTGTGTGTGTGTGTGTGTGTGTGTGTGTGTGTGTGTGTGTGTGTGTGTGTGTGTGTGTGTGTGTGTGTGTGTGTGTGTGTGTGTGTGTGTGTGTGTGTGTGTGTGTGTGCGTGTGCGTGCGTGTGCGAGACTTGAATGATCTAGGAATGTACTTACAGCAGTGTGACGTGTATTTGCCAGTGTTCTTCTGTCTCCCACGCTGTCTGACACGCACGCACAGCAGAGAGATGTTATGAAACCCTAGTGTCCGTCCCTTATTCTGGGGCCAAAATATCAGCTCTACAAGCTCACAGATCTGCAATCTGCTACTTTTGATGCTTTTGAATTTGAATCCTAAAAAGTTAACAGTTTTGGACATATGAGGTTTCCATCCAACAGAGACGATATGGGGTTTAAGTGGTTCACTCTGTTTGTAGTTGTGGACAGTGTATTTTTGGGGTATACAGGCACTCCCGCTAACCGCTTCAGCTAACCACTGAGAAACATTAGAGGAACAAAAAAACATGCAGTAATATAACGGGTTCCTTCCACCCACTATGTCCAACTGGGGAATCTTTCCCCTGCCAGGTGAAAAGAAGCGTCTTGGACTCCTTATGCATTGAAGGAAGCACGAGGTCAGTCCGTTGCTCCCCCCAGGTTGGCAGTGGGAGTGTAGAGCCCAGGATTACATTAGACAGTTGACGTCACTGGGTGAAAAAATGGTTTACCAAAATCGTGGGATAAAGTGCCGTGGTTTTTATACCTTTTATGATTTGTATGTGTCTATGGAGTTAACATTACTCTAGACCAGGGGTTCTCAACCCATGGGCTGCGACCCCTCGGGGTGTCACCAGATTATTTTGGGGGGTCCCAAAATAGAAAAAAAAAATTGCAACTGAATGGCTGGAAAATATAAATTAAGAGTTTACATAGTACGTGGTGCATGCACAAACTTTCCTTAATGATTATATCTGGTTTCAGTATTCATTTATGATATATTTTCTCCATTATTAAGGTTATTTTTGCAGTCAGTTTGTATTGAGGGAGGGGAGGGGGGCGGGGTTCGCGAGACATGGCCAAAGCATTTTCGGGGGTCCCCAGTCAAAAACGTTGAGAACCCCTGCTCTTGACCCCCATTGTGGTTAGAATATTAAAATACTGGCATGTCTTCCCTGTGCATTTTTTGTTTCTTCCTGAAAGCTGAAAGCCTTTGAGTCAAAAGACCCAATCGGAAATACACACATCATAACCCTTTGTTTCATTGAAATGATGTCTGCATTTTGATCACAGATATGCTCTAAAAGTATGACAACCATATTATTTAATCTAAGTGTGCGTTAAAGCTCATATCACTTGCTGTCTGGCTTGAGTCGTCTACCTCGATGTCTTTGTGTCATGTTCAGGGACTATACAACATAGTAGAGCTGGTGGTGGTGGCCGGGCCGGGCCGGCCCCCAGGGGCCCGTGCCAGCTGTCTCCAGTTTCAGCCTGCTAATAAAGCAGCTTATTGTTGTGTCTGCAACCTGGGGTGGGGCTCTCCCCGGACTGGACCGGACCCTGCCTCGCTTTGTCTGCACACAACGACATTGATACTTATATAGGCTGCTGGGGGATTTGGTTCCTGTACCACTCTGTCTGATCCCATGTTCTGAGTGGTTTAGTTACTGTACCACTCTGATCCCATGTTCTGAGTGGTTTAGTTACTGTACCACTCTGATCCATAGAGTAATAAAAGTATAGAGATAGGAGCGACCCGCTATTAATTTCAGTGGAAGTTGCTCAGTGGCGTTTTGAAGCACCCGGAAGAACGGTCTACTTCCGCAATTGACCAGCAAATTTTGGAGGTCAAATGCGGAAGTGCAACCGAGCACTCAATGTTAAACTCCAGCGGCACGGGGTTTCCTCGTCATAAATCCACGGATCCGCCTGCAGTTCACGCTCAAACCACTAGGGCAGAGTGCTTCAACGTTGGAGAGCCTCCCTGGGGGCTTGCTCTGATCCCATGTTCTGATTGGTTTAGTTCCTGTAACACTCTGATCCCATGTTCTGATTGGTTTAGTTCCTGTACCACTCTGATTCCATGTTCTGATTGGTTTAGTTCCTGTACCACTCTGATCCCATGTTCTGATTGGTTTAGTTCCTGTAACACTCTGATCCCATGTTCTGATTGGTTTAGTTCCTGTACCACTCTGATTCCATGTTCTGATTGGTTTAGTTCCTGTACCACTCTGATTCCATGTTCTGATTGGTTTAGTTCCTGTACCACTCTGATCCCATGTTCTGATTGGTTTAGTTCCTGTACCACTCTGTCTGATCCCATGTTCTGATTGGTTTAGTTCCTGTACCACTCTGTCTGATCCCATGTTCTGATTGGTTTAGTTCCTGTACCACTCTGATCCCATGTTCTGATTGGTTTAGTTCCTGTACCACTCTGATCCCATGTTCTGAGTGGTTTAGTTCCTGTACCACTCTGTCTGATCCCATGTTCTGATTGGTTTAGTTCCTGTACCACTCTGATCCCATGTTCTGATTGGTTTAGTTCCTGTACCACTCTGATCCCATGTTCTGATTGGTTTAGTTCCTGTACCACTCTGATTCCATGTTCTGAGTGGTTTAGTTCCTGTACCACTCTGTCTGATCCCATGTTCTGATTGGTTTAGTTCCTGTACCACTCTGATCCCATGTTCTGATTGGTTTAGTTCCTGTACCACTCTGATCCCATGTTCTGAGTGGTTTAGTTAATGTACCACTCTGATTCCATGTTCTGAGTGGTTTAGTTCCTGTACCACTCTGTCTGATCCCATGTTCTGATTGGTTTAGTTCCTGTACCACTCTGTCTGATTCCATGTTCTGATTGGTTTAGTTCCTGTACCACTCTGTCTGATCCCATTGGATCCCAGACCGTTTTTTATTTTACATTAATGGGTTGAAGTTAGAGAATCGGTAGGGTATCAAAATTATCCTGATTATTGATGATGCAATAATAATGTGACCATCAATACATTAATGTCCATTTCGGCCATGGGACATTCTACATAATGGAGTACTTTCTAATTTTGATATACATTTTGATGCCAATACTTTTGTACTGGCATCAAAATGTAGTACATTTTGAATTCAAGACTTTAATTGTAACAAGAGCATTTCTACATTGCAGTATTGATACTTTTACTTAAGTAAAACATTTGAGTACTTTTTCCTCCCCACCTGACCCCTCAGGGTGGAGAGAGAGCTTGTGATTTCAACAGGAGGACCTCATGATCACAACACAAGATCATCAGCTGTTTAGCTGTTGTTCCTCTACATGAAACAACTAGGGGATGAATAGAAAGAAAGAAAGAAAAAACCGTAGGCGTTTGGCCCCTTCCTACCTGAAAGCCCTCCTCCGTACAATTCACAAATTTAATTAATTAAGTGCCACGGATGGATATCTCCGTCTTTGTTTTATATTGATGCGGTCCTAATCTAATTATCTCTAGAATGCTAGCCCGATGTAGACGGGCGATGACAACGAGACTCAAGGCCATTGAGTCACGGTCTGTTTACCTTTTTCAGATGCTTTTACCTCAAATTCTAATTCCAGATTCCTATTCTAATCAAAACGAGCTTTATTGACGTCCGATCACAGCCACATCGCGGTTACAAAATGTATGTTTCGAATGACTTGGAAATGTGATGCAATAGATTTAACATAGGAGTGTTTAACTTCCGGTTCAAGGACCTGGGGTAATATATTCCCCTTGAATAGTATTTGACTGAAAGACCTCGGCACCCCGAAGGAATTCAATTAATTCCTACAGTACGTGGCAGTATATGTGTTTAGTACAGCACTTGAGTAAATGTCAGCCATGTCATTTCGTTACTTCCCAGCACTGCGTATGACAGTAAATATTGACCCTATAGCAGTTCATCTCGGAACAGTGTGTCGGCGTGGCGTCGACTCCTCCGGCGGCTACACATCATGATGGCTCTTATTCCCTCAGATGAAACTCCCAGTGTGACGAATATCTGGCCCACAAAGGGCTCTCTCTGTGTGACCAGTGAAAATATAACTCTGACACACAACAGCTGTTAGAGAGAGCGAGAGAGAGAGAGGTGGAGTGAAAGGGAAGAACCAGAGAGAGAGAGAGAGAGAGAGAGAGTGAAAGGGAAGAACCAGAGAGAGAGAGAGAGAGTGAGAGAGAGAGAGAGAGAGAGGTGGAGTGAAAGGGAAGAACCAGAGAGAGAGAGAGAGAGAGTGAAAGGGAAGAACCAAAGAGAGAGAGAGAGAGAGAGAGAGAGAGAGAGAGAGAGCTTTATTTGGTGTGTTTTTTTCATATGGTTGGAGCTGCGTAGGAGGTGGCCTGGGGGCATTTTATAGAAACACTTTTATCCTCCTGATGTAAGTCAGTAGGTTCATTTTCTGTAATGATGATGATACAGTGGTGGAAAGTAACCAAGTACATTTACTTGTACATTTACGATCAAGTAGGCTACGGAGTGTTGGTGACGCAGACGCACATCTCTCTCTAGTAGTCTGTGTTGCTCGTGAACATCATCATGCCATTTCATGTGCCGCGCGCGCGCGTGCGTGCGTGCTTTTCTAATTTCAAGAAGAAATAAAAGAAAAATCTAAGAAAATACATTATTAGAAAACAGATGTTTAAGAAGTAGTGAAAATTGCTGACCTGCAAGCTCACAGTACCCACCATGCTGTGAGCTTGCAGGTCTGCTACTACACTATAGTTTAGGTCCCTGGTCATTTCTATTATGGGTCTTTCACTATAGTTTAGGTCCCTGGTCATTTCTATTATGGGTCTTTCACTATAGTTTAGGTCCCTGGTCATTTCTATTATGGGTCTTGAGCTCAAAAAGTTTGGGAACCACTGGTGTACTACAGACAGCATGTAGCAAAGTGTTCCTGTATCGTTCTAAATGATGAGGAACAGCTCCGCTTGAGTGGACTGAAAAATGTGACACAGTACTGTACTTAAGTATAATTTTGAGGTACAAATATTGTACTGTATAAACCCTCATATAGTGTGTGCGTGCGCGCAAAAGTTTCATTGCCAGGGGAGAGTGGTGACTGTAGTTCACGTGTTTCTCTGAAAGATGAAAGACCCTGGCTGGAAAAAACCTCAAATAAAACAAACAGGCAGAGGGCTGAATTGAGGGGTTCCTAAAGCTGACCGCAGTTAAAGGGGCACATGACGAAGGCCTTACGTAGTGGTGAGAAAAAGCACTCACATGTTTTACTTAAAATATCAATAGCCTACTGCAATGTAGAAATATTTGCTTCAATAAATGAAAGTACTGGCATCAATATGTACTTGAAGTGCTAAAAGTCATTGTGCAGAATCTCCCATTTCAAGTTTTCAAATGTATGAAAAATCTTTTGAAAATAGCAGATCTATAAGCTCACAATGTGTCACATCGAGACACCCACAGACACACTTAAAGGACGACTTCAACACTTTTCAACCTATGATCATATAATTTGTCCTCATTGTAATGTTCATGATAAAATAGCAAAACAAAAGATCAACTCGGTCTGTGTCTCATAGGAGGGCTGAGATTTGTATTATAAGAACGGTGGCTTTCATTATAGCATGGTAACTTTTCAGGAGCAGAAAGCCCACAAATACATTTTAGTTGACTAAATCAACTGTAGATTTATTCAACTAAAACTGAACTAAAACAAAAACATGTCATGACTATGTCACAACTAAATGGACTTTAATTCAAAGAGGCTATTACTAAAACAAAATCAAAATTTGCTGTCAAAATCAACACTGGTGAGCTTGTAGATCGCAGATTATTGCTGTTTTTTTTTTTACGACAAAGTAATGCATAAATCTTGACGTTGAAAGATGGAAATATACAAGGTTTTTGCCCCGATAGCAACCATATGTTGCTGACGTGCTTTGAAGCTGTAGTGGTCATCAGCACTGAGGTGATTGGCGGGCACAGCCGCCCGTCAACGCTATAAAAGCGTGTGTGACAGATGCAGATGTGTGAGCAGATGTTGTAGCATAAACAGTAAACATTGTGGTGTTTAGGTTTGGTTGGCTATTTGGGCTACATACATCTATCGTTCATCATTCAGAGCAAACCATACTGCCAGAAATGACAGCTTTAACCCATGAAGACCTGAGGCCCATTCTGAAAATGTGAAAAACCTACGTATGCTATTATTGTGAGGGATAATAAACGGGTCGACTACTTATTATTATTATCCCACTTATGACACGGCTACTTAATATATAAATACATTAATACATTGAACCAAAAGTAACAACGAAACGGTAATGAAAGTATTCCATCTGCCCAGCGCAACACGGTCCACTCGAAAAACTATTGAATCAAATCAAGTTTCGGTTACGGCATCATCTATTTCTCGCTTCAAGTGTTTTCAAAAACATTCTTGAGAGCAACGTTTAAACAAACAAACAATTAAACAATTAAACAAACAATTAAACAATGAAAACATTTTTTTTTTGTTTAATTACCGTTCTAATGGCATGGCATCATTATCTTCCATTGACTCTCTCTCTCTCTCTCTCTCTGCAGCGTGCGAGGCCAGCCGATGGGGCCCACACTGCAGCAACCGGTGCCAGTGCCAGAACGGCGCTCTGTGCAACCCCATCAGCGGATCGTGCATCTGCGCCCCGGGCTACCGCGGCTGGCGCTGCGAGGACCGCTGCGACAGCGCCACCTACGGGCACGGCTGCCAGCAGCGCTGCCAGTGCCACAACGGCGCCACGTGCCACCACGTCACCGGAGAGTGCACGTGCCCCGCGGGATACACCGGTGTCTTGTGAGTATGGGGAGTGGATTGTATAGGGGCCGGTACTTTAAACTGAAACATTTATTAAAGGTAGGGTACGTTTTTGGCTAAAACCAAAAGTATTTTGTTAAAAGGTTAAATCACTATATTTTGATAGTAATCATTGCTACAGTATAGAGTGTTTGTTCGGTCTCTTTAACACGTTGGATACCTTGGACGTCCACATGTGTCGGATCTTATCAAATAAAACCGCAAGGTGCCTAGGACGTCGGAAGAAAACACAAACGATAGCGATAGCGATAAGAGTTTTCTGCTTGCCAATATCGATGTAGATGGTCCTTGACCTAGAAGCAGAAAAACAGAGAAGCACTGCTTTAAGGTCACATGGGTCTTGACAATAACAATAATATATGTTTGTCTTTTTTGGTGTTGTAGCTGCGAGGATCTGTGTCCTCCGGGGAAACACGGGCCGCAGTGTGAGCAACGCTGTCCTTGTCAGAACGGAGGTGTGTGTCACCACGTCACCGGAGACTGCTCCTGTCCTGCTGGATGGATGGTACGCACGCACGCACGCACGCACGCACGCACGCACGCACACGCTGTGTCCTAGGGTACAGTGTAACTGTGTGTGTCCTCCTTGCTGTGTCCTATAGGGTACAGTGTAACTGTGTTTGTCTTCCTTGCTGTGTCCTATAGGGTACAGTGTAACTGTTTGTCTTCCTTTCTGTGTCCTATAGGGTACAGTGTAACTGTGTTTGTCTTCCTTGCTGTGTCCTATAGGGTACAGTGTAAGTGTGTTTGTCTTCCTTGCTGTGTCCTATAGGGTACAGTGTAACTGTTTGTCTTCCTTGCTGTGTCCTATAGGGTACAGTGTAACTGTGTGTGTCTTCCTTGCTGTGTCCTAGGGTACAGTGTAACTGTGTGTGTCTTCCTTGCTGTGTCCTATAGGGTACAGTGTAAGTGTGTGTGTCCTCCTTGCTGTGTCCTATAGGGTACAGTGTAACTGTGTGTGTCCTCCTTGCTGTGTCCTATAGGGTACAGTGTAACTGTGTGTGTCCTCCTTGCTGTGTCCTATAGGGTACAGTGTAACTGTGTGTGTCTTCCTTGCTGTGTCCTATAGGGTACAGTGTAACTGTTTGTCTTCCTTGCTGTGTCCTATAGGGTACAGTGTAAGTGTGTTTGTCTTCCTTGCTGTGTCCTATAGGGTACAGTGTAACTGTTTGTCTTCCTTGCTGTGTCCTATAGGGTACAGTGTAAGTGTGTTTGTCTTCCTTGCTGTGTCCTATAGGGTACAGTGTAAGTGTGTGTCCTCCTTGCTGTGTCCTATAGGGTACAGTGTAACTGTGTGTCTTCCTTGCTGTGTCCTATAGGGTACAGTGTAAGTGTGTGTGTCCTCCTTGCTGTGTCCTATAGGGTACAGTGTAAGTGTGTGTGTCCTCCTTGCTGTGTCCTATAGGGTACAGTGTAAGTGTGTGTCCTCCTTGCTGTGTCCTATAGGGTACAGTGTAACTGTTTGTCTTCCTTGCTGTGTCCTATAGGGTACAGTGTAACTGTTTGTCTTCCTTGCTGTGTCCTATAGGGTACAGTGTAAGTGTGTGTGTCCTCCTTGCTGTGTCCTATAGGGTACAGTGTAAGTGTGTTTGTCTTCCTTGCTGTGTCCTATAGGGTACAGTGTAAGTGTGTTTGTCTTCCTTGCTGTGTCCTATAGGGTACAGTGTAAGTGTGTGTGTCCTCCTTGCTGTGTCCTAGGGTACAGTGTAACTGTGTGTCTCCTCCTTGCTGTGTCCTATAGGGTACAGTGTAAGTGTGTGTGTCCTCCTTGCTGTGTCCTATAGGGTACAGTGTAACTGTGTGTGTGTCCTCCTTGCTGTGTCCTATAGGGTACAGTGTAACTGTGTGTGTCTTCCTTGCTGTGTCCTATAGGGTACAGTGTAACTGTGTGTGTCCTCCTTGCTGTGTCCTATAGGGTACAGTGTGTGGCCAGCCGTGTCCGGAGGGCCGTTTCGGGTGGAACTGTTCCCAGGAGTGCCAGTGTCACAACGAGGCGGCGTGCAACCCTTCCACCGGATGGTGCCAGTGCAGGCCCGGCTACACCGGAGAACGGTACGCCCAAGGACTCAAATGTTACAACACGTGTGCAATGGAGCGTCGCAGTCCAGCGCCCTTCCTTGATGACGACGGGCCCGGGAAATAATTCCCCATTCATTATCCCCATAGACATTTCAAAAAGTATTTATTTAAAGCCTCGAACAAAGCCATCTCGGATCGTGACAAATCATGACAACACAATTTTTGGGGCCGTACAAATAATTAGAAAGAAGAAAAAAAAGGCAGGTTCTGTTGTTTTCTTCTTTGTAATTAATTGTTAGGCCCAAAATATTGTGTTTGCTGTCACATTTGTCACGATCCGAGTTGGCTTTGTTCGAGGCTTACAGATCTTTACATGAATACATTTTGAAATGTCTATGGGGGAAATGCATGGGGAATTATTCCCTGGGCCTGTCGTCGTCATGGCACGCAATTTTGTGAGGGTACACGGAGAGAACATGCAACCTCCACACAGAAAGGCCCTTTCGTCAACCCCACGTATCATTCTTAAAGGGTTCTCAGCAGCAGGCCTCTGTTTCAGCAGCTCCAACCCCAGTGTGTAAGCGCAGCGTTCATTCACGGCCCCCGGACGTGCGCTGCCATCCATATAATTAGCAGTATCAGAGAGCGCTGTACCATATACTTAGACTAAAATAACCCCGCCAGGCCCTTTTCATGACTAAATAATGGCCTCAGGGTTAGCCAGGCTTCAGGCCCACCGCACACCAACACACTGCTGTACATGATGCTTTTACTCTCTCTCCCTCTCTCTGTGTGTGTGTGTGTGTGTGTGTGTGTGTGTGTGTGTGCGTGCGCATTTGTCTTCACTTGTGAGGGCTAAATGTCCCCACAAGTCCCCTACAATAAGTTGTGCGAAATGTACACCACTGATGTTTGGGGTTAGTCTTGTGCGTGCGTGCGCCACACCCTGGATCCGTTCGGAACCTTTTAACACAAAACTGTGTACCCACTTCAGCCACTACATTGCGTCCATTTGAAAATCTACAGATTTTTTTGAAAATTTGAAATGGGAAATTCTGCACAATGAGTAATTTGACTTTACTTACTTATTTTACTTACGTACATTTTGATGCCAATACTTTTGTACTTTTACTCAAGTATACATTTAGAATTCTGGACATTTACATAACAGAGTATCAGAGTCGTTCCACAGTGCAGTATTGATACTTTTACTTAAGTAAAACAAAGTTGTTAAACGGTATACAGGTGCCAGGAGGAGTGTCCGGTCGGGACGTACGGCGTGGGCTGTGCTCAGACGTGCGGCTGCCAGAACGGAGCCAAGTGCTACCACGTCAGCGGAACCTGTACGTGCGAGCCAGGGTACACGGGGGACATGTGCGAGGTGCGCACCTGTCCCCACGGACGCTACGGGCTCAAGTGTGACAAGACGTGTCCCTGCTACGCTCCCAACACACGCAGGTAACCTACCATTTACATTTATTTTTTAGGGGTCAAGCAGGGGTCACAATTACAACACTAGAGGTTTGGGCCTCTATATGGCCCTCATATATAGAGTTTGGGCCTCTATATGGCCCTCATATCTAGAGTCTGGAACGTTACGCAGGCCTCATACAGTGCCTACGTTATGCTGATCCGAACAATATGTCTGAGTCGTACCTGTGGTCGAGGATGACGTTTTTTCGGGTTACCCACGGGTCCAGTGGTATTCCTGCAAAATGTGTATTAATCTCGGGAATGAAACGTCAATGAGTGGGAATTACATCAATTAGCCTCATTAGAACCACATATGAACTGTACCATATCTTTTGACTGCATGCAAAAATGCATCTAAAAAGAAAACAAAATCCATTGCCTTTCGTAAGGGATCCGATGGTAATTCCGACGGAGCATTAGTCCGACATGCGGGAACAACGGTCGGACTAGCGCTCAAACATGCGCTGCTCCTGTGCTTGCGGTTATGGTTAGGTTAGGATTTGACGTAGGTTGTCGGTCTAATGACTGTCGGACAGGATGGGATTTTTTTTTACTGGCCCGGGATTGGGACGGGATGGGATTTCTTTCAGTGGGAGTGGGATGGGATGTTTTCAAAAATCACAGCCTGCTGAATTCAGTGATTGACCGATCAGAAAATTTCTGACAAACACTGTTAGATTTTGTGGCTGTTGTTTTCGTGTGTATTAAGACCAGGGGTTCTCAAAAGTGGGGTCCGGGGACCCCCAGGGGTCCTCGAGGGGGGTCCTGCAACAAACTGTGTTGACAACACCATTGACAACAATATCTCTTACTAAATCTTTTCACATGGTGGTCCGCGGCGGGCCATGAAAATGTTTTGACGAACACTGTGGCTGTCTCCCAGGGGTCCTTGAGGGTGTTCCTGGGGGATCCCCCAGCAGACTGACTGAGGATCGGCTACAGTTACGTTAGAAAGATTGTGACACGTACAGTATCTCTTACGCCAGAGATTTCAACCCTTTTCATATCAAGGTCAATTTTTTGTATTATGTATTTGAGCCACGGAACACTATTTGATGACATTTATCATCTTAGATTATTTAGTTATCGTTGGATAAGATTTTGTCCACAATTATGCTGATGCTAATGCTGTATTGATGTTGGTACCATAGGAGAGATAACAGGAAAACGTTGATGTAAAAAACTCTGCATTCTCTAATTTTGTAGACATCTTGTAAATAACGCAGATCCATTTGGTTTCATTTTAAACTCTCAAGATTAAAGATCTATAAGGGTCCATTTGGTTTACAACTCTCATCATTTAGCTGGAACCACCTGGAACCCCCCCAAGGACCACTGGTGGACCCCCGACCACTGGTTGAGAACCACTGTCTTACGGGAGTCCCATGGCCAAAATACATGTCAACTTGAGGGTTTCCCTGACAGGAACATGTTTTGACACAAACAGTGATCTTGTTGTGACTGCGTGGCTGTTGTTTCATGTCTGTTGGAGCGCAGGGCAGTTAACCAGGCTCACAGTGAAAGCATTGTTCTGGCCCTATTGGCCGGCCATCAGAGAGACGACAGCTGTGAACAGCTGCCCGTGCAGCGGCCCTCTCTCTGTTGGTGGAAAAAGTACTCAAATGTTTTACTTAAAGGACCACTGCACCACTTTTCAACCTATCTTCAATCTGTCTCTCATAAGGCGTGGGCACATATACGCGTCAAGAAAGTCCCTAGACCAGGTGTCTCTTCCAGATTTAAAAAAAGCTGGTGGATGGAAATGACACTCGCGTGGCTTCAACTTGTAGCGTCGGCAAAGTGTTTCTGTATTTTTGCTGACACTGCAAGTTGTAGCCGCATGCGTGCGTCATTTCCATCCACCAACTGTTTAAAAACCCGGAAGAGACGCCAGCTCTAGACGTTTTTTTGACACGGCAATGTGCTTGCGCCCATAGGAGGGCTGTGCTGTGGGCAGTTCAGAAAGCCGTCCACCAGTGACATCATCGTTAGGCCATTTTCGCATTGCAACTTTTCTGGGATAGAAAGCCTGCAGTTTCGATTAGCTTGGATTCCCCAAAGATGATGTCACTGGTGGACGGCTTTCTGAAGGTTTCTGAAAGTTTAGTTACTTTGTGATTTGATTATTATTACAAAACAGAAACATGCTAACCACTTCAGCCCTACAAATATTCTGATTTACAAGCTCACAATGCGTCACCTCGTGTTGTACATTTTGAAGATTGATACTTTTAGTTAAAACATTAGAGTACGTTTTCCACCACTGTTAACTTGACACTGTCCCCTCTCTCTCTCGTCCCCACCCAGCTGCCACCCGATGTCGGGGGAGTGCACGTGTCGCCCGGGCTGGTCGGGCCTGTACTGCAACGAGACGTGCGCGCCGGGATTTTTTGGGGTGTCGTGCCAACAAGTGTGTCACTGTCAGAACGGAGCGGACTGCCACAGCGTCACCGGAGAGTGCATCTGTGCTCCCGGGTTCAAGGTATGTATTTTATTTGTAATGGTTCAAGGTATGCACTTTTAAAAGGCACATTCCAGTCCTGGAGTGTAACTCGAGTACATTTACTCAAGTGCTGTACTTAAAGTGCAAGGGACACTATACTTCACTTGAGAGTGTCCATTTATTCAGTGCATGTTCTCGCGGGGGGGCGTACCCAGTTCAAATCAATATGTCCGTACAATATGAAACATGACAATATAACCATATGGAATAGGAAGCATGACAATATGACAATATGAAACATGACAATATGACAATATGAAACAACACCGGTTGCCGTTGCTTGCAGGGTTCCAACTGCTCCGTGGCGTGTCCAGCAGGAACACATGGCATCAGGTGCTCCTCCAGGTGTAACTGTAAGAACGATGCCACCTGCTCACCTGTAGATGGAGCCTGTAGCTGTAAAGCAGGTGAGATGAACGCATTCGCACCGTAACATTTATTTTTGTATGTATTTATTTAATTTTGTCATCACTTCCAGTTTCACTTTAATGAGGGAATAATATCTGAACAATTTCCAATCTGGGAATGAAGATCCTTACCAATAAGATTCGTCACCAATGTGTTTGTAACAGTGTCTAGTAGTAACACAGCTTACAGACAGGCATACAGTACCATTTCGTCTTTTTGATCCGGTCGGGAGCGGATGATATCTTACGACTGTTGTAGTCTAGTTTGTAGTCATCAACCCCCAAACCGGAATCAGAATTACCCAAAAGAAGCATCATGATTTTAGGGCCTACCAAATAAAAGCTTTGATGTGGCTCATGAATCTGATTGATTCTGAATCCATTGCAAGCGTTTGTTTTGCACGAAAAACATTGCAGCTGTACGAAAACCTCCAATTATCTGCAAAGTGTTTGTTTCATAAAAATACACATAGATAATTATGTTATGAGCTACTTCCCGTCAAGAAATTCCTTGCAGGTGATTTTCTTTCTCAGTGTTGGAGTTTGGAAGTGCTTGTTGGATATCACTCAACGGCCTGCTTACCACCTGTTTACCACCTGCGTACACGGCCTGTTTACCACCTGCAGGAGGTTGCTTTACTGAAAATGAGCGCTTCCAAATAAACTTTCAGACAGTGCTCAGCTGTCACTCTCTAGTTCTAGGCCAGCATTTTGTGCAAAAGTGCATTTAAATAATTTCAAATTCATATGGCTTTCTGTGTGTGTGTGTGTGTGTGCATTGCCAGATTTACACTGACTATTTTTTAAGTTTGTTGTTTCCCCGCCACCTGCCCACCTGCGGTCGCTTCTCGCCCTTAAGGCATCTTACTGGTATATATATCTTTTTATTTTTTATTTATAAAAAAAAAAGAAAATGGGCTTTTTGCCTTTATTGATAGATACAGTATTACGACAGGAAAGGGGGAGACAGTTGGGGGGGGAAGACAAGGTCGTCTGGATCGGGACTAGAACGCGCCATCAGATTATATATTTGTTTAATATCTCCTGACATGCGTGCGTGCATGTCCGTGTGTGCAGGGTGGCACGGCGTGGACTGCTCTATCAGCTGTCCCAGTGGGACGTGGGGTCTGGGCTGCGAACGCACCTGCACCTGTCTGAACGGAGGTGCCTGCCACGCCCTGGACGGACGCTGCACCTGCTCGTCTGGATGGAGGTCTGACAGGTGTGAGCAGCCCTGCCAGGTAAGAAGACCCCACACTCCATCCAGCACATGTCTTAACCTTGGTTGGTTGGTTGATTGATTGATTGAAAATGTTATTAAAGCTACTCATGACAGAGATGTCCGTCTTATCGAACCCATCTGTTATCTGCCCATGACAGAGATCCGTCTTTTAATGCTTTATATTTGTTTTATATGTTTTATATGCTTTATATGTTTCCCCATGCAGGATGGTACCTACGGCATGGGCTGCACGGAGCGCTGTGACTGCAGCCACGCAGACGGATGCCATCCCGCCACAGGATACTGCCGATGCCTGGCAGGATGGACCGGTGAGTCCTCGTTTAGACCTGTGTACAGTGGATTACCTTAACTCATCTAATGCCAAATGTATTTCGCCCCAAAAAGCATTGCACTGAGCGGGTCGCTCAGTGCACCTACGCGTTGCGACACAACTCACAACTGTTCTAGAGGTCTGTGGCCTATAATGCACAGTAAACTGTTCTAGAGGTCTGTGGCCTATAATGCACAGTAAACTGTTCTAGAGGTCTGTGGCCTCTAATGCACAGTAAACTGTTCTAGAGGTCTGTGGCCTATAATGCACAGTAAACTGTTCTAGAGGTCTGTGGCCTATAATGCACAGTAAACTGTTCTAGAGGTCTGTGGCCTATAATGCACAGTAAACTGTTCTAGAGGTCTGTGGCCTATAATGCACAGTAAACCAACTGTTCTAGAGGTCTGTGGCCTATAATGCACAGTAAACCAACTGTTCTAGAGGTCTGTGGCCTATAATGCACAGTAAACCAACTGTTCTAGAGGTCTGTGGCCTATAATGCACAGTAAACCTATAACCTATAAACCCATAACTATAATGCACAGTAAACCGAGGGTCCTTGTTCTAGAGGATCCTGTTCTATAGGTCTGTGGCCTATAATGCACAGTAAACCGAGGATCCTTGAAATGGAAAAAGGTTTGGGAATCACTGCTCTAAAGGGCATTGATTATGAATGCGTAACAACAGTGGCGCTCGGTGGCCGCGAGCGGTACTTTCTCTGTCCTCCCAAATCGTTTGCAGATCTCCCCCACTTGAATCGAAATGACAATCAAGAATCAATACAACTGCCTGGGGACAAATAGAACGCGGTGCACGTCTGCCACCAAAGGCTGCAGATATTAGGTATTCATTTTTGGCTCCTCAGAATGCAGGAGGTGGCAGACCATAGCAGCTCAGCGCCCCCATGTGGGCTCCAGTGTAGCTACAGTACATAGCTGTTGTAAACATTGGATGACGCGCACGTCTGCCGTTTCCAGCGCGTAATGGGGCCTTTAAGAGTCCAAATTGCATATAGTTTTCTAAAAGATTTACCACTTCAGAGGTTTATGAGGCACGCGCTCTTAAAACCTGGATTGTTTTATATCCATCTGATTACATACTGTAGGACAAGCTACTCATTAGACACCTCACTTTTGTTTACAGTTTATATTGTTTGTAACTCTGCAGTGTCGACTAAACCTATGACGAAACATTTCCTTCAACTACCTTTTTTCACAGACAACTAAATAAAAACTAAGCTATTGTATGATGACTAAAACTAAGTCAATTTCATCAACAAATAAAAACTAGACTAAATGTTATGGAGGGACTATAGTGTAGAAGAGATCCAGTAGATCTAATTTTATCATTTTATGCTTGGTTGCATTATGGGGTGAATCGCTCTGAAATAACAGATCTACAAACAAACGCATTGTGAGCTTGTAGATCGGCTATTTTCAGAATGCAACCAAGTGTAAAATCAGGCATTACGGTGCCATCAAGGCCCACTGATATATTTTAGTCGACTAAAACTAGACTAAAACTAAAACTTTTCAGATGGCTAAAACATGACCAAAACTAAATTAAATTGTATTCAAAAGACTAATGGCTAAAACTAAATGTATTTAGCTGTCAAAATCAACACTATAACTCTGTTACTTTGTACGCGTTACAGTATAGGTAATCTTGGAACCCCGGCGTCACCCCTGGACCCCCACTGATATAAATGCTTGTTAGCCAATTAATGGCAAGCCCCAAGTTCTATTTCCAATTACAATTTAGAATGTATGCACCCAGAGCGACTCACAATAAGCAAGTAATCACATACATGGAATGCAGAAATGCAGCAGTGTAGTGCCTCCCCAGGTAAGCCAAGAACCTAGCATCTGTCTAAACAACATGCATTTAAATGACATCCTTGAGAAAACAAACCCTAAGTAACAACAACATAAGAACGAGGGGTTCTCATGCCTGAGGCAAACGTGCGTGTATGCATGTGCGCGTATATATGTGTGAGTGAGAGTGACGTAACAGACGTATATACGCAGCACAGACAGACAGAACGGGCGATTCATAAACACAGTGGCCGTGGAAGTACTTAAGTACTCTACTTAAGTACATGCCTCGGTGGTTAAAATCCCTGTCGGTGAATTATCTCCCGCCAATGACCACCTAGCCAGATATTATCCCTTACATAAGGAGGACATTTTCAAAAAAGAGTGTACACAATTTGTCGTTTTTATGTGGATCCGCCCACCAGTTCATTAAGTATGCCTGGTTTGCCTGGTGGGTGGTGATGGGTGGTGATCCACTTGAACTGATGCCCATAGCAACCAGGATCTGGACGTTGTGCGCGGCTGCTTGCTGTCACCTAGCAACTTCACTGCAGGCACGCACGCACGCGCATACACACACACAGCTACCTCAAAGAGGCCTTTGTCCCGAGGCAATTAGCTGCGTACACTGTTACATATGCTGGACAGAATGCCAACATGGGACGGAAGGAGAGGAGGTTCACACGGGGTCAGAGCCGATAGAGAGAGAGAGAAAACAGTCAGAGAGAGAGGGGGGAGAGGTAATAAAGTACCTGTTCACCACTGTGGGCGGAGTCTGGTTGGTGCAGTGGTAACCAGGTCTCCACCAGGCCAGGTCAGGTTGTGGCCTCCTGGTGGCGCTATAATAGGTTAATGTGAAAAGGGTGCCATTTCTTCTTATGCTTTTGATGGCAATTTTGTTGTAAAGTAACTTGTCTTTTCAACTTTTGTTGCTTGAGTACAACTTTACGGTATCTGTAGGCCTACTTTACTTTACTTTTACTATTTCTATATTACAGTATTGATACTTTTACTTAAAACAGTGAGTACTTTTTCCACCACTGTGTTCGGGAGGAGGGACTTTCTGATATATATTTCTTGGTTTATTCCCCCATGCAGGTATCCACTGTGACAGCGTGTGCCTGGAGGGCCGATGGGGACCCAACTGCTCTCTGCAGTGCAACTGTAAAAACGGAGCGTCCTGCTCGCCAGACGAAGGCATCTGTGAATGTTCCCCCGGTTACCGAGGAGCCACTTGTCAGCGGAGTAAGTCCCATGACATGACATGACATGACATGACATGACATGACATGACATGACATGACATGACATGACATGACATTAGTAGTCGACTAAGACTACTCAATCGATTAGTCGACGAATCGAGGTCAAGCCTATTTATAATTAATTATACAATGTTATTGCAGTCTGCTCTCCGGGGTACTTCGGCCACCACTGCAGCCAGGCGTGTCCCCAGTGTGTCCACAGCAACGGGCCGTGTCACCACGTCACCGGGCAGTGTGACTGCTTACCGGGCTTCAGGGGGGCGCTGTGCAACGAAGGTGAGTTGTCACCCACTGTCATTAGGGTTGTCACAATTATAGGGTCGACCGATTATTCGGCAACGGCGATTATCGGCGACGATCATTGTGCCGCTTCACGACGCATTGTGCGCTTGTAGATCTGCTATTTGCACTACTTCTTAAACGTTTTTTGTGTGTGTGTGGTTGCTGTAGGCAACGCACTATTGTTGTCGGTCCAATATGTTTTTGCCAGCAAAGTGAACCTGCTTTTTGTTAACTTTTGCACAAATGCAACGTGAAGCGTTTTGCCAAACACACACACACACACACACACACACACACACACACACACACACACACACACACACTGTTGTCACATGCATCACATGACATCATAATATAGAATATAAATGGTAAGACAGAATTCGGTTCCCATGGGATTCTCAGTGACTCGTGTCAGTGAGACCAACAGCACTTGCAATTTCCCAGAATTGCACCTTTCTAGTTATTATTTTCCCTCCAATGCACGGCTTACCAAAATGACGTCATGGCAGCCAAGTGTCTGTGAGGTCTTTATGAGCCATCTTGATATTTCAAAGTTGATTATCTTTGCCCGTGACGCTCTCAGAAGGTTCCCCTTCCTGTTTGTTTTTGTTTTTCATCATTTTATAAACATTAATGTAGGCATAGGCCTACTTATACCATCTCTGCCTATTCGTTGTTGGTCATAATGTCCCCTCCCACCCTTCCTCCCCCCACGGGAATGAATTCACACCTCCAGACAGCCCATGGACAGGACAAACCCTCACCATGTCAGCCTGACCTTTGGTGTAACCTTGACCATCTGATGTGGTCAATCTGAGCATGAAGATTGGCTATTTTCAACTTTTTTTTCTTTTTTTTGACATGCACATTACATCCATAATATAATTAAATTTTCTTTCTTTTATCTTCTTTTTATAATGGGCTAATTGGCAACGAAAGCCAAAACTGGTTACCACCATGTGGCGCTGAAAGAGTTTTAAAGAAAGTTGTTTAGTTTTGGTTTGTTTGTAGTGGGAATTCATCTGATTTCATTATAGATCATTAGAAAACACTGTTTATTAGTCACGCAGTGAGGGGGAAATAAACAATGTATTGGAATCGAGATGCATCGTGATTCATCAGTAATCAATCAATGTCAGCTTGGATGATAGACGATATGTACCGTCTATGACCATAGAGTATTAAAAGGATAGAGACTGAACTGGCGCAAAGCTCCGCCCCCTCCGCTATTCATGTCAGTGGAAGTTGCTCAGTGGCGTTTTGAAGCACCCGGATTTGGTGTCCAAATGCGGAAGTGCAGCTGGGCTTTAACATTGAGCGCTCGGTTGCACAGGGTTTCCTCGTCAAGAATCCACGGGTCCGCCTGCAGTCCTTCCTCTTACCACTAGGGCCCAGCGCTTCAACATTGGAGTGCCTAGCTGGCCCCTTGTCTATGACGCCAGTATAGTTTATATACAGTATATAGTATGTATAGTCTCATAATATAGATATTCCACTGTTACTTTCTTAGCTTACGCATGTTTTATGATAAATGCTTTTGTGATGTATTCCCATGCTTTTGTTCTTGATTATTGTAAATCGCTCTGGATTGAGAGCGTCTGCTAAATGCCTAAATTGTAATTGTAAATTGCCAGCTTGCATGATGTTCAACTGCCAGTTCCCACTGGATGTCGCGTGGGAGCTCTGATTGGTCCAGACCATGCCGAATAACCGCCGTCTTACATAAAGTCTTCAGAGTAGGACTCAAGTCTAAGATGTACAGGTGTCCTCCAAAGATGATGATATGATCTCCCACCATGCAACAGCACATGGACGACATCTGCCACACGTGCCACGTCCGACTCGGCTTCCAGGAGTTGGTCTCTGGATTGAATTTCCACAATTGGTGGCCTCTGTCATGGCCGCCAATTATGTACAGCTCTCCATTGTGGGCAAAGGCTGAATGACCGGTGTGTCGTCCTGGAATTTTTCTAGAAAACTTTCTTGTCCAGCATTCGGTCTCTGTGTCAAACGCCCACCCCACTCTCTCCCCAAATACAAACATCTTTGTCCCCACCATGGTGGCAGAGTGACTTGATGAAGCAGGTGCTGCAGTGTCTCCGGTGTTAATTAAAGACCAGACCATTGCGGCGGTGTCCAACTTGTAGATGTCATTGGTGCTTCCGGTCAGCCGAGCGTGTCCTCCATAGACGTAGATGACCTTCCCCAACACGCAGGCGGAGTGGTCGTACCTCGCTTCTGGCACAGCACCAGAAACCTGAGGCGTGAACCATCTGTGGGTGTCCATGTGGAATGCATACAGCACGTTGCAGTAAGGCTTACCTCCCCAGATGTAGGCGATATCGTCTAGCAGTGAAGCCCTATGGCCACGGCGCATGGCGGGAACTTCAGGGGGGGCGTTTTCCTCTCGTCACCGGAGGCAACGTCAGCCAGCGCAGAGACATTGTGTTGAAGACATGGACGCCGATTGGCCGATCGCTGTACCGATCGCTGTACCCCCCGAAGGTGTACACCTTGGGTCCGACCACCACAGCGTCATAGTGATCGTGGTGGAAAAGCTCTGGACATTCCACACCAGTGTTCCGGAACAACATTTTCACACACCCGCGCTGCTGTGAATCAAGGGAAGTTGTTACTACAAGTTGCTATAAACTATGTTTTGCTCATTGAACTAAATCAATATAAAGGACAGTTTACATGCTTGTGATGTAGATGCTGTGATGTCATGATGTACATGATGTCATTATTTTAGAACGGCTAATGACGTTTCTCAAACTGATCCATTTGGCCATCTGGCAAAAAACTACAATGTCAGTACTAAGACATCAGTAAAATGACATCATTGGGCATATGGAGAGAAAGACACACAGAGAAGCTGATTTCTGTAAATCAGTTCTCAGAAGTGTGGCCTTGAGGGGATTGACTGTTTTTGGTGAACAGATTTGGTACAGAGGGGAAAAGAGAGCAGTAAGTACAGAATCATGGGTCAAATGTACTAATTATTAGAGGGCACGGTGGCACAGCTAGAAGGTCCTGGGTTCGATTCCCGCTGGGGGCGTGTTCTCTCCTCCACGTCATCAGTGCCCATACCCGAGGCGGGGTTGGCGAAAGGGCCTTCCTGTGTGTCCCCTAGGGTAGGTGCCCTCACAAAAACATGCAGTATTTCTGGTCTCTAAACTGCCTCCCCCTGGCCAGCCGGGTCGCCTGATGGAGGGGAAAGGAACTGGTCGGAATAACCTTAGAGTATATATTAAGACGACACTCGGAGGAAACCCTGAGGCGAAATGGACATAGTGGCCGAATTTGGTATTGATCATGTGTTTGGCCCAATCAATCCCAGAATGCACTCTGTTCCTACCCGGAAGGAGGAGTGAAATCGCCTCATGCGCTTTTGAGCAACTTAATGCAAGTGGATGGGAGGAGAAATCCGGTGCCGTCTCTATTAATATATACTCTAAGGGAATAACGTGTTCCTTCCACGCGCTACGTCCGGCCGGGGAAACTCTTCCCTGCCAGGTGAAAAGAAGCAGCTTGGACTCCTCATACATAGAAGGGGGCATGAGGTCAGTCCGCTGCCCCCTCTGGTTGGCAGAGGAACTGTAGCGTCCAGGATTACATTACATAATTGACACTGGGTGAAAAAATGGGTGCAAAATCGTGGGATAAAGAATTAAGAAAAAAAAGTATTGAGGGTTGAAGTTGTTAAATGTCTGAAAACATGTATACATTCACAACGATGGTGCTGTCAAACAAGTCTCTGAAGCAGCCTAGGAAATCTTTGACAAGTTTAATCTGCGTTTAGTCTGTGTGTGTGTGTGTGTGTGTGTGTGTGTGTGTGTGTGTGTGTGTGTGTGTGTGTGGGGGGGGGGTGTCCTTGCTTCATCTCTCTCAGCTAAGGGGGTCCTTGGCCTAATAAAAATAAAAATAAACCTTCAAGACACCTGGTCTAATGTATCTACCCATTAAGACCAGTTTTCTGAAAATGTCAGTGGTTCTCAAACTCTCAAACCCCCCATCTGAAAATGTGTTGTTCCAGGGACCCTCCAGAAGCAAATATTGGAGTTAAAAACGTTTGCCTTGAAATAATATATATTCAGTGATTTGCACACATTTTCACGATTAATTTTAATTTTTTTAGCAGATCTATACTGTTATATTGTACTGTTGTCTGCTGTTTTTCACTTGCTCAAGTATAAAATAATGGTTAAAAGTGGTTAAAAGCTGAGGTGACACAGGTGCATGCGTTCCAGGTTCTCATGTATGAATTCCTTCATGTTCCGCAGTGTGTCCCAGTGGCAGATTTGGTAAGAGCTGTGCCAGGAGCTGCAGTTGTACCAACAACGGAACGTGCAACCCCATCGATGGCTCCTGCCAGTGCTACCCTGGATGGATCGGCAGTGACTGCTCCCAATGTACGTACAAATAATGATGCTCTCCAGGAGCCAGTTCAAACTTAGCCTAGTTATAGCTTAAACAATTTTGAGGTATTTGTACTTTACTGAGTATTTCCAATTTCCAATAACTTTACTTCTACTCAACTCAGAGGCAAATGTTGTTCTTTTACTCCACTACATTTGTTAGCTACAGTAGTAACTTCTGTCACTAGCTACATTGTAGATGTTGATTATTATTACAAGACATACAGTAACCACTTCAGCCCTATATACATTTCCGCCATTTGAAAATATCTACAATAGCTGGACAAGCCCTGTTTATTATTGTTTAATATTATTCCAAATGTGTTTGTTGACTTTCCAGCCTGTCCTCCGGCTCAGTGGGGTCCAAACTGCATCCACACGTGTAACTGTCACAACGGAGCCTTCTGCAGCGCCTACGACGGAGAATGCAAGTGCACGCCCGGCTGGACGGGCCTCTACTGCACGCAACGTGAGTTACAAACGCACGCACGCACGCACGCACGCACGCACGCACGCCAGGCCAGGGAGTCAACCTACGAGCAATTGCATAACAAACGCATACTAATTTGGGTGTCTTGTTTGACATACAGTACAGTTTGACAACCACTGACAAGCATTACATACAGTAAGTATAGCCTGTGTGCTGGGGTTCTATGGGAAGGACTGTTCTCAGATCAGATTGTGTGTCAACTGTGGTCCTTCCATGGCAGGCTGCCCGCTGGGTTTCTAAGGACTGTTCTCAGATCAGATTGTGTGTTAACTGTGGTCCTTCCATGGCAGGCTGCCCGCTGGGTTTCTAAGGACTGTTCTCAGATCAGATTGTGTGTTAACTGTGGTCCTTCCATGGCAGGCTGCCCGCTGGGTTTCTACGGTAAGGACTGTTCTCAGAGCTGCCAGTGCAGGAACGGAGCGGACTGCGATCACATCTCCGGTCACTGCACCTGTCGCACCGGCTTCATGGGACGCCGCTGTGAGCAGAGTGAGTCTCACACACACACACACACACACACACACACACACACACACACACACACACACACACACACACACACACACACTTTTGATGAGATCTCCATAGTAATTGGCAACTAAAGTTTTTAAATAATTGTAGTGGAGTAAAAGTAAACGCTCTGAAATAGAAGTAAAAGTATTGGAAATTGGAAATACTCGTACTCATACTTGTAAAGTACAAAAAAGTGTAATTAAGTACAGTGCATAAGTAAATGTACTTAGTTACTTTCCACAGACTGCAATAATTCTTGGTTTACCGAGTTGATCCTGGATGACTATTTATATGCATTTGATGTATTACCTCGTTAGTTGCAACTTGCTCTGGATTAACATTTATTGTGCCCAGGACGTGTGGACTCGTCTTTAGGTCATCTTTAATGATTTTAAAACGCGACCGCTAAAATAACATTTTTGACAGCGGTCGTTGCTTGGCAACGCCTTGTTCAGCGCTCCCGGACATGTTTTGCGTGCGTGCCATTCACTTCCTTGTTTACGGACATGTTTTGCGTGCGCACCATTCACCTCCTTGTTTACGGCCCACAAATCTTGCTATTATCTCTGAATCTACGTCGCTGTCCATGGTTTTGATCAGAACGACAATTTTCTGTCCTCATTTCTGATTTAACCAATCATCTCGTTTGGAATATTAACGCTTCTAAAGAGGGATCAGACTTATTAGCGCGAGGTAGTACATTTCACCTCCTGGTTTTGGGGGGGAAATGGAAGGTGGGGCTTTTCGGAGTAAAATTTCCCTCATCTGCTGGGCACTCTAGCACCTTTATTTTTAAAACTTCCGGGGCATAAAAAGGTTTATGAGCGTCTGCTAAATGCTTACATTGTACATTGTAAAATTGTAATGCTGAGGGGCCATGGTAAAATGACATAAATGTGAAGTAAGTGATCAATTAAAATGAAAGTGAACAACGTGGTTTGCCATTTGTATTAAACGTCGTTTCCTCTCGGCTGCTGCTCCCAGAATGCCCCTCGGGTTCGTACGGCTACGGATGTCGTCAGGTGTGCGACTGCCTGAACAACTCTTCCTGCGATCACATGATCGGCACCTGCTACTGTAACCCCGGCTGGAAGGGATCCCGGTGCGACCAAGGTAACATACTATGTGTTCCAGCGTTGATTCTTACAGCAAATTTTGATTTAGTTGTAGTCACATAGTCTTTTGCAGTGTTGTACATTTACTGTACATTTACTTAAATACTGTACTTAAGTACAATTTTGAGGTATTTGTACTTTACTTGAGTATTTCCAATTTCCAGTACTTTTACTTCTACTCGACTATATGTCAGAGGTAAATATTTTACTCCACTACAATTATTTGAAAACTTTTGTTACTATTTTCAAAAGATATTTATTTTGAACTTAAACATTAAAATGTAGCCTAGTACAGTATGGAAAAGAGGGGGAGGGGGAGGGGGGGAGACTTTAGGTGCCAGTTATGAATTGCAGCCATCCGTAGGTGCTCTTTGAGAGCGGTTTTGAAGGAGACTGGGATTCACATTTCTTAATGGCTGTTGGTAGGGCGTTCCACATTTTAGTGGTATAGGAGCGAAATTATTGTAATCCCTTATTTGAGCCGAATCTGGGTTGCACATGGTTTGTTGAACTCCCTCTGGTGTTGTGAGTGTGGACCTCGTTGACATTAGGGAAGTATTTTGACGGGTTGCATAACGATCCTTCCCCATGCAGCGGGCGTGCTGATCGTGGGCAACCTCCACAGCCTGACCAGCGCGGCGGTGCCCGTGGACACCTACCAGATGGGGGCGATAGCGGGCATCATCGTGCTGGTGCTGCTGCTCGTCTTCCTGGTGCTGCTCTTCCTGGTCTACAGGAAGAGGCAGAAGATCAAAGAGCCCCCCCACAACATGGCCGCCGCCGTCACCTACACCCCTGCCATGCGCGTCACCACCGACTACGCCCTCGCTGGTAGCAAGCACACACTACTGCACTCTCTCTCTCTGTCTCTATGTCTCTCTACCATCGCTGGTAGCAAGCACACACCAACACACTACTGCACTCTCTCTTTCTCTCTGTGTCCGTCTCTATGTCTCTCTACCATCGCTGGTAGCAAGCACACACCAACACACTGCTGTTCTGTCTGTCTGTCTGTCTGTCTGTCTGTCTGTCTGTCTGTCTGTCTCTCTCTCTCGTTGAGAATCGATCGTTTGAGCTCAGCTTTAGACGTGTTAGAAGGACTCACTTCTCCTTCTTTCGGATCCCTTTTTCCTGTAGATGCTGTGCCTGCTATGAGTGACAATCATCCTAGCAACTACTTCTCCAACCCCAGCTATCACACTCTGTCACAGTGCACCGGGCCTGCTCCCATCAACAACCTGCCCTATAGAAAGGTACACATGCACATATAGACACTAGGTGGTGCTAGAGCACCACTCTTGCCCTCTGGACAGCAATGTGACTTTTTGAATGTTAGTTTTTTGTACAGTTTGTTCATTTTACGTCAACAACCATGTGGTTCTATTTGTCTATGTATATACAACCTTGTAGATCGGCAATTTTTGGTTAAAGTCCCCCTCAGACCAGTCCAAGTGATTAATGTAATCATATATATCCTATCACACACAAACATGTGACACCCCCTGTCACAGACCCCTGCTAAAAATGTACATATTCAAATGAATGTTTTACTCTCCTCTCACATCAGAGCTGTAAAAGTGTCCATGCATTGCGTCTAGGGAATGCCCTAATATATTGTCCAATATCGGTGTTGGCCGATATGTTTTTAGTTTAGTTTTGTTTTTGCTGCTTAAAGTTACAGGAGTTTTGACTGTATGGTGTTTGTGATATGAAATGTAAGTTTACCATACAGTAATCACAGTAAACATTATCATATCATATTCAAGGACTTTTTCTTTTGAACTAACTCCAGTCACTTTCAGTTCAGCACTGTCCAGCTGATGATCATTGGCACTCGTTATTCGTTAATGTTGTGTTGTGTTTCTGCAGATTCTGAACAGTTATTATAATGAACATGTATTTGCTTCCCTGGCACAAAAAGGTGAAATAATAACACCATAAAATGAAATAAACAAATATCGGTAAATTCTTATTTTAAACATCGGTATCGGCCAAGAATGTCCATATCGATGCATCCCTGATTGTGTCTCTATAACAGAACAAGAACGAGCAGCCATTTGTTAACATGAAGAACTCTGGGCCGGGGCTCAGGAAGGCACCGCCCATAACGGGCAGCACCACCGGCACCCTGCCCGCAGACTGGAAACACGGCGACTGTTTCAATGAGCTGGGTGAGACTTTATATTGCTTTATAATGCATAGAGGTGGGATATAAGCAGTGGAGTGACTATCTATCTAACCCTGACCTCTTTCAGCAGGAGCCTACGGCGTAGACAGAAGCTTCCTGGGGAAGTCCTTACGAGGTGAGTCTGTCTTCCACAGCCTTCTGTGTGACACGCCGTTCAACAAGTAAGGCTACTTTTAGACAGAAACAGGCTCCAGAGAAAACGGAAAAGTCCCGTTGCGTTCTCATTATTTATTCAACCTTTACACAGAGGCGCTGTAATGACTAAAAACTCTGTAATGTGCATGTCAGGTGGCTAGGTGGCCGTGACGGACTGCCAGATAGACCAGGCACGCATGTACAAGAACCACCTCCGTTCTACTTCACGAGGCTTTTTGTTTACATCATGGTTTACATTCACCATCACTAGTCGCTACATTTATATTATATTATATTATAGTATGAGTGGGGGAGGGAGCGCTTGCTCATCCTAGAAACTCTGCATCAATGTAATAATTGACGTGAGACATGATGTCACAAGTTTTGCGGATTCACCGTTTTGCCGGGAGGAGAGTTTTCAAAGATTTCTACTCTGGAAGGAGTTTTCACTTTCTCGTGTTTTCACCCCACAAAAACGCCATTCTCGTCTAATGGGTGCCTAAGACATTTGAGTACTAGTGTTGTAGTACTTGAGTCCTGGTGAAAAGGTTGGGAACCACTGACTAGTGACTAGTACTGCTGTAAACTGTGGTGCCCCATTATTTCAAATATTCAAGTACTACACATGCAGTATACATGTTTTATTATTTTCATATCTTTTAAGAACCATACACAAACACAATAATTGACTATACAGCATACTATCATAGTGATGATCACAGCATCATATTTATTCATTATTTCTTGCAGCGTTCACATAATTGCATGATGATATGAAGTGCAGTAACTGCCAAGGACGAGTTTTTATGTTTTTATTGATTTTTTTTTTACCTCTCAAAAAGTAACCAATGGAATATAATCACTAAGAAAACAATCGATAGCTGGAGCCGTAGCTCTTTTGCAATTACCCGCGCGGGGTTAGAACGCAAGTCTGTACCTAAACTGAACGTCTCTGCTGGGCTGCATTGACCCAAAACCATATCGACTGACGTCAATGTCAGGCGCCTGCTCCTGTGGGTCGACCAGCTCAATGTCAAAGTACACCAGCACCAGGAAAATGAACTGCTTGAGCTCGTTGGTGGCGAAGAATCTGCCGGGGCACATGGAGAGCCCCGCCCCCCATGGCATGTTGAAGTATTTAAGCTTCTTCCCTGTGTTAAGGATTAGGGGGGGGAAATACATTTAGAATTTATTTCCACTTCTCCCATGTTCAAGCTTTCATAATAATTGGTCCTCATTAACTCATTCAATGATGAAATAATAATCATTTAAATCACCCAGTGCCAGTGATTTTCCTTAATTATTTCTTAACTTATGTCCACTACGATTGATTCCCCAACCGTTGATAATTACAGTTCCTTTCACTGATTGTTTTTGAGAAAAAACAGCTGTGCTAATCCATTGTTATCTCTACTGTCTGGAAGAAACCACCTCCAAAATGTTCATTTTTTCAGAAAATGAGAAAACATCCAGCTCAAGTGGAGTTTAAAAGCGCTTCAACCAAAACCTCTTAACATTTTCCCTCCCATTCACGAGTTATGTTGTCATTGTTTCTTTTGACATTTTTAATAACCGGCTAAACGGGTTAGCTGTTAGCTGGTGATTTGGCAGATAGTTTGAGGATCCAATGGAGTTAGGTGGTTTTCGCCGAAGCACTTTTTAATACTTTCCATTGGAGTTAGTTGGTTCAGACAGCAACGTTATGCAACATTGAAAATCACACAATGGCAAACCAGGGAGACGTCTCTCCACTAGAGCTCCAAAGTGCATGTGAAAACAGATACTGTAGAATTGGAGCAGACGGCCCTTTTTTCTCCTGACTCCATCTTTCCATATACTGTATGGCTGACCAGGCTGAGGGTTAAACAGGGACTCAAAGCCAAGAGAGCCATCTAGTGTAAAACCACGGTGTGGACATCAGAGTTTATGCCGTATTTGTTCGTCATCAGTACAGAATTAGTTAAATTGAATGGTATATTCATACCTTCTTTGTAAAAATCAGTCTTCCTGCTTCCGTCTGGGTTGAGAAAGCGGTCGTACTTGAAGCAAAGGGGATCGGGGTGGACCTCGGGGTCGGTCTGGACGGCCGTGTACGGGAAGAGAGCCACGCGGTCGCCCCGGCGGATGGCATACTGGCGCCCATCGGCCATCTTTAGACTCATGTCCCGCAGCACGGCCCGGGTGAGGACGGGCGCGGCGGTCAGCCGGAGGGTCTCCTCCACGGCGCTGTCCAGCACCGGCGTCCTGCTCAGCATGTCCCGGGTCAGCTCGACGAGAGGACCGCCGCGCGGCGCCACCTCCTGGCCCGACGCACGTAGAACCGCCTCTACCTGCAGTTCACAATTAGTTTTACAGTTTAGGCATTTTGGCAGACTTTAAAGAAACTAGGTTACCAGGTGAACAATGGACCTAGCATCTGTCTAGAACACATGCCATCTAAATAACATTCTGCACATTTGTGGTTGAGAGAAACAAACAAGCAAAACAAACAAAAATACATGAAAGTGATTGACCAAGTGAGATACAGTCTGAAGAGGTGAGTGCTAGGGGCTAGAATAGATGGAGTCTGAAGAGGTGAGTGCTAGGGGCTAGAATAGATGGAGTCTGAAGAGGTGAGTGCTAGGGGCTAGAATAGATGGAGTCTGAAGAGGTGAGTGCTAGGGGCTAGAATAGATGGAGTCTGGAGAGGTGAGTGCTAGGGGCTAGAATAGATGGAGTCTGGAGAGGTGAGTCCTAGGGGCTAGAATAGATGGAGTCTGGAGAGGTGAGTGCTAGGGGCTAGAATAGATGGAGTCTGGAGAGGTGAGTGCTAGGGGCTAGAATAGATGGAGTCTGGAGAGGTGAGTGCTAGGGGCTAGAATAGATGGAGTCTGGAGAGGTGAGTGCTAGGGGCTAGAATAGATGGAGTCTGGAGAGGTGAGTCCTAGGGGCTAGATGGAGCCTGGAGAGGTGAGTGCTAGGGGCTAGATGGAGTCTGGAGAGGTGAGTGCTAGGGGGTGAGATGGAGTCTGAAGAGGTGAGTGCTAGGGGGTGAGATGGAGTCTGAAGAGGTGAGTGCTAGGGGGTGAGATGGAGTCTGAAGAGGTGAGTGCTAGGGGGTGAGATGGAGTCTGAAGAGGTGAGTGCTAGGGGTGAGATGGAGTCTGAAGAGGTGAGTGCTAGGGGTGAGATGGAGTCTGAAGAGGTGAGTGCTAGGGGGTATGATGTCCTTATGCATTAACCCCCGCCTCCCTCTGGTTCAGATATGAAACCCCGGTACCTGCAAAACCAAGGGGACCGCCCACCCAACTTCTAGACCAATCAGTGAATGAGGGGATAGCCCCAGTCGGACAGTGAAAACGGAGAGTTGTGTTGGGGTCCGCTGTTCACCGCGGTGAGTGACGTAATGTTGTAGTTTTCAAACCTTTAGAAAACGACACCGCGGTCATAAGTGATCACCTCAAACTAGAGTATGAACAGGCCTTACCTCTGCCTTGACGGCCTCCATAGCGTCAGGGTGTTTCATCAGGTAGAAGAGGAGCCAGAAGGCCTTACCTCTGCCTTGACGGCCTCCATAGCGTCAGGGTGTTTCATCAGGTAGAAGAGGAGCCAGAAGGCCTTACCTCTGCCTTGACGGCCTCCATAGCGTCAGGGTGTTTCATCAGGTAGAAGAGCAGCCAGAAGGCCTTACCTCTGCCTTGACGGCCTCCATAGCGTCAGGGTGTTTCATCAGGTAGAAGAGCAGCCAGAAGGCCTTACCTCTGCCTTGACGGCCTCCATAGCGTCAGGGTGTTTCATCAGGTAGAAGAGCAGCCAGAAGGCGGAGGCTCCCGTGTTGCCCTGGGACGCCCACAGCAGCAGGAACATGTAGCGGTCCCGCATGGACTCATCCATGCCCTGATCCTCTCTCTCCTGCAGCCAGGTTATGATCATTGTGGATTATTCACCATACTTTAGTTTTAGACATAGTTTTTACTTTTTTCTTTTTTTCGTTAGTTTTAGTTTTTAGAGCGGGTTTGCTAGTTTTTATTAGTTTTTATTTGTATGACAACGCTTAGTTTTAGTGGAGCCTTATAGATCTGTAACTCTTGAGTGTCAAATTATTTTACGCTCTCAGGAGTAAAATTATTAAACATCTGCATTACTTCATTTACAAGACGTCTACACAATTAGAGAATGTAGAAGAATTGTTAGTTTGATCAACATTTGCCTGTTGTCACTATCCTAATGGTACCACATCAATACAGCATGGAAATGTGGACAAACTACTACAACATATTCTAAGTAATTAATGGACCGTGACATGAAAATGGTTGAAAACCACTGATTCTATACTTTGACTTGTGTACTGCGATTCGAGCACTTTGTCAACCGCCGGCCGGTCACCTGTTGCTGGTCCCGCACCCAGCCGCTGACGTTGTCCTTGGCCTTGACCTTCCGTGCCGACAGGCTCCCCCAGAACACCCACAGCAGCCTATTCACCTCCCTCCGCTGGCCGGGCGGCAGAATGCCGTACGCCAACTTGGGAAAGAGCTGGTCGTACTTGCGAAACTCGCGGAATAACTCGTCCGACGTCAGCCTATCCATCTCTCTGGCTTTTTCTTCCGAACCGCCTGACGTCTGAGGCGTCTCGTTGCCGAACAGGGACAGGTAGCCGGCCCGGAAGACCACGTTGTAGCTGCATGGGACGGAGAAGCATGGACAGAATCAGCTTCATAGTCACATCACAGGTTTAACACATCCCCTGCCATGTACTAATTCATTAATTTTAATTTGGCTATTGTTCAAGTCAACAAGGAGGGGACTTCTTTACTGACAGACCAACCACTTCCAGTTTATCGCCTAGACACGGAGACGCTGATAGACGGTAATATAGCAAAATCTCAAACTGAATCAATATAAAACATTAATTGACGCATATATATATCATATCAAGGCCCATTATTTATTCGTTATTTGAGCCACAGACCACCATTTGACGAGATTTAGCCTCAGACCCAACACTTAAAATATGTTGTTGTCGCTGGATAAGATTTTGTCCACAATTCCATGTTGTATTTGTTTGTACCATAGGAGAGATAACAGGCAAACGTTGATCAAAATAACAATTAGCATAAAATGAAACCAAATTGGTTTAATTTTACACTCTCAAGAGGGATTTAATAAGTGTCCATTTGGTTACCAGCTCTCCATTTAGCTGGGGAGTGGGGACCACCTGGAACCCCCCCAAGGACCACTGATGGTCCCCGGACCGCTGGTTTAGAACCACTACTATAGTCCGTTAGATGTTCTACCTGTACATAAACAGTCCCTCCTCCACCCAGTCCGTCAGATGTTCTCCAGAGCCCAGGCTGTGCAGCATCAGGTTCTGCAGGTTCCTCATCATGGCGTGCGTCATCACCTCCAAGCCGTCCCCCATCAGGTGCTTGTTGTGGGTCCCGTGCGGGAACCTGTGCTCGGACTTGTACCTGCAGCGTTGGGATTTTGAAAGCAAATTGTTTTTTAGTCGTGTAGTCTTTTGAATAACATTCCATTTAGTTTTGGTAATTTTTAAGTCGTCTGAAATGTTTTAGTCTAGTTTTAGTCGTTATCGACAAAATCTACGGTTGATTTAGACGACTAAAATGTATTTTGGCAGTGCCTTGATGGCATCGTAATGGCTGATTTTAGACTTGAGCTTGTAGTTTTTTTTTGTTGACGAAAATCTTCTTAGTTTTAGTCATCATAGCTCAGTTTTTATTATTTTATTTAATTATGGAATTGTTTTGTCATAGTCGTTTCAGTCGACGAAATCAACAACACTGCGCCGTTACCCGAACACTCTGGCGACCAGCTGCGCCGCAAACTCGCCAAAGTCGAGTTTGTCGTGGGCCTCCTTCACGACCGCCCCAAAGGACCGGGGGTCTGTGAGGAAGGTGAAGTAGTGGCCCCCGAGCTGCGCGGTGAAAATGTCCCCATGCCGTCGCCTCATCCTCTCCAGGAACTTGGCCGTGTCCCAGCGGAACTCCAGGACGTGTCCCAGCCAGGGGACGGCTCCTCTGTCCAGCGGTGGCTCACCGGGGCGCCGTCGACGGAACGCCCCGAGGTGACACAGCCCTCCCAGCAGACAGGCCAGCAGAGCCAGCAGCGCCGGTAGCAGGACATCCAACATGGCTTTTTGTTTCCTTCTCTGAGGCTCAGACGCGTCTGAATTCAGAGCTTAGATTCTTCCCCGGAACAAAGCACAGCTCTGCATGTGCTCCTCCCTCCTCCCCCGGTGTGAGTTCTAGGAATCTGCCCTCTTCTTATCCCATGATGATTCTGCAGAAGAAGCTGATTGTCCATTCATACTCTAGGGCTTCCAGGCATGAGTTCTTTCACTTTCGGGTTTATAATGCATTATAATTGCATTAATAAGGCATTATAGCACTCACTGGTCATAATGCACTATGAACTGAAACAGCACATTATATAACTACCATAAATCACTGTAGATATTCACTGATATTCCATGCAATATACTGCTATATGTGTGACTTTTAGCAGGCCTGGCTGGGAACAGGCCGAGTTGTGTGATTTCAACATCTGTAATGTTGAGCAATATAAAGTGAAGAAATAGCCAGATTGATCCAACTAGGTTGAAGGGGATCATGAAGGACAACTACACATTGATCCCTTCTTCTTCCTCAAGAAGGTTGCCTCTGTAACATTTCTGATCTACAAGCTCTCAACACCCGAGCGTTGCGCTCGGGTGTTATGCTCACGTTGAGAGCTTGTAGATCGGCTATTTTCAGCAAGCAACCAAGTGTAAAATCATCCATTACGATGCCACCAAGGCCTGCCAAATTAAGCAACAAAATCAACTTTAGATTTAGTCGACTACAATCTAATGGTATTAGGTAACTACTTTTTTTTAAATTACTTGGACTACTGTAATTCTCTTTTTCCTGGACTCCCAATCGCCTTCAACTCGTACAAAATACTGCAGCTAGAGTTCTTACAAGAATAGCGAGGTATGACATTACTCCTGTTCTTGCCTCACTGCACTGGTTAGTGGTTAGTGGTTACCAGTTAATTGTGTTCAGAATTGATTTTAAAGTGAACTGTGTATATTTCTGACCCCCTGTCCCCTCACATACCTACCCGTAATCTTAGATCATCTGCTTTGAATGCCAGCATCAGAGTTTTGTATTCTGTGCGAGCAGCGACCGGAAGCCAATGGAGGGAGCGGAGAAGGGGGAGACGTGTGAGAACTTTGGCTGGTTTTAAAAACTCATTATTATAGAGAGGCTTTTAACTAGTTCGAAAGAACATCTAGTTTCTGTGCATATTTAAGTTATTTGTCTTATCTTCCCCGTGCAATTTTAGTTTGCAAAGCCTAAAAGGCAATGGAAAAAGCACAATTAATTCTATGTACTACTTGTGCCACGATGGGCCCACCCCCTCGGGGGCCTCTCGATGGGCTGCCCCAGGGGAGCCTGGGTGCTCACGAGGCGGTCATGGGGTTCAACATTCAGCGTAATAAAGGCAATAATTGGTGGAAAAAGTTTAAGTCTGGAATTTAAAAAAAAAGTATTATTGGCATCAAAATGTAGGCTACTAAAAGTACAAAGTACTCATTATGCAAAATGTCTCATTTCAAGATTTCAAATGTAGTATATTTTTTGAAAATAGCAGATAAGCAACACATTATGAACTTGTAGATCTGCTATTTTCATATGTCCCGAATAATCCAAATCAACAAAGAAACTAGTACGTTTTGAAATAAATGTAGTGGAGTAAGAGTACAATATTTGCCTCTGAGATGTAGTACAGTTTCCATCACTGAGGCAGTGCTTTCAAAGGGTGGTCCTTGAACCCCAAGGGGTCCTTGAGGGCATTCCAGACAGTCCGCACAGCGATGCCGTAGGAGCCAATAAGCACTTTCACTTTTTCCGAGCATCGCTCGTTTCTGCCCAAAAGATAAACAGCGTGAGCTAACATTAATAATAGCTTGATCGTTACAATGAAGTTCTCCATGTCGGTAACGTGGAAATTAACCCGCCCCGAAGACACAGGAAATGCTCTGGCATACTGGCGCAGTACCTTCTGTCAAGACAATTTTAGTACCAGGTCTTATTATTATTCAAGTATTTTTATTTAAGTTTTTTGAACATAAGACAAGACAGACAATCCAGATACAGGACAAACCAACAACACCAGTACTCAACATTCATGTAAAAAAATATAAATGTCTGAAATACAATGTAAAACAAAACCCTCCAAATTGTACATTTGTGACATCAACAATAACTGAAATAAACACTGCTTTTTTCCAATTAAATAGTATCAGGCGTCTGGCAAGTAAAGAGGAGAACGCTATAGCTTCAGCCTGATGAGTTGGTATTTGTATTCCCTCTGGAGGGGCACCAAACAGCGCCGTTATTGGATTGGGATCTATAGTTGAGTTACAAATATACGAGAAGGTATTAAATATCTCTGTCCAAAATGTAGTCAATCTGGGACACGACCAAAACATGTGGCTAAGCGTAGCAGACTCCTGACCACACCGGGCACAGGCTGGATCTGAGTCTGGATAGAATGTGGCTAGTCTGCTAGGGGATAAATGTAGTCTATGTAAAACCTTAAATTGTAACAAACCATGTCTAATACATATTGAGGATGAGTGTACCAGTGAGACTGCCATCTGCCAGGTAGAATCTGGTAAGTCCATACCCAACTCCTCTTCCCATGCCCCCTTCACACGTTCAAGTGACGGGGAAGCCACCCTCTGAATGCCGTCATATAGCCTAGAGATTATGCCCCTGTCAACCGGATCCCAACTCAAACACTCGTCTACCCAAGTACTTGGTGGAGTTGTCAAAGAGAAATACTTTACAACAAAGCTACGTACTTGCAAATACCTAAAGAAGTTTGACTGTGAAATATTAAAAACCTGTTTCATTTGCTCAAAAGAAAGGAAGTGCCCATCCTTGAATAGATCTTTCACACATTTAATTCCCTTTCCATGCCACTGCTGAAATGAAGGGTCCGTCAGAGATGGAACAAAATTGCAGTTCGCCCGAATGGGGGAGGTGACAAGTGCCTTTTTAAGTTTGAAGTGGGTTCTGAACTGAGACCAAATCTTCAGGGAACCTTGAACAACTGGGTTATTTGTCTTTTGACGTTTACTTAGAGGTAGTACCAGGTCTTATGACTAACTTAATACCTGGCGTGGCCAATGCCATTTGGCTATTTTGAGTGGCCAAACAGCATTGGCCACACCTCCAGGTCTTAACACTTATAGCGCCATTGGCTGAGATCTACGTCAATTAAAGCTCATTATTTATTAAGTTAAGTCATAATTCTGGTACTTAAGACATGCAAAATAGGGCCCTTGCTGTGCTATTAACTCATTTTGGACAAACATTCTTTTCTTTCATTTAAAAAAAAAAAGTTTTTCAGCTTTACTGAACAATAGCTCCTGCCGCCATGACTCTGCCTGTGAGAAGTTCGGTCACATTTGTCCGTGTATGGACATATTGATGAGCCCTGTTCTCGTTGTCCTCTCCTGTCATGTCATGGTCAGATCTGGCGAGTGGAGCGCCGTACCACGGTAGTTCCTGCTCCCTGAGCAGCTCGGAGAACCCCTACGCCACCATCAAGGACCCGCCCGGCACTGCGCTGACGCTCTGCAGGGCCGCCCCCGAGTGCGGCTACGTGGAGATGAAGTCGCCCGTCAGCCGGGACTCGCCCTACGCCGAGATCAACAATGCTGCTGCTGCCAACAGGAATGTCTACGAAGTTGGTGAGGCGCTACTTTGACCCATTAAGAACCACTATTCGGGGGCACGGTGGCACAGTTGGTAGTGCTGTCAACCTCACAGCTAGAAGGTCCTGGGTTCGATTGCCGCCCGGGACACTGTGGGTGCTGGCGGCGTGTTTCCTCCAATACCCGAGGTGGGGTTGGCGAAAGGGCCTTTCTGGGTGGAGTTTGTTCTCCCCGTGTCCCCTAGGGTAGGTAGTAGGTACCCTCACAAAAAACATGCAGTAATCCTGGTCTCTAAACTGCCTCCCCCTGGCCAGCCGGGCACCTGATGGAGGGGAAAGGAACTGGATGGAATAACGTGTTCCTTCCATGCGCTACATCCAACCAGGGAAACTGTGTAAAGGAGCAACTTGGACACTCAGGCATGAAGGAAGCATGGGTTCAAGACCGTTGCTCTCCCCATGTCCCCCATATATGGGGACTAGGTTGGCAGAGGGTGTGTAGAGCCCAGGATCACATTAGATGATTGACACGGTGGTGAAAAATGGGTTACAAAATCGTGGGATAAAAATTATTTAAAAGAAATCAGGGCACCTGATGGAGGGGAAAGGAACTGGTTGGAATAACGTGTTCCTTCCACACGCTACGTCCAATCGGGGAAACTCCCCCCTGTCACGTGAAAAGACTCGGCTTGCACTCCTCATGCATTGAGGAAGCATGAGGTCAGTCCATTGCCACTGTGAAAAAATTGAGTTTCAAAATCGTGGGATTAAAAAATATAGTAAAAAAAAAAGAATCACTATTCTAAACCACTGTTCCAATGACCCTGGGGTCATTATAGATTAAACTTTTGCTGGCTTGTAGATCAGCTATTTATTTACTTTTAGCTGTATGTCAACCATCTCTCTCTTGCTCTCACCGGAGGCAGTCGCCTACCCCCCCCCCCCCCCCCCCCCCCCCCCACAGCTGCAGCTGTGTAAATTCCAATCAACTCGGTTGACATGGCAATAAAGTATTTAATCTTGAATAGCTAAGTGGTTCTCAAAATGGTCAGAGACTGTCAGAGATTTATTTTGTTGATTCTGACATTTGTGTATCTCCGACAGTCTTTCCCAAAAGTCCACTGCAATTCCATTTTTAAGACCCGTACTTCTCCATAAAGGTACAAAAAGCGCTTACTCTAAGCACGCCCTAGAGTCTCTGTGTCTGTATTGTGTAGAGGTGTTTTAATCTTTTCTGTACTGGAAGTTCCCTGTATCCGCGGTGAGTGTAGTTGCAGCAGGTGAAAGCCGGTATTACACTCCATGGAAACAAACAAATTATAAGTAATAATAATAATAATTAGAAAAAAGTGTAGGCACTACAGTATAAAAAAAGTCTAGATATTTTTCACATGATCATTGGGTAAGATAAGTATTCATTAAGTATGGCTGGTTTTCAGGTGGGTGGTGATCCACCTGAACCGAAGCCACAGCTGTTGTTGTATGATAAAGGGGTCGGGGTTGGGGAGGGGATGATATTGTGATGTCACTAACGTGGTGTATTTCGATTGGGCCTTTTGACTCAAAGGCTTTCAGGAAGAAACGAAAAATACACAGGGAAGACTTATTTCAATATTCTAACCACACCTGGGGGTCTATTAGAGTAATGTTAACTCCATAGACCTCCATAACCTCCTAATTCTGAATTATAATGAAATAACATCAGAATTAAATCATCATAGATGTGTTTTGCTTTATTTCCAGAACCCACCGTTAACGGCATCCATTCCCATGGCAACCTGCACCTGGGTCAGGACCCGTACGACCTTCCCAAAAACAGCCACATCCTCTCCCACTACGACCTACTGCCCACCCGAGACAGTCCCTCATCCAACCACCAGGGGGCAGACAGCCAATGACCACATCCTCTCCCACCCGAGACAGTCCCTCATCCAACCACCAGGGGGCAGACAGCCAATGACCATGTCCTCTCCCACCCGAGACAGTCCCTCATCCAACCACCAGGGGGCAGACAGCCAATGACTTGGCAGGGACCAACGACCACATGCCTGGGTGATCCAGCTGTGTTGGAATGCTGTGCATACTTGCCATATTATACCTTTTGTCATGCTAGTAATTATCATTTCCCTACTTTTTTGTTTATTTTTTGTTAAAGACCGCGTTAATCCTGCAGCTCAGCAGGTTATATTGTACCTGAAAACCTCTGCCATCTGTAGACATTGGTCAAGGTGGGATCCCCCTTTGCTTTTCCATGCAGAGGACTGTCTCTGAATTTGGGCGTGGGCTCGTCCAGGACAGAAGCCTAAATATCTCCGTTGGTCAAGGTGGGATTCCCCTTTGGTCTGCGGTTGGACTGCTCTTTGAATTGAAGTTGACATTTGTGGGGGCTTGTCCCAGATTGGTTTTCCTCATCTGGGGAGTGTTTTTCTTTTCACTTTCTTCATTGACCTCACTATGGCGTGTGACACAGTTTGGCACAGAGGCCTCTACATTAAGCTCCTGAAGACTTTGTCTGATGTTAAGCTTGTGAAGTTCATCATGTTGCTTATACAGAACCTTATACAGGACCTTATATAGGACCACACTTTGTACTGGAGACCTCAAACCGCCAACGCAGCAAGAGAAGCTAGAGACGGACTGCCTAAAGGCTCTATTCTTGACCCAATGCTTTTTTTAACATCTACACTGCTGACATGCCTGTTGGAGAGTGCACACAAATTCAACTATGCCATGAGTCTAATCAGTGGTGCCTTAACTCCTGTCGAGTTCCTCCCTATTACTGTCTGGCATTCCACCTCCAGAGTCTCCGTCGAAACTTCCTGACCTTGAAGCTGGCCTGCAAGAGTGCAGATGAGCCAACACGCCTGTTGAATATGCCGACTAGAGACTAAAACGCAGACACCGTAGCTATAGACTCTTCACCGCGGGCCCTCCACACCCTGGATGGATCCTTGACTGCTGGAACAAGAAATGTTCAAATCAACATCAACTCACCTTTACCAATCCTCACAGAAAAAAGCAAGGTTTTAAAACACGTTTTAAACCGGTGGCCTTCATCAGGGTCCACTGTGTGAGTGGACCCTGATGAAGGTTTATTGGTTTATTGAATCAATAAACCAGTGTAGCTGAGTTTTTTCTACCAGTGTTGCGGACTCTATTTCTTCCTCTTGGACCCTGATGAAGGCCTCAGGGTCCACTGTGATTTCTACAAAGGTACTGAACTAAGAACTCACCTGATCTATCTGCATGTGATTGGAGCGTCTGCCACTGATCTCTGTAAATGCAGAAAACAACACACTGTCGAAAACATCATCGATGAATGCCCAACCTTCAAATCAGATAAGAAGATCCTAAATGGAAACACATCTAAAAAAAAAGCTTTAAATCAGCACACGGAGGCCTCTTGGCTGATATACTATACTTGCTTATAAATGTTTATCCCACGATTTGTAACCCATTTTTCACACTGTGCCAAATGCCTAAGCTGTAATCCTGGGCGCTACTCTCCCTCTGCCAACCTGGGGAGAGCCCCGAACGGAGCCTCATGCGTACTTCAATGCATGAGGAGTGAGCAGGCCACTTCTTATCACCTGACGGGGGAGTTTCCCCGGTAGGACGTAGCGTGTGGAAGGAACACCTTATTCCAACCAGTTCCTTAACCCTCCATCAGGGGCCCCGGCTGACCAGGGGGAGGCAGTATATAGAGACCAAGATTACTGCATGTTTTTTGTGAGGGTACCTACCCTAGGGGACACGGGGAGAACATGCAAACTCCACACAGAAAGGCCCTTTCCCGCCTAGGGTATGGGCACTAATGACGGGGAGGAGAGAACACCGTCCCAGCCTCCCTCCCTGGCGGGAATCAAACCCGGGACTTTGTAGCTGTGCGGCAATAGTGCTACCGACTGGCCCCCCTTTTTTCACTTTTCTTTTCGACTTTTTTCTCCTCATGGGGGCAGGGTCAAGGGAGGTGAATGTAGCATAGTCACTCTGCCTGAAGAGCAGAAGCCTAAAGTTGCGTTCAGACCTGAAGATATATTTCTTTCCAGTCGCTTCAATCACTTCAATTTGGTCACGCAGGTCAGCGTTGGTTAAAAAAAAGCCTCTTCGCTTGTGTCACACACCGATTGGCTGTAGACACAGTCATTTAACTTTGGGAGTGTAACCAGATTAGACCCGCTCGTTCACCCAATTATATATATTATAATTATAATAATTATAATAATTTCTAAGCAGCAACATTTGTTCCTGTCTTTGCAAAGGGTTTATACTCTGTATATTGTTTTTCCACCATTGCTGAGTGGATGTTAGTTTTTGCAAGCAGTGGACCTGGGTTAAACTCCAGGTCCAATAAAGTCTTAATAAGGCATTTTACACATCTAGAGAGAGATGTAATGATTTCTTGTGACAAAACAAATCAACCTTATATTTTCATACAGTAATACTAACTAGTAACATATTTAACTTGTTTAAAACATTGAAGGAACTGCAGCCGACACTATTGCATTATGGCTTTTTTAGAACACTTTTAAATTTGTATGTAAGTTTGTTTGTGTGGAAGTCTGTTTGTCGGTGCACACAATGCTTGCAACTAAAACTGCATGTTTTCATAATTATCTGAAACATCCAGGATTCACATTTGAGTGTCAGCAGAGGTGGAAAGTAACAGAGTACATTTACTCATGCACTGTACTTTAACTTTACTTGAGTATGTCCATTTTCACTGTTTTATACTCCATTACATCTCAGAGGCAAATACTGTACCTTTTTACTCCACTACAATTATCTGAAAACTTTTGCATGTTTTTATTGTTATCAATACACATTAACCAGTTAAGCCCTATTTTATACTTTAGCTACTGTTTTACACACTTCTGATGCATGATGTGACCCTTTGTGAGCTTGCAGATTGGCTATTTTAGAAATATGTTGACACATTTTTAAAGAGAATCATGCCAATATGTTTGTACTTCACTCAAGTAAACTTTTAAATACAGGACTTTTACATATAATATATAAATTCAGTATTTATTCTGGTATTGCTACTTTCAAGTAAAAATAAATAAAATATACTAGTATTTCCATTCAACTACTTATTCAACATTATAATAATGCATTAATACAGAATCGGATGACCAACACATTCATAAAATTCATAAAATATCTTTTTCAATATTATAGAACAATTTCACACGTATCCACTAAATGGTGCAATAAGGTGACATAAAAAACTAGTGTGAATCACGCTCAGTTAAATTCAATTGTAATTGTAATTGTAAAATGTAATTGTGCCAAGTAATAAGAGTTGTACCAAAGCTGGTCTTTGGGCATTGAGTTGAGTTTATAAATAATGTCCAGATTAACCTAAAACAAGAATCTTCTCATACACATGTCCGTTTAAAGGAGCACTTCACCAACAACTTTATTTTCAACATTGTCTCATAATAATATCACTAATGTTCAAACATCAGTAATGGATCTTGGGGCTACAAATTTTGTATATAGTTTTGAAGTATTTATAGCCAGGTTTTAAATGTGTTTGTAAAAGAATGTATTTACGTTCAACTCTGTTCCTCGAGAAATGTGGATTTTGACAATGATGTAAAAAAAAAAAAGCTTTTCAGGTCTAATACACACCATAGAGCAGTGGCTCTCAACCTTTTCAGGGCGTGACCCTCCCAAAAGAATCCTATTTGAACTGGGGAACCCCCCAAAAATAATCATATTTGAAGTGGGGACGCCCCAGAATAATCATAATTGAACTGGGGACCCCCCCCCCCCCCCCCCCCACGCTGACAAGCACTTAGTTTGAATTTAGTTGCATTTCAGTTCAATCGACTCCCACAGATAAAACATTGAATATATATAGCCCATCTACAAGCTTACAACGCCTTGTGAGCTAGTAGATTGGCTATTTTCCTCTTATATTATTTGATAATTTGGCCAATGTTGAACCAGTCTTTCTAATATTTGTTGATTGCAGTAATGCTCTTTTTTAAATTTAGTTTGTTATTTAAAAGGTCCTAAAAGTCCTTTAATTGTCTCTTCATTGTCACCTGCGACCCCCCCCCCCCCCCCACACACACACACACAGGTTGAGATCCACTGCCTGATGTAGGCTACTGTACGTTCAAGACTTCTGTACTTGACTTAATGCAATGCATGATCATTCTTTTTTTATGAATGAATTCCTTCGATTGATTGATGTCATTTAGTTATGGATACGTGTGGTTAAGTGGTTTGTATTGAATGGTTGAATATGATTCTCTGTTATGGTTTATTTGTTTATCCCCCTGTTAAAAGATGATCTATCTATGTATACCGTACACACAACACCACTATGATTGTTTATCCGCAGTTATTTTCTGTTCACATTTTAAAGATGGAGTGCCATAGTTTTGTACTTTTTCTGTTTTGTATGTGTCTATGGAGTTAACATTACTCTAATAGACCCCCAGGTGTGGTTATAATATTCAAATATGTCTTCCCGGTGTTTGGTGTCTTCCTGAAAGCCCAAAGAAAGGCCCAATCGAAATACACAACTTTTAGTGACACACGGCACTCCGTCTTTAAGGTTTAGTTTGACATAGTGCTGATTTGTGCAAATGCTTTTGAATAAAATAATCAAATGTAATGTTTTGCTGTTTTCACTCAGGTTTCGAAATTACAACAGCATGGATAGATAAATTACTACTATCTAATTCAGTTCCTATACACTGAAGAATTGTTGCAGTTTATTAACCTGAGAAAACACAAACAACCACTAGGCCTACTTGTTTAGTCAATGTCTTCGCATTTTGGCGTTTTATGTTCCACCTTCTTTTGCAGGGAGAAATTCTACTGTTTTGTTAAACGATGGGCTATAACCCATCGTTTTTTTCATTTTTTCACTTTTTTTCAAATCCTCAAAAATGATGAAAAACGCTGTGCTATAGTATGCCGTACGATGTGGGCTATAGCCCATGGTCCAAAATGATGAAAAACGAGGATAAAAAAATTAATTCAAAAATTCAAAAAACGATGGGCTATAACCCATCGTTTTTTTCATTTTTTCATTTTTTTCAAATCCTCAAAAATGATGAAAAACGGCGTGCTATCGTATGATCGTATGGGCTATAGCCCATGGTCCAAAATGATGACGTTCTCTCTACCGCAACATACTTAAAAGTATAGCGGTGTATGAGAATGGGTGTTGCGGAGGATGAGAAACATTAACATTGTGCTATAGGAGCAATGGGACTTGTACATAGAATGTCCGTACAGAGAGACTGATCATTAGACCATTGCACCATCAGTCAGACACACAGTGAACATCTCCTGGTAATTGTGTGTGTTAGCCCTCAGTTGGTAAAGTTGAAACACTCCAGCATTATAAAGCTATAGGAGAACAGGGATTTGAACATTTAGAGATGTATTAACTGAAGGCTCACAGCCTCAGCCTGATAACCTCAAAAGTCTCATATCTCCCCTGAGCCATAGGCAGTTGCTTTGGCTTAGTGGTTAAGATGTTGGCCTTCAGTGCAGGGGACCTGTGTTCGATTCCTGGGTGTTACACTCTGATGAACGTGAGTCTATGTTCAACTCTTGATTCTTTCAACTTTACTATCTGAAGGCTAACATACAAAAGATCGCTTCAACAGTACAAAGAGGCAGATGTTACTGAGTGATGTTGTAGTAGGGGCTATTCAGCACAGAGAGTTCATGTTCAAATGCCACTCTTCCTAAAGTTTAATGCTAGTTATTGAGCTTCATTTACTGCTATTCTAGCAGTGGCTCACAGCCTCAGCCTGACTACCTCAAAACTCTAATTGTCGTAGTGGTTAAGATGTTGGCTTTCCACGTGGGAGACCAGGGTTCGATTCCCGGCTATTACACTATCATACAAAAGAAGACCTCAACAACAGTGCTAAGAAACATCTGATTAATATGAGTCTGTGTTATTTAAACTTTAGTGAAGGCTAACGCACAAAAGATCACTTCAAAATTACCAGGAGACTTTGCCTGAGAGTGTCTGACTGATGGTGCAGTGGTCTAATCATCAGGCTTTCAGTACAGACATTCCATGTTCAAGTCCTGTTCCTCCTACAGCTCAATGCTGCAGTAATTTGAACTTTTCAAGGCTTGAATAAAAAATAAAAACTCAAAAGCACCAGGAGACATCTGCTGAATGCCCCAAGGTGCCTTGTGGGGCGGCAGTGGCTCAGGGGTAGAGTGCCTGGATGGTAACCGTAAGGTTGCCAGTTCAAACCCGGGCTCCCCCAGAGTTACTGTCAAAGTGTCCTTGAGCAAGACACTGAACCCCTAATTGCTCCCGATGTGCTAGTTGGTGCCTTGCATGGTTTCCGCTGCCATCGGTGTATGAATGGGTGAATGTAATGCACAATCTCTGTAAAGCACCTTGGATAAAGGCGCGTAGCGCCTTTATCCAAGGTGCTTTACAGAGATTGTGCATGCACCATTTACCATTTATGTTAAATTGGACATTTTCATGGTAAAAGGTTAGCTGGACAGGGTTCTTTCAGACATAAGCCCCAACCATTACATCTCAGGAAACAGGGGGAGAGAGTACCGTCTCCCGATGGTCCTCCAGCACCTTGATGTCATGACATGGGACTTGAACCTGCCAACTGTCTGTAGCAGAGGCAACGGGTCAAGCGCTCCACACCATTGAGCCAAGGCACCTTTGGGCAATCAGTAGATGTCTCCTGGTGCTTTTGAGTTTTTATTTTTTATTCAAGCCTTGAAAAGTTCAAATTACTGCAGCATTGAGCTGTAGGAGGAACAGGACTTGAACATGGAATGTCTGTACTGAAAGCCTGATGATTAGACCACTGCACCATCAGTCAGACACTCTCAGGCAAAGTCTCCTGGTAATTTTGAAGTGATCTTTTGTGCGTTAGCCTTCAGTAAAGTTTAAATAACACAGACTCATATTAATCAGATGTTTCTTAGCGCTGTTGTTGAGGTCTTCTTTTGTATGATAGTGTAACAGCCGGGAATCGAACCCTGGTCTCCCACGTGGAAAGCCAACATCTTAACCACTACGACAATTAGAGTTTTGAGGTAGGCAGGCTGAGGCTGTGAGCCACTGCTAGAATAGCAGTAAATGAAGCTGAATAACTAGCATTACACTTTAGGAAGTGTGGGATTTGAACAACTCTCTGTGCTGAATAGCCCCTACTACACCATCACTCAGTAACATCTGCCTCTTTGTACTGTTGAAGCGATCATTTGTATGTTAGCCTTCAGATAGTAAAGTTGAAAGAATCAAGAGTTGAACATAGACTCACGTTCATCAGAGTGTAACACCCAGTAATCGAACACAGGTCCCCTGCACTGAAGGCCAACATCTTAACCACTAAGCCAAAGCAACTGCCTATGGCTGAGCCATAGGCAGTTGCTTTTTTCATTTTTTCATTTTTTTCAAATCCTCAAAAATGATGAAAAACGGCGTGCTATAGTATGCCGTACGATATGGGCTATAGCCCATTGTCCAAAATGATAAAAAACGAGGATACATTTTTTTTATCAAAAATTAAAAAAAACGATGGGCTATAACCCATCGTTTTTTTCATTTTTTCACTTTTTTTCAAATCCTCAAAAATGATGAAAAACGCCATGCTATAGTATGCCGTACGATGTGGGTTATAGCCCATGGTCCAAAATGATGAAAAACGAGGATAAAAAAATTAATTCAAAAATTCAAAAAACGATGGGCTATAACCCATCGTTTTTTTCATTTTTTCATTTTTTTCAAATCCTCAAAAATGATGAAAAACGGCGTGCTATCGTATGATCGTATGGGCTATAGCCCATGGTCCAAAATGATGACGTTCTCTCTACCGCAACATACTTAAAAGTATAGCGGTGTATGAGAATGGGTGTTGCGGAGGATGAGAAACATTAACATTGTGCTATAGGAGCAATGGGACTTGAACATAGAATGTCCGTACAGAGAGACTGATCATTAGACCATTGCACCATCAGTCAGACACACAGTGAACATCTCCTGGTAATTGTGTGTGTTAGCCCTCAGTTGGTAAAGTTGAAACACTCCAGCATTATACAGCTATAGGAGAACAGGGATTTGAACATTTAGAGATGTATTAACTGAAGGCTCACAGCCTCAGCCTGATAACCTCAAAAGTCTCATATCTCCCCTGTGCCATAGGCAGTTGCTTTGGCTTAGTGGTTAAGATGTTGGCCTTCAGTGCAGGGGACCTGTGTTCGATTCCTGGGTGTTACACTCTGATGAACGTGAGTCTATGTTCAACTCTTGATTCTTTCAACTTTACTATCTGAAGGCTAACATACAAAAGATCGCTTCAACAGTACAAAGAGGCAGATGTTACTGAGTGATGTTGTAGTAGGGGCTATTCAGCACAGAGAGTTCATGTTCAAATGCCACTCTTCCTAAAGTTTAATGCTAGTTATTGAGCTTCATTTACTGCTATTCTAGCAGTGGCTCACAGCCTCAGCCTGACTACCTCAAAACTCTAATTGTCGTAGTGGTTAAGATGTTGGCTTTCCACGTGGGAGACCAGGGTTCGATTCCCGGCTATTACACTATCATACAAAAGAAGACCTCAACAACAGCGCTAAGAAACATCTGATTAATATGAGTCTGTGTTATTTAAACTTTACTGAAGGCTAACGCACAAAAGATCACTTCAAAATTACCAGGAGACTTTGCCTGAGAGTGTCTGACTGATGGTGCAGTGGTCTAATCATCAGGCTTTCAGTACAGACATTCCATGTTCAAGTCCTGTTCCTCCTACAGCTCAATGCTGCAGTAATTTGAACTTTTCTAGGCTTGAATAAAAAATACAAACTCAAAAGCACCAGGAGACATCTGCTGAATGCCCCAAGGTGCCTTGTGGGGCGGCAGTGGCTCAGGGGTAGAGTGCCTGGATGGTAACCGTAAGGTTGCCAGTTCAAACCCGGGCTCCCCCAGAGTTACTGTCAAAGTGTCCTTGAGCAAGACACTGAACCCCTAATTGCTCCCGATGTGCTAGTTGGTGCCTTGCATGGTTTCCGCTGCCATCGGTGTATGAATGGGTGAATGTAATGCACAATCTCTGTAAAGCACCTTGGATAAAGGCGCGTAGCGCCTTTATCCAAGGTGCTTTACAGAGATTGTGCATGCACCATTCACCATTTATGTTAAATTGGACATTTTCATGGTAAAAGGTTAGCTGGACAGGGTTCTTTCAGACATAAGCCCCAACCATTACATCTCAGGAAACAGGGGGAGAGAGTACCGTCTCCCGATGGTCCTCCAGCACCTTGATGTCATGACATGGGACTTGAACCTGCCAACTGTCTGTAGCAGAGGCAACGGGTCAAGCGCTCCACACCATTGAGCCAAGGCACCTTTGGGCAATCAGTAAATGTCTCCTGGTGCTTTTGAGTTTTTATTTTTTATTCAAGCCTTGAAAAGTTCAAATTACTGCAGCATTGAGCTGTAGGAGGAACAGGACTTGAACATGGAATGTCTGTACTGAAAGCCTGATGATTAGACCACTGCACCATCAGTCAGACACTCTCAGGCAAAGTCTCCTGGTAATTTTGAAGTGATCTTTTGTGCGTTAGCCTTCAGTAAAGTTTAAATAACACAGACTCATATTAATCAGATGTTTCTTAGCGCTGTTGTTGAGGTCTTCTTTTGTATGATAGTGTAACAGCCGGGAATCGAACCCTGGTCTCCCACGTGGAAAGCCAACATCTTAACCACTACGACAATTAGAGTTTTGAGGTAGGCAGGCTGAGGCTGTGAGCCACTGCTAGAATAGCAGTAAATGAAGCTCAATAACTAGCATTACACTTTAGGAAGTGTGGGATTTGAACAACTCTCTGTGCTGAATAGCCCCTACTACACCATCACTCAGTAACATCTGTCTCTTTGTACTGTTGAAGCGATCATTTGTATGTTAGCCTTCAGATAGTAAAGTTGAAAGAATCAAGAGTTGAACATAGACTCACGTTCATCAGAGTGTAACACCCAGTAATCGAACACAGGTCCCCTGCACTGAAGGCCAACATCTTAACCACTAAGCCAAAGCAACTGCCTATGGCTGAGCCATAGGCAGTTTTTCATTTTTTTCAAATCCTCAAAAATGATGAAAAACGGCGTGCTATAGTATGCCGTACGATATGGGCTATAGCCCATTGTCCAAAATGATAAAAAACGAGGATACATTTTTTTTATCAAAAATTAAAAAAAACGATGGGCTATAACCCATCGTTTTTTTCATTTTTTCACTTTTTTTCAAATCCTCAAAAATGATGAAAAACGCCATGCTATAGTATGCCGTACGATGTGGGTTATAGCCCATGGTCCAAAATGATGAAAAACGAGGATAAAAAAATTAATTCAAAAATTCAAAAAACGATGGGCTATAACCCATCGTTTTTTTCATTTTTTCATTTTTTTCAAATCCTCAAAAATGATGAAAAACGGCGTGCTATCGTATGATCGTATGGGCTATAGCCCATGGTCCAAAATGATGACGTTCTCTCTACCGCAACATACTTAAAAGTATAGCGGTGTATGAGAATGGGTGTTGCGGAGGATGAGAAACATTAACATTGTGCTATAGGAGCAATGGGACTTGAACATAGAATGTCCGTACAGAGAGACTGATCATTAGACCATTGCACCATCAGTCAGACACACAGTGAACATCTCCTGGTAATTGTGTGTGTTAGCCCTCAGTTGGTAAAGTTGAAACACTCCAGCATTATAAAGCTATAGGAGAACAGGGATTTGAACATTTAGAGATGTATTAACTGAAGGCTCACAGCCTCAGCCTGATAACCTCAAAAGTCTCATATCTCCCCTGAGCCATAGGCAGTTGCTTTGGCTTAGTGGTTAAGATGTTGGCCTTCAGTGCAGGGGACCTGTGTTCGATTCCTGGGTGTTACACTCTGATGAACGTGAGTCTATGTTCAACTCTTGATTCTTTCAACTTTACTATCTGAAGGCTAACATACAAAAGATCGCTTCAACAGTACAAAGAGGCAGATGTTACTGAGTGATGTTGTAGTAGGGGCTATTCAGCACAGAGAGTTCATGTTCAAATCCCACTCTTCCTAAAGTTTAATGCTAGTTATTGAGCTTCATTTACTGCTATTCTAGCAGTGGCTCACAGCCTCAGCCTGACTACCTCAAAACTCTAATTGTCGTAGTGGTTAAGATGTTGGCTTTCCACGTGGGAGACCAGGGTTCGATTCCCGGCTATTACACTATCATACAAAAGAAGACCTCAACAACAGCGCTAAGAAACATCTGATTAATATGAGTCTGTGTTATTTAAACTTTACTGAAGGCTAACGCACAAAAGATCACTTCAAAATTACCAGGAGACTTTGCCTGAGAGTGTCTGACTGATGGTGCAGTGGTCTAATCATCAGGCTTTCAGTACAGACATTCCATGTTCAAGTCCTGTTCCTCCTACAGCTCAATGCTGCAGTAATTTGAACTTTTCAAGGCTTGAATAAAAAATAAAAACTCAAAAGCACCAGGAGACATCTGCTGAATGCCCCAAGGTGCCTTGTGGGGCGGCAGTGGCTCAGGGGTAGAGTGCCTGGATGGTAACCGTAAGGTTGCCAGTTCAAACCCGGGCTCCCCCAGAGTTACTGTCAAAGTGTCCTTGAGCAAGACACTGAACCCCTAATTGCTCCCGATGTGCTAGTTGGTGCCTTGCATGGTTTCCGCTGCCATCGGTGTATGAATGGGTGAATGTAATGCACAATCTCTGTAAAGCACCTTGGATAAAGGCGCGTAGCGCCTTTATCCAAGGTGCTTTACAGAGATTGTGCATGCACCATTTATGTTAAATTGGACATTTTCATGGTAAAAGGTTAGCTGGACAGGGTTCTTTCAGACATAAGCCCCAACCATTACATCTCAGGAAACAGGGGGAGAGAGTACCGTCTCCCGATGGTCCTCCAGCACCTTGATGTCATGACATGGGACTTGAACCTGCCAACTGTCTGTAGCAGAGGCAACGGGTCAAGCGCTCCACACCATTGAGCCAAGGCACCTTTGGGCAATCAGTAGATGTCTCCTGGTGCTTTTGAGTTTTTATTTTTTATTCAAGCCTTGAAAAGTTCAAATTACTGCAGCATTGAGCTGTAGGAGGAACAGGACTTGAACATGGAATGTCTGTACTGAAAGCCTGATGATTAGACCACTGCACCATCAGTCAGACACTCTCAGGCAAAGTCTCCTGGTAATTTTGAAGTGATCTTTTGTGCGTTAGCCTTCAGTAAAGTTTAAATAACACAGACTCATATTAATCAGATGTTTCTTAGCGCTGTTGTTGAGGTCTTCTTTTGTATGATAGTGTAACAGCCGGGAATCGAACCCTGGTCTCCCACGTGGAAAGCCAACATCTTAACCACTACGACAATTAGAGTTTTGAGGTAGGCAGGCTGAGGCTGTGAGCCACTGCTAGAATAGCAGTAAATGAAGCTCAATAACTAGCATTACACTTTAGGAAGTGTGGGATTTGAACAACTCTCTGTGCTGAATAGCCCCTACTACACCATCACTCAGTAACATCTGCCTCTTTGTACTGTTGAAGCGATCATTTGTATGTTAGCCTTCAGATAGTAAAGTTGAAAGAATCAAGAGTTGAACATAGACTCACGTTCATCAGAGTGTAACACCCAGTAATCGAACACAGGTCCCCTGCACTGAAGGCCAACATCTTAACCACTAAGCCAAAGCAACTGCCTATGGCTGAGCCATAGGCAGTTGCTTTTTTCATTTTTTCATTTTTTTCAAATCCTCAAAAATGATGAAAAACGGCGTGCTATAGTATGCCGTACGATATGGGCTATAGCCCATTGTCCAAAATGATAAAAAACGAGGATACATTTTTTTTATCAAAAATTAAAAAAAACGATGGGCTATAACCCATCGTTTTTTTCATTTTTTCACTTTTTTTCAAATCCTCAAAAATGATGAAAAACGCCATGCTATAGTATGCCGTACGATGTGGGTTATAGCCCATGGTCCAAAATGATGAAAAACGAGGATAAAAAAATTAATTCAAAAATTCAAAAAACGATGGGCTATAACCCATCGTTTTTTTCATTTTTTCATTTTTTTCAAATCCTCAAAAATGATGAAAAACGGCGTGCTATCGTATGATCGTATGGGCTATAGCCCATGGTCCAAAATGATGACGTTCTCTCTACCGCAACATACTTAAAAGTATAGCGGTGTATGAGAATGGGTGTTGCGGAGGATGAGAAACATTAACATTGTGCTATAGGAGCAATGGGACTTGAACATAGAATGTCCGTACAGAGAGACTGATCATTAGACCATTGCACCATCAGTCAGACACACAGTGAACATCTCCTGGTAATTGTGTGTGTTAGCCCTCAGTTGGTAAAGTTGAAACACTCCAGCATTATACAGCTATAGGAGAACAGGGATTTGAACATTTAGAGATGTATTAACTGAAGGCTCACAGCCTCAGCCTGATAACCTCAAAAGTCTCATATCTCCCCTGTGCCATAGGCAGTTGCTTTGGCTTAGTGGTTAAGATGTTGGCCTTCAGTGCAGGGGACCTGTGTTCGATTCCTGGGTGTTACACTCTGATGAACGTGAGTCTATGTTCAACTCTTGATTCTTTCAACTTTACTATCTGAAGGCTAACATACAAAAGATCGCTTCAACAGTACAAAGAGGCAGATGTTACTGAGTGATGTTGTAGTAGGGGCTATTCAGCACAGAGAGTTCATGTTCAAATGCCACTCTTCCTAAAGTTTAATGCTAGTTATTGAGCTTCATTTACTGCTATTCTAGCAGTGGCTCACAGCCTCAGCCTGACTACCTCAAAACTCTAATTGTCGTAGTGGTTAAGATGTTGTCTTTCCACGTGGGAGACCAGGGTTCGATTCCCGGCTATTACACTATCATACAAAAGAAGACCTCAACAACAGCGCTAAGAAACATCTGATTAATATGAGTCTGTGTTATTTAAACTTTACTGAAGGCTAACGCACAAAAGATCACTTCAAAATTACCAGGAGACTTTGCCTGAGAGTGTCTGACTGATGGTGCAGTGGTCTAATCATCAGGCTTTCAGTACAGACATTCCATGTTCAAGTCCTGTTCCTCCTACAGCTCAATGCTGCAGTAATTTGAACTTTTCTAGGCTTGAATAAAAAATACAAACTCAAAAGCACCAGGAGACATCTGCTGAATGCCCCAAGGTGCCTTGTGGGGCGGCAGTGGCTCAGGGGTAGAGTGCCTGGATGGTAACCGTAAGGTTGCCAGTTCAAACCCGGGCTCCCCCAGAGTTACTGTCAAAGTGTCCTTGAGCAAGACACTGAACCCCTAATTGCTCCCGATGTGCTAGTTGGTGCCTTGCATGGTTTCCGCTGCCATCGGTGTATGAATGGGTGAATGTAATGCACAATCTCTGTAAAGCACCTTGGATAAAGGCGCGTAGCGCCTTTATCCAAGGTGCTTTACAGAGATTGTGCATGCACCATTTACCATTTATGTTAAATTGGACATTTTCATGGTAAAAGGTTAGCTGGACAGGGTTCTTTCAGACATAAGCCCCAACCATTACATCTCAGGAAACAGGGGGAGAGAGTACCGTCTCCCGATGGTCCTCCAGCACCTTGATGTCATGACATGGGACTTGAACCTGCCAACTGTCTGTAGCAGAGGCAACGGGTCAAGCGCTCCACACCATTGAGCCAAGGCACCTTTGGGCAATCAGTAAATGTCTCCTGGTGCTTTTGAGTTTTTATTTTTTATTCAAGCCTTGAAAAGTTCAAATTACTGCAGCATTGAGCTGTAGGAGGAACAGGACTTGAACATGGAATGTCTGTACTGAAAGCCTGATGATTAGACCACTGCACCATCAGTCAGACACTCTCAGGCAAAGTCTCCTGGTAATTTTGAAGTGATCTTTTGTGCGTTAGCCTTCAGTAAAGTTTAAATAACACAGACTCATATTAATCAGATGTTTCTTAGCGCTGTTGTTGAGGTCTTCTTTTGTATGATAGTGTAACAGCCGGGAATCGAACCCTGGTCTCCCACGTGGAAAGCCAACATCTTAACCACTACGACAATTAGAGTTTTGAGGTAGGCAGGCTGAGGCTGTGAGCCACTGCTAGAATAGCAGTAAATGAAGCTGAATAACTAGCATTACACTTTAGGAAGTGTGGGATTTGAACAACTCTCTGTGCTGAATAGCCCCTACTACACCATCACTCAGTAACATCTGCCTCTTTGTACTGTTGAAGCGATCATTTGTATGTTAGCCTTCAGATAGTAAAGTTGAAAGAATCAAGAGTTGAACATAGACTCACGTTCATCAGAGTGTAACACCCAGTAATCGAACACAGGTCCCCTGCACTGAAGGCCAACATCTTAACCACTAAGCCAAAGCAACTGCCTATGGCTGAGCCATAGGCAGTTGCTTTTTTCATTTTTTCATTTTTTTCAAATCCTCAAAAATGATGAAAAACGGCGTGCTATAGTATGCCGTACGATATGGGCTATAGCCCATTGTCCAAAATGATAAAAAACGAGGATACATTTTTTTTATCAAAAATTAAAAAAAACGATGGGCTATAACCCATCGTTTTTTTCATTTTTTCACTTTTTTTCAAATCCTCAAAAATGATGAAAAACGCCATGCTATAGTATGCCGTACGATGTGGGTTATAGCCCATGGTCCAAAATGATGAAAAACGAGGATAAAAAAATTAATTCAAAAATTCAAAAAACGATGGGCTATATCCCATCGTTTTTTTCATTTTTTCATTTTTTTCAAATCCTCAAAAATGATGAAAAACGGCGTGCTATCGTATGATCGTATGGGCTATAGCCCATGGTCCAAAATGATGACGTTCTCTCTACCGCAACATACTTAAAAGTATAGCGGTGTATGAGAATGGGTGTTGCGGAGGATGAGAAACATTAACATTGTGCTATAGGAGCAATGGGACTTGAACATAGAATGTCCGTACAGAGAGACTGATCATTAGACCATTGCACCATCAGTCAGACACACAGTGAACATCTCCTGGTAATTGTGTGTGTTAGCCCTCAGTTGGTAAAGTTGAAACACTCCAGCATTATACAGCTATAGGAGAACAGGGATTTGAACATTTAGAGATGTATTAACTGAAGGCTCACAGCCTCAGCCTGATAACCTCAAAAGTCTCATATCTCCCCTGTGCCATAGGCAGTTGCTTTGGCTTAGTGGTTAAGATGTTGGCCTTCAGTGCAGGGGACCTGTGTTCGATTCCTGGGTGTTACACTCTGATGAACGTGAGTCTATGTTCAACTCTTGATTCTTTCAACTTTACTATCTGAAGGCTAACATACAAAAGATCGCTTCAACAGTACAAAGAGGCAGATGTTACTGAGTGATGTTGTAGTAGGGGCTATTCAGCACAGAGAGTTCATGTTCAAATGCCACTCTTCCTAAAGTTTAATGCTAGTTATTGAGCTTCATTTACTGCTATTCTAGCAGTGGCTCACAGCCTCAGCCTGACTACCTCAAAACTCTAATTGTCGTAGTGGTTAAGATGTTGGCTTTCCACGTGGGAGACCAGGGTTCGATTCCCGGCTATTACACTATCATACAAAAGAAGACCTCAACAACAGCGCTAAGAAACATCTGATTAATATGAGTCTGTGTTATTTAAACTTTACTGAAGGCTAACGCACAAAAGATCACTTCAAAATTACCAGGAGACTTTGCCTGAGAGTGTCTGACTGATGGTGCAGTGGTCTAATCATCAGGCTTTCAGTACAGACATTCCATGTTCAAGTCCTGTTCCTCCTACAGCTCAATGCTGCAGTAATTTGAACTTTTCTAGGCTTGAATAAAAAATACAAACTCAAAAGCACCAGGAGACATCTGCTGAATGCCCCAAGGTGCCTTGTGGGGCGGCAGTGGCTCAGGGGTAGAGTGCCTGGATGGTAACCGTAAGGTTGCCAGTTCAAACCCGGGCTCCCCCAGAGTTACTGTCAAAGTGTCCTTGAGCAAGACACTGAACCCCTAATTGCTCCCGATGTGCTAGTTGGTGCCTTGCATGGTTTCCGCTGCCATCGGTGTATGAATGGGTGAATGTAATGCACAATCTCTGTAAAGCACCTTGGATAAAGGCGCGTAGCGCCTTTATCCAAGGTGCTTTACAGAGATTGTGCATGCACCATTCACCATTTATGTTAAATTGGACATTTTCATGGTAAAAGGTTAGCTGGACAGGGTTCTTTCAGACATAAGCCCCAACCATTACATCTCAGGAAACAGGGGGAGAGAGTACCGTCTCCCGATGGTCCTCCAGCACCTTGATGTCATGACATGGGACTTGAACCTGCCAACTGTCTGTAGCAGAGGCAACGGGTCAAGCGCTCCACACCATTGAGCCAAGGCACCTTTGGGCAATCAGTAAATGTCTCCTGGTGCTTTTGAGTTTTTATTTTTTATTCAAGCCTTGAAAAGTTCAAATTACTGCAGCATTGAGCTGTAGGAGGAACAGGACTTGAACATGGAATGTCTGTACTGAAAGCCTGATGATTAGACCACTGCACCATCAGTCAGACACTCTCAGGCAAAGTCTCCTGGTAATTTTGAAGTGATCTTTTGTGCGTTAGCCTTCAGTAAAGTTTAAATAACACAGACTCATATTAATCAGATGTTTCTTAGCGCTGTTGTTGAGGTCTTCTTTTGTATGATAGTGTAACAGCCGGGAATCGAACCCTGGTCTCCCACGTGGAAAGCCAACATCTTAACCACTACGACAATTAGAGTTTTGAGGTAGGCAGGCTGAGGCTGTGAGCCACTGCTAGAATAGCAGTAAATGAAGCTCAATAACTAGCATTACACTTTAGGAAGTGTGGGATTTGAACAACTCTCTGTGCTGAATAGCCCCTACTACACCATCACTCAGTAACATCTGTCTCTTTGTACTGTTGAAGCGATCATTTGTATGTTAGCCTTCAGATAGTAAAGTTGAAAGAATCAAGAGTTGAACATAGACTCACGTTCATCAGAGTGTAACACCCAGTAATCGAACACAGGTCCCCTGCACTGAAGGCCAACATCTTAACCACTAAGCCAAAGCAACTGCCTATGGCTGAGCCATAGGCAGTTTTTCATTTTTTTCAAATCCTCAAAAATGATGAAAAACGGCGTGCTATAGTATGCCGTACGATATGGGCTATAGCCCATTGTCCAAAATGATAAAAAACGAGGATACATTTTTTTTATCAAAAATTAAAAAAAACGATGGGCTATAACCCATCGTTTTTTTCATTTTTTCACTTTTTTTCAAATCCTCAAAAATGATGAAAAACGCCATGCTATAGTATGCCGTACGATGTGGGTTATAGCCCATGGTCCAAAATGATGAAAAACGAGGATAAAAAAATTAATTCAAAAATTCAAAAAACGATGGGCTATAACCCATCGTTTTTTTCATTTTTTCATTTTTTTCAAATCCTCAAAAATGATGAAAAACGGCGTGCTATCGTATGATCGTATGGGCTATAGCCCATGGTCCAAAATGATGACGTTCTCTCTACCGCAACATACTTAAAAGTATAGCGGTGTATGAGAATGGGTGTTGCGGAGGATGAGAAACATTAACATTGTGCTATAGGAGCAATGGGACTTGAACATAGAATGTCCGTACAGAGAGACTGATCATTAGACCATTGCACCATCAGTCAGACACACAGTGAACATCTCCTGGTAATTGTGTGTGTTAGCCCTCAGTTGGTAAAGTTGAAACACTCCAGCATTATAAAGCTATAGGAGAACAGGGATTTGAACATTTAGAGATGTATTAACTGAAGGCTCACAGCCTCAGCCTGATAACCTCAAAAGTCTCATATCTCCCCTGAGCCATAGGCAGTTGCTTTGGCTTAGTGGTTAAGATGTTGGCCTTCAGTGCAGGGGACCTGTGTTCGATTCCTGGGTGTTACACTCTGATGAACGTGAGTCTATGTTCAACTCTTGATTCTTTCAACTTTACTATCTGAAGGCTAACATACAAAAGATCGCTTCAACAGTACAAAGAGGCAGATGTTACTGAGTGATGTTGTAGTAGGGGCTATTCAGCACAGAGAGTTCATGTTCAAATCCCACTCTTCCTAAAGTTTAATGCTAGTTATTGAGCTTCATTTACTGCTATTCTAGCAGTGGCTCACAGCCTCAGCCTGACTACCTCAAAACTCTAATTGTCGTAGTGGTTAAGATGTTGGCTTTCCACGTGGGAGACCAGGGTTCGATTCCCGGCTATTACACTATCATACAAAAGAAGACCTCAACAACAGCGCTAAGAAACATCTGATTAATATGAGTCTGTGTTATTTAAACTTTACTGAAGGCTAACGCACAAAAGATCACTTCAAAATTACCAGGAGACTTTGCCTGAGAGTGTCTGACTGATGGTGCAGTGGTCTAATCATCAGGCTTTCAGTACAGACATTCCATGTTCAAGTCCTGTTCCTCCTACAGCTCAATGCTGCAGTAATTTGAACTTTTCTAGGCTTGAATAAAAAATACAAACTCAAAAGCACCAGGAGACATCTGCTGAATGCCCCAAGGTGCCTTGTGGGGCGGCAGTGGCTCAGGGGTAGAGTGCCTGGATGGTAACCGTAAGGTTGCCAGTTCAAACCCGGGCTCCCCCAGAGTTACTGTCAAAGTGTCCTTGAGCAAGACACTGAACCCCTAATTGCTCCCGATGTGCTAGTTGGTGCCTTGCATGGTTTCCGCTGCCATCGGTGTATGAATGGGTGAATGTAATGCACAATCTCTGTAAAGCACCTTGGATAAAGGCGCGTAGCGCCTTTATCCAAGGTGCTTTACAGAGATTGTGCATGCACCATTTATGTTAAATTGGACATTTTCATGGTAAAAGGTTAGCTGGACAGGGTTCTTTCAGACATAAGCCCCAACCATTACATCTCAGGAAACAGGGGGAGAGAGTACCGTCTCCCGATGGTCCTCCAGCACCTTGATGTCATGACATGGGACTTGAACCTGCCAACTGTCTGTAGCAGAGGCAACGGGTCAAGCGCTCCACACCATTGAGCCAAGGCACCTTTGGGCAATCAGTAGATGTCTCCTGGTGCTTTTGAGTTTTTATTTTTTATTCAAGCCTTGAAAAGTTCAAATTACTGCAGCATTGAGCTGTAGGAGGAACAGGACTTGAACATGGAATGTCTGTACTGAAAGCCTGATGATTAGACCACTGCACCATCAGTCAGACACTCTCAGGCAAAGTCTCCTGGTAATTTTGAAGTGATCTTTTGTGCGTTAGCCTTCAGTAAAGTTTAAATAACACAGACTCATATTAATCAGATGTTTCTTAGCGCTGTTGTTGAGGTCTTCTTTTGTATGATAGTGTAACAGCCGGGAATCGAACCCTGGTCTCCCACGTGGAAAGCCAACATCTTAACCACTACGACAATTAGAGTTTTGAGGTAGGCAGGCTGAGGCTGTGAGCCACTGCTAGAATAGCAGTAAATGAAGCTCAATAACTAGCATTACACTTTAGGAAGTGTGGGATTTGAACAACTCTCTGTGCTGAATAGCCCCTACTACACCATCACTCAGTAACATCTGCCTCTTTGTACTGTTGAAGCGATCATTTGTATGTTAGCCTTCAGATAGTAAAGTTGAAAGAATCAAGAGTTGAACATAGACTCACGTTCATCAGAGTGTAACACCCAGTAATCGAACACAGGTCCCCTGCACTGAAGGCCAACATCTTAACCACTAAGCCAAAGCAACTGCCTATGGCTGAGCCATAGGCAGTTGCTTTTTTCATTTTTTCATTTTTTTCAAATCCTCAAAAATGATGAAAAACGGCGTGCTATAGTATGCCGTACGATATGGGCTATAGCCCATTGTCCAAAATGATAAAAAACGAGGATACATTTTTTTTATCAAAAATTAAAAAAAACGATGGGCTATAACCCATCGTTTTTTTCATTTTTTCACTTTTTTTCAAATCCTCAAAAATGATGAAAAACGCCATGCTATAGTATGCCGTACGATGTGGGTTATAGCCCATGGTCCAAAATGATGAAAAACGAGGATAAAAAAATTAATTCAAAAATTCAAAAAACGATGGGCTATAACCCATCGTTTTTTTCATTTTTTCATTTTTTTCAAATCCTCAAAAATGATGAAAAACGGCGTGCTATCGTATGATCGTATGGGCTATAGCCCATGGTCCAAAATGATGACGTTCTCTCTACCGCAACATACTTAAAAGTATAGCGGTGTATGAGAATGGGTGTTGCGGAGGATGAGAAACATTAACATTGTGCTATAGGAGCAATGGGACTTGAACATAGAATGTCCGTACAGAGAGACTGATCATTAGACCATTGCACCATCAGTCAGACACACAGTGAACATCTCCTGGTAATTGTGTGTGTTAGCCCTCAGTTGGTAAAGTTGAAACACTCCAGCATTATACAGCTATAGGAGAACAGGGATTTGAACATTTAGAGATGTATTAACTGAAGGCTCACAGCCTCAGCCTGATAACCTCAAAAGTCTCATATCTCCCCTGTGCCATAGGCAGTTGCTTTGGCTTAGTGGTTAAGATGTTGGCCTTCAGTGCAGGGGACCTGTGTTCGATTCCTGGGTGTTACACTCTGATGAACGTGAGTCTATGTTCAACTCTTGATTCTTTCAACTTTACTATCTGAAGGCTAACATACAAAAGATCGCTTCAACAGTACAAAGAGGCAGATGTTACTGAGTGATGTTGTAGTAGGGGCTATTCAGCACAGAGAGTTCATGTTCAAATGCCACTCTTCCTAAAGTTTAATGCTAGTTATTGAGCTTCATTTACTGCTATTCTAGCAGTGGCTCACAGCCTCAGCCTGACTACCTCAAAACTCTAATTGTCGTAGTGGTTAAGATGTTGGCTTTCCACGTGGGAGACCAGGGTTCGATTCCCGGCTATTACACTATCATACAAAAGAAGACCTCAACAACAGCGCTAAGAAACATCTGATTAATATGAGTCTGTGTTATTTAAACTTTACTGAAGGCTAACGCACAAAAGATCACTTCAAAATTACCAGGAGACTTTGCCTGAGAGTGTCTGACTGATGGTGCAGTGGTCTAATCATCAGGCTTTCAGTACAGACATTCCATGTTCAAGTCCTGTTCCTCCTACAGCTCAATGCTGCAGTAATTTGAACTTTTCTAGGCTTGAATAAAAAATACAAACTCAAAAGCACCAGGAGACATCTGCTGAATGCCCCAAGGTGCCTTGTGGGGCGGCAGTGGCTCAGGGGTAGAGTGCCTGGATGGTAACCGTAAGGTTGCCAGTTCAAACCCGGGCTCCCCCAGAGTTACTGTCAAAGTGTCCTTGAGCAAGACACTGAACCCCTAATTGCTCCCGATGTGCTAGTTGGTGCCTTGCATGGTTTCCGCTGCCATCGGTGTATGAATGGGTGAATGTAATGCACAATCTCTGTAAAGCACCTTGGATAAAGGCGCGTAGCGCCTTTATCCAAGGTGCTTTACAGAGATTGTGCATGCACCATTCACCATTTATGTTAAATTGGACATTTTCATGGTAAAAGGTTAGCTGGACAGGGTTCTTTCAGACATAAGCCCCAACCATTACATCTCAGGAAACAGGGGGAGAGAGTACCGTCTCCCGATGGTCCTCCAGCACCTTGATGTCATGACATGGGACTTGAACCTGCCAACTGTCTGTAGCAGAGGCAACGGGTCAAGCGCTCCACACCATTGAGCCAAGGCACCTTTGGGCAATCAGTAAATGTCTCCTGGTGCTTTTGAGTTTTTATTTTTTATTCAAGCCTTGAAAAGTTCAAATTACTGCAGCATTGAGCTGTAGGAGGAACAGGACTTGAACATGGAATGTCTGTACTGAAAGCCTGATGATTAGACCACTGCACCATCAGTCAGACACTCTCAGGCAAAGTCTCCTGGTAATTTTGAAGTGATCTTTTGTGCGTTAGCCTTCAGTAAAGTTTAAATAACACAGACTCATATTAATCAGATGTTTCTTAGCGCTGTTGTTGAGGTCTTCTTTTGTATGATAGTGTAACAGCCGGGAATCGAACCCTGGTCTCCCACGTGGAAAGCCAACATCTTAACCACTACGACAATTAGAGTTTTGAGGTAGGCAGGCTGAGGCTGTGAGCCACTGCTAGAATAGCAGTAAATGAAGCTCAATAACTAGCATTACACTTTAGGAAGTGTGGGATTTGAACAACTCTCTGTGCTGAATAGCCCCTACTACACCATCACTCAGTAACATCTGTCTCTTTGTACTGTTGAAGCGATCATTTGTATGTTAGCCTTCAGATAGTAAAGTTGAAAGAATCAAGAGTTGAACATAGACTCACGTTCATCAGAGTGTAACACCCAGTAATCGAACACAGGTCCCCTGCACTGAAGGCCAACATCTTAACCACTAAGCCAAAGCAACTGCCTATGGCTGAGCCATAGGCAGTTTTTCATTTTTTTCAAATCCTCAAAAATGATGAAAAACGGCGTGCTATAGTATGCCGTACGATATGGGCTATAGCCCATTGTCCAAAATGATAAAAAACGAGGATACATTTTTTTTATCAAAAATTAAAAAAAACGATGGGCTATAACCCATCGTTTTTTTCATTTTTTCACTTTTTTTCAAATCCTCAAAAATGATGAAAAACGCCATGCTATAGTATGCCGTACGATGTGGGTTATAGCCCATGGTCCAAAATGATGAAAAACGAGGATAAAAAAATTAATTCAAAAATTCAAAAAACGATGGGCTATAACCCATCGTTTTTTTCATTTTTTCATTTTTTTCAAATCCTCAAAAATGATGAAAAACGGCGTGCTATCGTATGATCGTATGGGCTATAGCCCATGGTCCAAAATGATGACGTTCTCTCTACCGCAACATACTTAAAAGTATAGCGGTGTATGAGAATGGGTGTTGCGGAGGATGAGAAACATTAACATTGTGCTATAGGAGCAATGGGACTTGAACATAGAATGTCCGTACAGAGAGACTGATCATTAGACCATTGCACCATCAGTCAGACACACAGTGAACATCTCCTGGTAATTGTGTGTGTTAGCCCTCAGTTGGTAAAGTTGAAACACTCCAGCATTATAAAGCTATAGGAGAACAGGGATTTGAACATTTAGAGATGTATTAACTGAAGGCTCACAGCCTCAGCCTGATAACCTCAAAAGTCTCATATCTCCCCTGAGCCATAGGCAGTTGGCAGTTGCTTTGGCTTAGTGGTTAAGATGTTGGCCTTCAGTGCAGGGGACCTGTGTTCGATTCCTGGGTGTTACACTCTGATGAACGTGAGTCTATGTTCAACTCTTGATTCTTTCAACTTTACTATCTGAAGGCTAACATACAAAAGATCGCTTCAACAGTACAAAGAGGCAGATGTTACTGAGTGATGTTGTAGTAGGGGCTATTCAGCACAGAGAGTTCATGTTCAAATCCCACTCTTCCTAAAGTTTAATGCTAGTTATTGAGCTTCATTTACTGCTATTCTAGCAGTGGCTCACAGCCTCAGCCTGACTACCTCAAAACTCTAATTGTCGTAGTGGTTAAGATGTTGGCTTTCCACGTGGGAGACCAGGGTTCGATTCCCGGCTATTACACTATCATACAAAAGAAGACCTCAACAACAGCGCTAAGAAACATCTGATTAATATGAGTCTGTGTTATTTAAACTTTACTGAAGGCTAACGCACAAAAGATCACTTCAAAATTACCAGGAGACTTTGCCTGAGAGTGTCTGACTGATGGTGCAGTGGTCTAATCATCAGGCTTTCAGTACAGACATTCCATGTTCAAGTCCTGTTCCTCCTACAGCTCAATGCTGCAGTAATTTGAACTTTTCTAGGCTTGAATAAAAAATACAAACTCAAAAGCACCAGGAGACATCTGCTGAATGCCCCAAGGTGCCTTGTGGGGCGGCAGTGGCTCAGGGGTAGAGTGCCTGGATGGTAACCGTAAGGTTGCCAGTTCAAACCCGGGCTCCCCCAGAGTTACTGTCAAAGTGTCCTTGAGCAAGACACTGAACCCCTAATTGCTCCCGATGTGCTAGTTGGTGCCTTGCATGGTTTCCGCTGCCATCGGTGTATGAATGGGTGAATGTAATGCACAATCTCTGTAAAGCACCTTGGATAAAGGCGCGTAGCGCCTTTATCCAAGGTGCTTTACAGAGATTGTGCATGCACCATTTACCATTTATGTTAAATTGGACATTTTCATGGTAAAAGGTTAGCTGGACAGGGTTCTTTCAGACATAAGCCCCAACCATTACATCTCAGGAAACAGGGGGAGAGAGTACCGTCTCCCGATGGTCCTCCAGCACCTTGATGTCATGACATGGGACTTGAACCTGCCAACTGTCTGTAGCAGAGGCAACGGGTCAAGCGCTCCACACCATTGAGCCAAGGCACCTTTGGGCAATCAGTAAATGTCTCCTGGTGCTTTTGAGTTTTTATTTTTTATTCAAGCCTTGAAAAGTTCAAATTACTGCAGCATTGAGCTGTAGGAGGAACAGGACTTGAACATGGAATGTCTGTACTGAAAGCCTGATGATTAGACCACTGCACCATCAGTCAGACACTCTCAGGCAAAGTCTCCTGGTAATTTTGAAGTGATCTTTTGTGCGTTAGCCTTCAGTAAAGTTTAAATAACACAGACTCATATTAATCAGATGTTTCTTAGCGCTGTTGTTGAGGTCTTCTTTTGTATGATAGTGTAACAGCCGGGAATCGAACCCTGGTCTCCCACGTGGAAAGCCAACATCTTAACCACTACGACAATTAGAGTTTTGAGGTTGGCAGGCTGAGGCTGTGAGCCACTGCTAGAATAGCAGTAAATGAAGCTCAATAACTAGCATTACACTTTAGGAAGTGTGGGATTTGAACAACTCTCTGTGCTGAATAGCCCCTACTACACCATCACTCAGTAACATCTGTCTCTTTGTACTGTTGAAGCGATCATTTGTATGTTAGCCTTCAGATAGTAAAGTTGAAAGAATCAAGAGTTGAACATAGACTCACGTTCATCAGAGTGTAACACCCAGTAATCGAACACAGGTCCCCTGCACTGAAGGCCAACATCTTAACCACTAAGCCAAAGCAACTGCCTATGGCTGAGCCATAGGCAGTTGCTTTTTTCATTTTTTCATTTTTTTCAAATCCTCAAAAATGATGAAAAACGGCGTGCTATAGTATGCCGTACGATATGGGCTATAGCCCATTGTCCAAAATGATAAAAAACGAGGATACATTTTTTTAATCAAAAATTAAAAAAACGATGGGCTATAACCCATCGTTTTTTTCATTTTTTCACTTTTTTTCAAATCCTCAAAAATGATGAAAAACGCCGTGCTATAGTATGCCGTACGATGTGGGTTATAGCCCATGGTCCAAAATGATGAAAAACGAGGATAAAAAAATTAATTCAAAAATTCAAAAAACGATGGGCTATAACCCATCGTTTTTTTCATTTTTTCATTTTTTTCAAATCCTCAAAAATGATGAAAAACGGCGTGCTATCGTATGATCGTATGGGCTATAGCCCATGGTCCAAAATGATGACGTTCTCTCTACCGCAACATACTTAAAAGTATAGCGGTGTATGAGAATGGGTGTTGCGGAGGATGAGAAACATTAACATTGTGCTATAGGAGCAATGGGACTTGAACATAGAATGTCCGTACAGAGAGACTGATCATTAGACCATTGCACCATCAGTCAGACACACAGTGAACATCTCCTGGTAATTGTGTGTGTTAGCCCTCAGTTGGTAAAGTTGAAACACTCCAGCATTATAAAGCTATAGGAGAACAGGGATTTGAACATTTAGAGATGTATTAACTGAAGGCTCACAGCCTCAGCCTGATAACCTCAAAAGTCTCATATCTCCCCTGAGCCATAGGCAGTTGCTTTGGCTTAGTGGTTAAGATGTTGGCCTTCAGTGCAGGGGACCTGTGTTCGATTCCTGGGTGTTACACTCTGATGAACGTGAGTCTATGTTCAACTCTTGATTCTTTCAACTTTACTATCTGAAGGCTAACATACAAAAGATCGCTTCAACAGTACAAAGAGGCAGATGTTACTGAGTGATGTTGTAGTAGGGGCTATTCAGCACAGAGAGTTCATGTTCAAATCCCACTCTGGTCAGGCTCCTACTTGGCCTCACCCCCTTGGCCTCACCCCCCGAACCCACCTCACCCCTGCCCACTTTGACAGGCTGGGATGGCTTAGGGTCGACGACAGAGTACAGCATCTTGCAATGGGTCTGGTCCACAAGATTCGATACACCACCAAGATACCCATGTACCTGTCTAAATACTTCCTTAATGTAAACGAAGTCCACACCCACAACACCAGAGGGAGTGCAACAAACCATGTACAACCCAGATTCGGCACAAACAAGGGACTAAATTCTTTTCGCTCCTATGCCACCAAAATGTGGAACGCCCTACCAACAGTCATTAAGACATGTGAATCCCTTGACTCCTTCAAAACCGCTCTCAAAGGGCACCTACGGATGGCTGCAATTCGAAACTGGCCTCTGTAAAATCTGAATCCCCCCCACCCCCCCCACCCCATTTTCCCTCACTGTATATTGTATCTTTTCCCTTTTTTGCTTCCCATATGATGAATTCCTGTTCTGTTCTTTACCTACAGAGAAATGTCTATTTGTATGTCTCTAAATGTTTGTATGTCTTTAAATGTTATGATGAATTGAACAATGTGGACCCTGTTGTAAACAAGTGTAATGCTTAATTGGGTCGTCCACTCACAGTTGACAGTCTTTGTATTGAGTTTGTGCTTAAAATGTACTGTAAATTCTACAAACTGTTAATAAAGATTTCAATCAATCAATCAAAACTCTTCCTAAAGTTTAATGCTAGTTATTGAGCTTCATTTACTGCTATTCTAGCAGTGGCTCACAGCCTCAGCCTGACTACCTCAAAACTCTAATTGTCGTAGTGGTTAAGATGTTGGCTTTCCACGTGGGAGACCAGGGTTCGATTCCCGGCTATTACACTATCATACAAAAGAAGACCTCAACAACAGCGCTAAGAAACATCTGATTAATATGAGTCTGTGTTATTTAAACTTTACTGAAGGCTAACGCACAAAAGATCACTTCAAAATTACCAGGAGACTTTGCCTGAGAGTGTCTGACTGATGGTGCAGTGGTCTAATCATCAGGCTTTCAGTACAGACATTCCATGTTCAAGTCCTGTTCCTCCTACAGCTCAATGCTGCAGTAATTTGAACTTTTCAAGGCTTGAATAAAAAATAAAAACTCAAAAGCACCAGGAGACATCTGCTGAATGCCCCAAGGTGCCTTGTGGGGCGGCAGTGGCTCAGGGGTAGAGTGCCTGGATGGTAACCGTAAGGTTGCCAGTTCAAACCCGGGCTCCCCCAGAGTTACTGTCAAAGTGTCCTTGAGCAAGACACTGAACCCCTAATTGCTCCCGATGTGCTAGTTGGTGCCTTGCATGGTTTCCGCTGCCATGGGTGAATGTAATGCACAATCTCTGTAAAGCACCTTGGATAAAGGCGCGTAGCGCCTTTATCCAAGGTGCTTTACAGAGATTGTGCATGCACCATTTACCATTTATGTTAAATTGGACATTTTCATGGTAAAAGGTTAGCTGGACAGGGTTCTTTCAGACATAAGCCCCAACCATTACATCTCAGGAAACAGGGGGAGAGAGTACCGTCTCCCGATGGTCCTCCAGCACCTTGATGTCATGACATGGGACTTGAACCTGCCAACTGTCTGTAGCAGAGGCAACGGGTCAAGCGCTCCACACCATTGAGCCAAGGCACCTTTGGGCAATCAGTAGATGTCTCCTGGTGCTTTTGAGTTTTTATTTTTTATTCAAGCCTTGAAAAGTTCAAATTACTGCAGCATTGAGCTGTAGGAGGAACAGGACTTGAACATGGAATGTCTGTACTGAAAGCCTGATGATTAGACCACTGCACCATCAGTCAGACACTCTCAGGCAAAGTCTCCTGGTAATTTTGAAGTGATCTTTTGTGCGTTAGCCTTCAGTAAAGTTTAAATAACACAGACTCATATTAATCAGATGTTTCTTAGCGCTGTTGTTGAGGTCTTCTTTTGTATGATAGTGTAACAGCCGGGAATCGAACCCTGGTCTCCCACGTGGAAAGCCAACATCTTAACCACTACGACAATTAGAGTTTTGAGGTAGGCAGGCTGAGGCTGTGAGCCACTGCTAGAATAGCAGTAAATGAAGCTCAATAACTAGCATTACACTTTAGGAAGTGTGGGATTTGAACAACTCTCTGTGCTGAATAGCCCCTACTACACCATCACTCAGTAACATCTGCCTCTTTGTACTGTTGAAGCGATCATTTGTATGTTAGCCTTCAGATAGTAAAGTTGAAAGAATCAAGAGTTGAACATAGACTCACGTTCATCAGAGTGTAACACCCAGTAATCGAACACAGGTCCCCTGCACTGAAGGCCAACATCTTAACCACTAAGCCAAAGCAACTGCCTATGGCTGAGCCATAGGCATTTTTTTCAAATCCTCAAAAATGATGAAAAACGGCGTGCTATAGTATGCCGTACGATATGGGCTATAGCCCATTGTCCAAAATGATAAAAAACGAGGATAATTTTTTTTTATCAAAAATTCAAAAAACGATGGGCTATAACCCATGTTTTTTTTTTTTTTTGTGGAGGAATTGCGGAGTATTGCGGAGGAATTGCAGAGTGTTGCGGAGGAATAATAAATTAAATAAAATTAAATAATAAATTATATATATATATATAGTTCCTCCTACTTTCACTCTGCAGCATGTTTTGGAGAATAACATCCAGAAGAACACAAGAAAGAGATGGAAAGCTGAGGAGACCCTCAGAGAGTATGGTGGTACTGTGATAAGCTGCTGTCTACATGAGCCACAGGTTGTGGGTTCAAGTTCAGCCCACAGCCTCGGACGGCATATTATAGGCTATAGCATGCTGTTTTTCATCATTTTTGAGGATTTGAAAGATAGACGCCTTTATCCAAGGCGCTTTACATAGATTGTGCATTAAGTAAAAGTACTTAGTTACTTTCCACCACTGCATACATCCATGCAGCTGACCTCCCCATTGGTGGATGTGATCCTGGGAGCCGCACCTGTGTTCTGGTCCTCTTGATTGAGCTGAGCAGGACCTAGAAACCTCACCTTCGTTTTCACTGTTCGTGTTCACGCATTTGTGTTTACACAAACACTCAAAGCAGGCCATTCATTATAAATGGCATTTAATGTTTGTGTTAAGACAATGTTTGCGTTTCACACACACCCTCAAAGCTGGACATAATAAAAAAGTAGGAGAAGACGCTTTAAGTGAACTGATGGAAACCACCCAAATGATTGCATGACATGTTTTAATTACGAGAAACAGAAAACAGATTAAAACACATCCAACACAAAATCAAACTTAAAAGTGCTTAATTATTATATTAATTGCTGATTACCTTTTTAATCATGAGAAGTGTACGACTGGACACATATTCACCAATGAGAAAATATCAGCCGATATTACATTGACGTCTGTTGATTGGACCCACTGTGGAATGAAAAAAGAAAAAAAAAAAGATTTGGAGTTCTACTGAGCTGAAATAGACAAGTAAATATGAAATAAATGCTTAAACATGAAGCTATAGGTGTCCACGGAAGTTAACCTTTCAGACCCGTTTTCTCAACGAAACATTACTCTATAAGCCATCTCCAAAACCGGTGGGTCAAACTGAACAACCAATGTCAATTTGAAACTATGATTCCCTGCTTTCATGAGACATGAAAAAATAAATCCAATGGCTTAGTTTTGTCAAGGTGGGTCGTTATGGTTGTTAAGGAGGTATTCCATTTCCATCATGCAACTTAATCAGCGGTTCTCAACCGCGCCTGTGCCTCAGCGCTCAGCAGTTCTTAACATTTCATAATTTTGCCAAGAAGTTTCATGAAAATAAAAGGCAGATACACGTCGCTCTGGAGCCCACTTTGAGAAGGACTGACGTAGGCGAAAAGTGAAAAAAGTGGATTTTGATTATGGACTGTAGTCAGTAGACATTTGTTTCCTTCCACAAACGTTAGCAGTGAACAGTTAAAGACGTAGTGAAATGAAAAATATATTTCTTCACTTTTAGAGCATATCCGTGGTCATCATGTGTATAAACCTTAACAATAGATGTCAAAACAATGGGGACATTTCAATTTGTGTATTTTCTATTTTTATATCAAGTCCATATGAAGCCAATTTTAACAAAAACGTGCTGCGTGATGACGTAACATGGCCCGAAAGAATCTTGATTTAATTTCATCCGTTTGATTCCCATTGCTGCACGTTCCTCCAAACACAGCTGATTTTTATTACAGAATTTAATCTCATTTAAGATGACATCCAGACAGTGTATTATTCATTTTAAACATAATCATCACGCTAAAATATGTAACTGAAAACATTATAGGTTAGAAATAAGCTACATAGTAGCAAACATGCTTTGCTGGCCATCTGTCCCTCACTAAACAGTGTAGTGGAGCTACTAACGTCCCATAGCCTGAAAGGATACGACGCTATGATTGATTCAGAAACGTTTCAGACTGAAAATTAAAAATAAAATGAACGAAGTCCTGGCGTCACTCGCTCATCCCTGGTGTCAAGAAGTAATTTCTCTATGGAGAACATTGGGCCATGTTAAAACCGTCTCATATAAGAACTGTGGTCCAAAAATAAACAAACTGTTTATGGTGAAAATATAACTAATTCGGCAGCGTCAACAAAAAAACACGACCCAGGTAGGATGTGTACATTACATTAGACTTCGGCGCTCTATAACTCTGGTTCCAAAACTTTATAGTGTGAGACCCAAAGAGATTAGACTTTTGCCCGGAACCCTAACTAGTGAAAACAGCATCTTCACTACGTCTTAGCATTTGTTTTCTAATTTATGGAAATTAGGAAAAAAATCTAATTTTGTTTCTAATTCATGAAAATGTTTTGCTTTTATGGGAATGTTTTCTGAAAATGTTTTGAAATAAATGTAGGAAAAACCCATACAAAATGGGTCCACAACCCACAAATGGGTCCCGACCCACTGTTTGTGAAACAGTGCTCTATAAGATGTTCTGTAAACTTGGATTATACTGTATATACAGTCGCAGATGAAGAAGTTCCCATAGCATTTATTGACAGGAAGTGCTGTAGAGTTACAGATATTCAGTGTCTCACTGCATATTCAAAGTGGGTCATTTATCCCATCGAGGGTTTTCACAGGAGTTCGTCACACATAATTCAGGGATTAACGACACAAGCCCGAGAGTTACAGTATAGCCTCGTTCATGATTCTTCGGCACGGTCATAGTGCTAGAGGAGTTTGGGGAAAACCCTTTTTTTTCTGGTTGATCAAAACGTGAAATACACTTTCAGTTCATAATTTGTTATCATCAGTGGTGCAATCAGGAAAGTGATGGCGGGTTCTTTCCAAAAAAACCCTGTCGGCATGACCCAACTCGACAGATGAAATAACTGCATGTTTGCAATGTGCCACATGTCATAACTACCATAATGCCACAAAGCTGGTAATCAACAATAGCGAACTAGCTTCTCCACCGATAAGGTCTAGCATCATTTGAGACAAACACTGTTTTCTTTTTTTTGTTACAAGAGTATCACATAATTTTCCCTCGCCCTTCGGGTCACTGGCATTTGTACGTCACAAAAGTAGCTATAAGTATTGAGCGGAATAAGCATGTATGACTATAGGGTGGCATCGGAGACGAGGCGCGCACAGCAGGATCGTCTGTAAAGAATCAAACAATTAAGCCATTAAGACCTGGAACAACCATTACATTACTGAAAAATCGTGAAAATGTGGCAGAAATCTTTGAATATATATTCCTTAACATTCGGTTTTGCACGGAAATCTTTGCTTCTGGGAAAACAACATATTTTCAGATGGAGTTGGCAGCTGATTGCATATAATTCTTGGGGTCCTTGACATGAAATAGTTTGAGAACCACTGATATACACTGTAGAAACATAGGGTTTTTCAGAAAACTGTCACGATTTAGAAGACAATTTGGAGAATCTGGTTAGAGGTCTTAATGGGTTAACTGTGGACAGGTGAGTTGTGCTGAAGAAGCAAGGGCCACGTACTGTATGTGTCTACTGTTCTTGCCCGAGAGCGAAAAGAGACCAAAACTCAACACACAAACACACACACACGTTTTACATCCCTGCGTCTCGCAGACGGGGAAGTCTGCGTTTATGCATCGGCTGCAACTTCCAGCCAGGCGCGCTTTATTGCCCAAGGGTCCGCAGCACAGCTGGTGGTACTTTGGGGACGGTAAAGCCCGGGGGGTGGGGGGGCATTATTGCCAGATGTTAATCAAACGTCTCCCATCTCGTCCGAAGGTCGTCTGCCTTCTTCTTGGGGGGCGTGGCCGGCTTGGCCATAGTCAAAAGATCGCCGAAGAAGTCCTGAGTTGCCGCCGACGGAGAATCCGCCCCGGTTTTTGGCAGCTTTCTCTGAGCCAGGTTGGGCACGCTGGGCGAGTCCGCCAGGGTGGAGAGGGCGTGGTTGCTGGCAGACAGACGGGGTAGGGAGGCGGCGGCTGCGGGGGGGAAAGCCGACGCGAGTGGCCGAAAGCCAGTGGAGAAAGTTCCCGGGGAGTAGGCCCTATAGAGTTCGGGCAGCGCGGAGGGGGGGTGTGGCCTGGGCGGGCCGTGGAAATATGGCCCGACGGGAGACGCGCCGTAGACTCCGGCGAAGGGATTTGCGGCCACTGTTGGAGAGTAGTGCGTGAGGGGGGAGGTGGTGCGCAGGCCATGGGCGAAGGGGTTGAGTGTCGTCGCGTGGGCGTACGGAGGGAGGCAGGGAAGGCCGGGCAGGTTGGGCCGAGGCGGAAGGCTCGGTTTGGAGGCCGAAGAAGCGGATTCCCCTCCTTCGTATAGGAGGGAAGTGGCGGCGGTGCTCTGCGCAGAGTCGTTGAGAGGGTCCAAAAGGTTCAACAAGTCTAAGTCTTCGTCGTCCTCTGGCCTGGCGGGCTTGAGGAGATCCTCGCCGGGGCTCATCCCCAGCGCTTGCCTAAACTCCTGCCCGCCTGCGGACGTCCGTCCTTCCCGCACGCCCGTGGGCGTGGTGCGGGGCTTCGTCACGTGCGGTGCCAGGATCTTGCCGGGTTCCGGCGTTTTCCTTCCTTGGGGCCGCGGGATGGTGATGTTGCTCTCACCGCCGGACGGATCGGGGTAGACGGGGCCCGGGCCAAAGCTCTCGGTGCCATCAGGCGGCTGTGCCTCCTGCTGTGCCTCTGACGGCGCTCGCTCCCAGCCAGGAGAGGCCCACACAGGCACGGCCATGTCGTCCTGCCCGCTCCACTGCTTGGTGTAGGGGTGGGAGAGCTTGAGCCCGGGCAGCGTGCAGGTGCGTTCGTTGGCAGACAGATCCATGCGCTGCAACACAGGGAACGCAAACAAAACTTGAGCATATATTTGAACATATATTCACAAATAAAAATCGCACCCATGCGAACTGATTGGTGCAGTGTGTGTGTGTGTGTGTGTGTGTGTGTAGTTCTCCTCTCTGGCCTGTGTATGAGTGTGTGTGTGTGTTGTACCTAAAAGTACAAATACACCTCAAAAAGTCAAAACCTGGTGTGTGAACGTGTACAGCTGGTTGGGCTCATTGTTACCTGGTGTGTGAACGTGTACAGCTGGTTGGGCTCGTTACCTGGTGTGTGAACGTGTACAGCTGGTTGGGTGTGCGCAGGTCCTCCAGACTCTTGGCCAGGCTCAGTGGCTGTGTGCCTTCAGGCTCGTCCTGGCAGCTGAACAGCTCCCCCAGCAGACTGACGTTGGAGAGAACGTCGCCCGCGGCGGCCATCGTCGTAGGGCTGGGCGGGGCTGTGTGGTGCTCCGGCCCCTGGCCGCCGCCGCCTTCTGCGGACTCCAACTCCTTCAGGGAGCGGTAGGGTTGAGGCCTGCAGGGGGGTGCCAAAGAGGTTGTTGTTTAGTGTCGCGGCTGGCTGCAAGTCGCGACTCGCACAGTGTGGAGTGTTGAATGTAATGCTAGTTTACAGTACAGGCATTGAACTGGAGTCTGACCCATGCCAGATTTTTGAAAAATAAAATAAAATAAATTTGAAAAACGTCCAATTTTATTTAGGTTTCTATCAGAAAAAAAGTTAACTTATAAGGAAACAAATAAACAAAATAGGCAAAAATAAAAATAAAAAAGTATATATGGGAGCCTCAATAACCTAGCCTCGCTCCAGCCCTGAATCGCTACCATTAAAAAAGATTTCCTGGCGATTCAGGTCTGGTGACGCAGCCTACGGCGGCATCAGTCTCAATCGAAAATCTGATCGCAGCAGCTGATTTGGCTGATCAGCGATCAGCCCCATCACTCAACAGCGTCAAACAACAAACATGGCTGCCCCCACTGCGGTGACTCGCGACCGTATCATTCTGGCTATTAAATCGACCTAAGATAAATAGTTTCTTTACAGAAACGACAGGTTATATAAACATCATCATCAACATATTTTACCGCTTTTGTTTACATTCTAGTAGCGCTCATTGACTGTGTTTGTTTGGGTAGCAACCGGGTTAGCCATAGCCACATGATTGACAACAACGTCATCTGCTTTCCTACTATTCTGATTGAAAAGACTGCCGCTTTGACAATGCCAATTCCAGAAACTGCTGCCTTGGGGAGGGGCTTATAGTCTGAAATTTTATTTCGTTTCACTTAATTATTCAGGCTATGAATAATCCCTTTTGGGGTTGTTATTGCCATGTACAGTATATAGCAACATATTATTTTTGTAATTTCTAAATGCATATTTAAAGTTTTTCTAAAAACTCAGGTAAGGATTTAGAAGGCATTTTTAGAATCGGCCTCATGCTGCATTCACATGGGATCAAGCAGACCGCAGACGGCAAACCGGAAGTAATTTTAGTGCAGCAGGTGGTTCCGTTTGCCGTCTACCGCCTGATCCCATGTGAATGCAGCATCAGGTCTAAATGGGTTGGTTAACGTCTAGTCAGTGCTTTGTCACCTGAGGGCAGTCAGGTGAAGCTTTGTCAGGTGAGGGCAGTCACCTCTAATAATGCACACAAACCAACTGAAGGAAAATGTGAGAAACGGAAAGAATGATTGAACGATCAGGTGTCCAATCAGAGAAGTGCATGAAGCCAAACGTATACTCCGTCTCGTGTCGTAAACAGCCGCGCCCTAGCGAGTCCACGACACGGCGCCATGAACTCGCTAGGGCGGCTGCTTTCGCCGCACGACTCGAGTATGTCGTCTGGCTTACAGGGGAGACCATTCGAAGGAAGAGAAGAGAAAGGTTTCGTTAAAGCCCGAGGCGGACTGGTCGTCGCGCTGCAGCTCGTCCTCTGACGAATCCTCCGACAGAAAGACTGTGTAGTGACGCGTAGGGCGGCCACAGCTAGAACAGACGACAGAAGAAGAAGAAGAAGAAGAAGAAAGGGAAAAGAAGAAAGCAAAATCTGGAGCGTTTATATGTAGGTAGGGTAAGACTTTATTTTTAGCATGTAACGTTTCCCTGTGTTTTCATAACAAAACAATACATAGTTAGTTAGTTTTTTACAGTGGTTAAAAGACAAGATTTTGGTTTGGCTGCACGCTGAAAACAGCTGAAATCTATGCCAACATGGGTCATTTTAGTCGGCGGCCAAATACATATAATTGGGCCTCGACATGAAAATGTTTGAGCACCACTGATGTAGCAACATAGGTTTTTCATAAAACTGGTATGATTTAGAGATTTTTAGAATCGGCCTCAGGTCTTAATGGGTTTAAGTGGTGGTGTGTTAACATAAAGGTCTGGGTTGCTGCCCAGGCCCACACTGTATATATAATATAATATAGTGTTAATAACATACAGGTTGCCGCCTAGGCCTACGTTGTATTATAATATATTAGTGTTAATAACCAGGCCTAGTACATTGAATATATAATTATATATTATAGTGATAATAACGTACAGGTCGGGGGTGGCGTCCAGGCCTACATTGCTAGACGGTCTCTTCATCATCAGGGGCCTGGGGGGCCGCGCCTGTGGAGGAAATCAAATCAAATGTATTCATATAGCATGTGGAAACAACTCACGTTGTACCAACGTGCTTCACGGGTCATAAAAAAACCCCAGCAAAACAAGAAAGTCAATGATAAAACAACACACAAATATAGGAACATCTAAAAATACAATACAATACAAAAACAAAAATACGGAGCGCATTAAAGACGTAGTGAAATGAAAAATAAGTTAGATTTTTTTCCACACATTATAAACCATTTCCATGGTCATCATAGGGCAACAACTATGCAAAAAAAATGGGATCATTTCCATTTTTGTGTATTTTTATATGAAAAGTACATCAAAATCCAATTTGAATTACTTCCTTTGAACAAAAAATGTGATGCGTGATGATGTGTCGAGGCGTGCATGAATAAAAAGGAATCTTGATTTCCCATTGCTGTGCAGACACCGTTGATTTTGATGACAGAACTTTTTATTTTTAAGTGGTGCAACCACTTCCTTACACAGCTTTGTTAAGTGGTGCAACCACTTCCTTACGCAGCTTTGTGTGTCTGTGGGTGGCTGGCTGGCTGGCTGTGTCCATCCCTGGCTGTGTCCGAGCACGAAAATAGCGGTTGTTTAAAAAAACACTCCTTGGGCTAAGAGCGGCCATAGCCACTTTTAGCTCATCACATTTGTCAAGACGGCAATGGCCATTTTTAGGCCAAGGAGTGTTTTTTTTGCAAAAATAATACTTGGAATGGATTCAGCATCATGAAACCCCCCCTAGTTTGACATGTCACGTGCTACTTAAAGCATGATAACATTTTGATGTTTTTGCCTTATACAGGATGCTAAATTGCTCAACATGCAACTTTTAACATCTCAACTTCTAAGCCTATAGATGACATTTGAATCATAAAAGTTTATACTAACCACCATTTCTGGGTTCATGAACATTCCAGTAGAGTAGACTATACAAGTAAGACGCGCAAACGCGGGAAGCGAACGCAGCTCGTGTGTGTGTGGTTGTGTGTGTGTGTGTGTGTGTGTGTGTGTGTGTGTGCTACAGCTGCGCCCTGTGTGTGTGTGTGTGTGTGTGTGTGTGTGTGTGTGTGTGTGTGCTACAGCTGCGCCCTCTGGTGGCGGGCGGGTGGTGTAACAGCGGGACAGACACACACACACACATACACAGACATTCAGCCCTTGCTGTCATAGTAAGTGGCTCACTGCGTTCGCAACCAGTATAGGCTCTCCGATGCGGGCGGGCATGGTTCTGCCTACCTGTCCAGTAGGTGGTGTGGTTCTGCCTACCTGTCCAAAGTGCACGGTGACGGGCCTGCGGTGGTCCAGGGTGCTCCACACTCCCTCTCTCTGCTCTGCGCCAGACGAGCCGTCGTGTTCGATGGCCGCCACGCCCGCAGTGGTGTAGCCGTTCTCTGCTTGCTCCTGGAGAGGTCACAGGGTCCACTTTATGTCAGATATTTGTTGTCGTTATTGGAACAACCTTTAACCCTAGAACACTAAACAAATACTTCTCATCAAAGTACAGCAATACATGAGGTATTGTTCTTGAATATTTCATCAAGGCTTTTCACAAAATAAAGAAAATAAAATAGATATCATGCCCCTATCATAGGGGGGCAGAATAATGGAGCTGTGAACTTCTCCTTAAAAATAAAATAATAAAACAGGGAAAGGGATTTTTCTCTATCACTCTATCACTAAAAGTAAACACGGGTGAAATTCTGACTGTAGAAAAAATAAATCAGACCCGTCTGAACTTCTGAAGTGAGTGGTACTGTACTGTACTGTACTGTACTGTACTGAAAAGTGAGAGCGAGAAGCGAGGGCCTCGCTTCGAGGCTCTTGCTTGCCGTGTGTGTGTGTGTCTGTCGTGGCTCTCACGACAGACACAGACAGACTCTGCCCTAATTTGGGGTTGCCCATCTAGTCTGTGTCAGAATTATTCAGATCTCATCTGGCCATCATGGAAATCATTAATATATTGAAAATAAACCCACATGCCCACAGACAGTAATTGTCCATAAAAAATACCAGTAACATGCCGTTCGGAGCGCTAGTCCAACCAAGTAAACACTTTGAAATGACTTTAAACATGGAACCCCCACAGCATTAGCTGAGTAGTTCAGGTGTAATCTCAGCTCGGCCCGCTGTGCGCACCAAGCAACATGCTCCTCTAAGAACTAGACCAAAAACGTTATGTGCGGGTTTATGTTGGGATAAATTATGTGGGTCCAGCAACCGAACTGAACACATGAAGAGCTGTTAAGAATATGAACTTGAACATGGGTTAATTTTTTTGTGCTTCTGTACAGTATTTTGAGAGAGAGAGAGTTGTATACCTTCTGCTTGAGTCTGCTCCTGACTTCCTTGATGCCCATTTTAGCGTGGTCCTTCGCCTAGATATCATGGATAGAGAATGATGCAACAATTAGAAGTATACTCTCAGCTTGTACATCTGTCATTTTTGAACATTTTTGAATCGGAATCGGCCTCAGGTCTTAACCCATTCTGGGAGGGAACCCCCTTTGGTGTTTTAACCCATTCAGTATGGGAACCCCTTTTGGTGTTTTAAGCATTACGTTATGCTTTAGCTATTGAAAAATAGCAGATCTACAAGCTAGCGCACCGAGTGCCGCGCTACGAGCTTGTAGGTCTGCTATTTTTGAAAAATCGTGAAAATGTGTCACAAATCTATGAATATATATTATTTCAGAGCTAAACGTTTTTAACTCAAATCTTTGCTTCTGGGAACAACATATTTTCAGATGGGGGTCGGCGGCCAATGTCATATATGGGGTCCTTGACATGAATACGTTTGAGAACCACTAACATAGGGTTTTTCAGAAAACTGTTAGAAGGCTTTTTTTTCGACGTCAGGCCTAAATGGGTTAAGTATTATGTTATACTTTAACTAATGAAAAATAGCAGATCTACAAGCTCATAGCACGGCACTGAGTGCCGCGCTACAACCTTGTAGATCTGCTATTTTTGCAAAATCATGAAAATGTGGTGCAAATCTTTGAATATATTATATTCTTTCAGAGTGAACGTTTTTAACTCAAATATTTGCTTCTGGGAGGACCCTGGAACAACATATTTTCAGATGGGGGTCGGCGGCCATTTTCATATATTTTTGGGGTTCTTCGCCCTCAAAATGTATGAGAACCACTGACATAGAAGCATAGGTTTTTCAGAAAACTGTATACTATATTTCTAAAACTATGAAACATCTCAAAGATTCCTTTTCAGGCATGTCCACCGTAAGATGAACCTAAGTAGGCTAGAATGGGGTTGCTAGGTGTAAGTATGTAGGACTAGTAGGATGCCAAAGTTTGTGCTATTGCCATAGAGCAGGGTTCCCCAATAAATTTTCCTCAAGGGCCATATTTTGACTATAGGGTACCAGGCTGGGGGCCGAGTCGGCACGGTCTTGCCCTTGCCCTGAAAATGTATTCTCAGGGCAAGACCCCATTTGAAAATGACCCCCAGTTTGACATGCAGAGGCTACTGACCCCCATTTAATGCCATTTATATCTGGGACCCCCCCAAAAAATAAAAATAAAATAAAAAAATAAACAATTTTTCTTTTCTTTAAAAAAAAAAAATCTTCCAGGGACCACAAGGTGGCGCTCCGTGGGCCGCAGATTGCCCGCGGGCCGCTAATTGGGGAACCCTGCCATAGAGAATGCATTGGGCATAATTAGACCAAAAAATGCTCAGTGGTTTTTGACCATGGACTATATAGCCCATATCGTACGGCATACTATAGCACGCCGTTTTTCATCATTTTGCTAATTTCCCACTGAGCAATAGCCGGCTATTAGACGTGCGTCTAAAAATGGGATACAAAACGTCTAAAAATGAAAGTTTTTTAGACGTCTATTTTTAGACGTTTTTTATCCCATTTTTAGACGGCCCTTTAGACGAATATTAGACGTCTATTAGACCAAAAAATGCTCAGTGGGTTTTGACCATGGACTAGCCCATATCGTACGGCATACTATAGCACACCGTTTTTCATCATTTTTGAGGATTTGAAAAAAAAATGTCGTATTTGTAGAATTGAGCTCAGGTCTAAATGTGTCAAAACGGTTGACTTATCCTCTAACTGCAAAGTGTTTATGCCACATTCTGTCAAGACATTCCTTGCAGGAGATACATTTTAAAAGTGCTGGCGTTTGGAAGCACTCGTTGGATATCACTCAACAGCCCTGAGTAACTACCTGTTTTTAATTTGCACATAATGCAGTACAGGCAGCAGGACTTTGCTTTGCCTGAAAGCGAGCGTTTCCAAAACAAAAATGACAAATGCTAAATAGGCAAAATATGTGAGATTTCATGCAGTGAAATATGTGGGAAGTTGCAATATATGCAGGAAGTTTGCACGATTATGTGCCCATTTAGAAGCATTTTTGGAGGGTCTACATACAAGATGGTCGCCGTGTGCATACTGCATATATAGTCTATAGGTAGCAGTCAAAGGTCAATTGCTTACAAACTTGTAGACGGTCTTCATGGCAGGGTTGGCCCTGGTCCTCATGGTGTTAAAGATGGCCCCGCCCCCTTTCTGTCACACAACACATCACAGACATCATCAACGTGTCGTTATAGACCCCATGGCAAGTCATTTGGGATCAACATAAGTAGGAAGACGTATTGCGTTATTTAGCCTGGAGTTGCCCTTTAATTACAATTCAGGCATTTAGCAGACGCTCTTAATCCAGAGCAATTTACATTAAGCAAGAACAAAAGAGGTGCAGTACTTAACCCTTGACCATGACATAGCTACAATACGTGTACTGAGCAATGCATTAAAGTTGGACTATCTGTTAGTTACAGCAATATGAACCATGCGTCTCACCTTGACAGTTAGCAGCCACTGGTGGTAGATCTTGTCACTACCTGTGGAATGGACAGAGGATTTAGATCTGGTCACTACCTGTGGAACGGACAGAGGATTTAGATCTGGTCACTACCTGTGGAATGGACAGAGGATTTAGATCTGGTCACTACCTGTGGAACGGACAGAGGATTTAGATCTGGTCACTACCTGTGGAACAGACAGAGGATTTAGATCTTGTCACTACCTGTGGAACGGACAGAGGATTTGTGTGACTGGATGGGTGGAAAAGATCAAAGGTCAAGAAGACAGATTACTCTGATCAGGTTTTGTGGGACCGATCCCGATCGCGTTTTTCTCCCAATCGGCCGATAGCAATCTTGTGCGTAAGGGGAAAGATTTAATATTTCAAAATTATCATATTATGTCAAAACTGTTCCTGAGTGTGTGGCAAGGAAGGGGAGAATGTTTAAGCCTGTCACAAAGATGCAAAACTATATTATACTATATAACTGAAAATCAGCCAATCACCGATCGGAGCACCTCAAATTATTATTGCAGTTTTTGTTGCCAACATTGGATTAAAGCTAAATAAAATCTACAGTATACTGCCAACCAGCTGAAGAAATCACAGACCGAGGCCTAAACATTTGCTTTCATAAAATATCCCAGGATTTTATGGAAGATGCTTCTGCACATATTCATAGTTTGACCACTTCAAATTCTCCAATATCAAAATAATAACGGAAAGTATTATCTACAAGATCTACAAGCTCTCAGTGAGTCTGAGACGCATTGAGAGCTTGTAAATCATGCTTCTTCTAATATATGTGCTAATATATGTGCTAATATTGGAATATTTTCCTAATTGTACTTTGGCAAAGTGTTTAAATGAGGGAAATAAAAATGGTACCATTCAATTCATGTTTTCCTTTTCCTTTCTATTGTCACAATAGCTCACAATGCGTCACAATGCGACACAATGTGAGCTTGTAGATCAGCTATTTTCACAAGATTTGTATACATTTGAAAACTTGAAATGGGACAGTCTGCATAATGAGTACTTTCACTTTTGGTACATTATGTATGTTATGTACATTTTGATGTCAATACTTTTGTACCTTTCCTCAAGTACATTTTGAATTCCAGAATTTTTCAGGTAAGGAAAGTATTTCTACATTGCAGTATTGATACTTTTTAAGTAAAACGTGCAAGTACTTTCCCACCACTGCACACCAATATGTGTGATGAGCTCACCGGCGTATTCGCCCATGTTGATCTCCTCTTCGAACACGTCACTGAAGCCCTCCCCCGAGTTCAGCAGGTCCAAACGACCATCTACAAACTGTAGTGTACAGGACAGGAGCAGAAGAGTCAGAACACTCATGAATCTCATTCATAGATTACAGATAAGAGAAGAACAAGGGGGGAGGGAGAGCAGCAGGTACAGTATGTACACAAGGTTACACATTAATCCACAGAACTAGCATCATTTGTATATTGTTGACCTATTTCTAACATATAAAACAACTGTTGTTCAACTTAGAACCCTCTGTCACATGGAACTATGTTTTGTGTCAAGTATCACTATGCCGGCATCAGCAAAGAAGCGGCAACGCATCAGGAGGTCCACAAGGCAGCCGGTATGTACATGAGTTTAGACATGAGAGGTACAAGAAGTGCCAACACATCGATAGCAGTGTTCATTTCGTTGTGAGCTTGTAGATCGGCTATTTTCAGCACGTGCGTGTGTGCGTGCGTGTACCTGTTTGAACAGCTGCAGCTGAATGGCGTTGTGTAGAAACTGTCTCATGGTGTTGGATCGATGGTTCATGAACGTCTCCTCATTGAACGTGATTGGCTCTCCCTAAACGCAAAGGAAAGCACATTGGCTGAGAGGGAGTGGTTGGGTCCTGGGGTCATTAAACATGATTGGCTCTCCCTAAACGCAAAGGAAACCACATTGGCTGAGAGGGAGTGATTGGTCCTGGGGTCAGCGGTGTTGGAAAAGTTAAAGTTAAAAAACGGAAATATAACCTATTACCAATTATTTTTTTGGTAATATTATTACATCGTGCATTTGAAATGCTAAAATATAACACACATAAAATCCCCAGGAAAGTGTTTGTGTCCTAAACATCATTCAAATAAAATCTGGTTGCAAAAGGGGTGAAGTGTCCCTTTAAGTTTTCAAATTTATTAAAGAATATGTTCGAAATGTATATAGGGCTGAAGTGGCTAATGTATGTTTTGTAATAATAATCAAAATCTACAAAGTAACTAAAGTTTACTAATTAATGTAGTGGAGTATTCGAAGTTGGAAGTATTCAAAGTTGGAATTACTCAAGGAAAGTACAAATACAGTACCTCAAAATTATACTTAAGTACAGTACTTAAGTAAATGTTCCACCACTGTCTATATGGTAGTCTTTGATGTACTTACCGGTTCGATCTGCAGTGCGTTCCTATAGCTTCCAAACAGAGACGCCTGGCTCTTCAGGAAAGCCCTGGCCACGCCTTCCCCCGTCGTTATGGAAACCTTCTTCAGGCGGTTCTTTAACGATGATATCTGGACACGACAGACACATACAAACACTCCTTTACACTCAACACAGTCAGCCACATACAAACACTCCTTTACACTCAACACAGTCACACATACAAACACTCCTTTACACTCAACAGTCAGCCACATACAAACACTCCTTTACACTCAACACAGTCAGCCACATACAAACACTCCTTTACACTCAACAGTCAGCCACATACAAACACTCCTTTACACTCAACAGTCAGCCACATACAAATACTCCTTTACACTCAACACAGTCAGCCACATACAAACACTCCTTTACACTCAACACAGTCACACATACAAATACTCCTTTACACTCAACACAGTCACACATACAAATACTCCTTTACACTCAACACAGTCACACATACAAATACTCCTTTACACTCAACACAGTCACACATACAAATACTCCTTTACACTCAACACAGTCAGCCACATACAAATACTCCTTTACACTCAGTCACACATACAAACACTCCTTTACACTCAACACAGTCAGCCACATACAAATACTCCTTTACACTCAACACAGTCACACATACAAACACTCCTTTACACTCAACAGTCAGCCACATACAAACACTCCTTTACACTCAACAGTCAGCCACATACAAATACTCCTTTACACTCAACACAGTCAGCCACATACAAACACTCCTTTACACTCAACACAGTCACACATACAAATACTCCTTTACACTCAACACAGTCACACATACAAATACTCCTTTACACTCAACACAGTCACACATACAAATACTCCTTTACACTCAACACAGTCACACATACAAATACTCCTTTACACTCAACACAGTCAGCCACATACAAACACTCATTTACACTCAACACAGTCACACATACAAACACTCCTTTACACTCAACACAGTCACACATACAAATACTCCTTTACACTCAACACAGTCAGCCACATACAAACACTCCTTTACACTCAACACAGTCACACATACAAATACTCCTTTACACTCAACAGTCACACATACAAATACTCCTTTACACTCAACACAGTCACACATACAAATACTCCTTTACACTCAACACAGTCACACATACAAACACTCCTTTACACTCAACACAGCCAGCTACATACAAACACTCCTTTACACTCAACACAGTCACACATACAAACACTCCTTTACACTCAACACAGTCACACATACAAACACTCCTTTACACTCAACACAGCCAGCTACATACAAACACTCCTTTACACTCAACACAGTCACACATACAAATACTCCTTTACACTCAACAGTCAGCCACATACTAATACTCCTTTACACACTCAACACAACGGCCAAAATAAATCACGTGACATCATCAGGGATGGAGATCCCTGGTGTCATCAACATTAAGCCCATATATGGGAATGCCCGTATATGGAGAATTGGAGATCCCTGATGTCATCAATATTGGCCAGGAACTCTACATCTGACCTCAAACCCTCAGATCTCCATTATGAAGCTGACCTGTTCTGACATTCCATATGTTGATACTTCCCCATCCGTCTTTCCTCTTCGATGTTTCCCTTTTGACACCTGTCCATTCAAACTCTACACGGGCCAGCCCCAAAGCCATTAGTGCAGTCGCGCCCGGCAGCTGGTGAAAAAGGTCCGGCCCTACCTGGGCCCTCATCAAACCCTGTACACTCAAGACACTGCCCCCGCTGCCACCCTTAGATCTCCATATATGGAGCTGACTTGTTCTGACATTCCATATGCTTATCTGACCTCATCAAATCCTGTACACTCAAGACACGCTCCATACATGGCCAGTACAGAATTCAGTCCATATGTTGATCTGACCCCAGTCTGCCGTCACCCAGGCGGATACGTGCATGCGACTTCCCTCTGTAGGGCGAGGTCACTTCTCACCCTCAGGGCGTCTTACTGGTATTAAGGCGAACAACGCGAACGAAGCGAAGCGCCTGGAATCTTTGCCCCGGTAAGAAAATCCAACTGAAGCGACCTTTGCGTCCCCCAGACTGCACGCATCGCGTCCTGACAGCTAATCAGCGTTGATGTTGTTCGGAAAACCCCCGGAAATGTTTAAAATAAATTGTTTTATTCATTCAGTTCCAACTGAACTGACCGCCGGGATTCAGCAATGGTGGAAAAAAACAATATACAAACCCTTTGCAAAGACATAGGAACTAGTTTTTTTACCAACGCTGACCTGCGCGACCAAAGTGAAGTGATTGAACTGGAAACAAATGTATATGTTCAGGTTTGAATGCACGTTAATACAGAGACACGCTCTGTGTTATCACAGCGTGCACGTGCACATGCACACACACTCACAGTGGTGTGCGTAGTACACCACATATACCGTCTGGCATATAGTACCGTCTGCTAACCATTTCATCCATTGATCACGTGTGAGCATAATGGTCTTACAAGTATGCATGTCGTGCAGGGTGTAGCGTATAGCCTAATACGTGTGCATGTCACGCACAGAATAATTATGGTATACCGTCTGAAAAAAACTATAGGCTACAGCACTGCGCACACACACAAACACACACACAAACAATAGTATGGCAACGGACAGTCATTTCACAAGCATCATGATCCTACCACGTCGCTGGGCAGCGTCTGGAGGTCTTCAAAGGGGGTCTCCAGTGTGTTGGTGTCTACGTTGAGGACCACCACATCATCCAGAGCCATCCCTCTCACCTTCTGTACACATGAGCACACACTGAATGTTAATAACATTTCTAAAACGGGTAGTCCCAATACTTGATTCTGATTGGCTGGTTACCGTCACGTGACCGGTGTAAATTCCACCGATAACCCACTCCTTCAATCACTTTATATCATTCGCAGGTGATTCCACATCTCTGTAGCAGTACTGGGGAAGGGGAGGGCTTGATTGCTTTACAAACACATGCCATGCGGGCGTGTAAGCACCGCCCGGCTCATACGACACGGGCAGACGTGAAGGCGTGTTGTGAGTTGATTTGGAGCAGCTACATGCATCGTTGCGTCTTTGCAACGTCATGCCGCTGGCTTCCTTTGATAATGAATGGTAGACTGCATCTTTTACATTTGCCCGTGTGAACTGTGAACACATCGTAAGACCAAAAGCAGGGAGATGATCTCTGTTTAATCTGTTCCCAAACTCATTTACTGCGTTTATTTTTGAAGACCCCAAATTAACGACCCCTGACTAATTGTAGCCGAGATCTTTTCACAAGTCACGTTAATATTATAACTGCAAGGCAGGGACGCTTTAGTTATGTACTGTGAACTCAACAATAAGGCTAAAGTTTTGGGTCTGAGAGGCATGAAATGGTGGTCCGTGGCTCAAATTCCCAATAAATAATGGACCTTGATATGAAAAGAGTTGAAGACCCTTTTGACGGCAAAATTCCATTTAGTTTTAGTCACATTCTAGTCATCTGAATTTTGTTATTGTTGGTCTAGCTTTAGTTGACTAAATATCATAAGATTTTAGTAGACATCTACAGTTGATTTAGTCTTCACCTGCCCCTTACACAGACCGCCCTAAGAGGCCGGCCTCTTTGACCTGGGACCAGAGATGCGGGCGTGGCTCCACGACACCGAGTTGGACCTCTAACGTTACATGAAAGAAGAAGAATTCGACAAAAAATTATTTTGTCGGTGCCTTGATGGAGTTGTAATGGTTGATGTTACACTTGGTTGCATGCTGAAAATAGCAGATCTACAAGCTCACTACGTGTCACAGCGTGTACACAGTAGCTTGCAGATCTGCTATTTTCCAAGCACAACCTAACATAAAATGGCTTGTCTTGTACTTCTACTACTGGATCTCTTATCCACTAGTCCCTGCCTAATATTGTAGTCTAGTTTGTATTTGTTGACTAAATTGTCTTGGTTTTAGTCATCATAGCTTAGTTTTTATTACATTTTCGTCAGTGAAAAAAGGTAGTCGGCTAATATTTTTCGTCTTAGTTTTCAACACTGCAGCATTGTGACGTGCAAAGAAACGAAGAGATGCTGGATTAAACGAGAGAGAAAACAAGCGATAGCATTTCACACCTGTGTCACACGTTGAAAATCAAAGACACATACCTCCATTAGGCTGGAATGCACTCCAATAAGGTAGGGCATCGGAGCACTGAAACACACACACACACACACACACACACACACACACACACACACACACACATTCATTCATAAATAATTATGAAGTTAAATATGTATAGTTATGCGTTTGTTTAGACGGGACAGTGCATATTCATGACCACCACCCATAAAATGCCTGTGTAAAATACAGCGGATTTAGCAAGAATGCTGATTTCCATCCATATGCCTTGTACAGAAAACAAGCAGCATTAACAAAAAAAAGAGATTAGTTTTGCCCTAAAATTCACACTCAAGAAAACTGTAAAAAAAAAAAAAAAAAAAAACATTTTAGCCGAATTAAAATGTTCAGAGCACAATTCAAATGTATTAAGACCCGTGTCCGTCTGGGATCCCTAGACCCGTACTGAATCCGGTGCTTACTTAATGCTAACATCACTGTGGTGTTCAGATAAGCCATGAGTGTCACAGACGATAATAAAGTGGAGTTGAGTGGAGTGGAGTAAGGGCGGAGTGGGTTTTAAAATGTGTCATGGGGGGGGGGGGGGGGGGGGGGGGAATCAACAGGAGTGAATGCGGAGCAGAATAAAAGCCGTCTGGAGCGAAGAGCGCTCCACTCCACTCTTATGCTCTGGTGTGTCAGTCCCCCTCCTGCTTGGCTGCTCCGCCCACCCTCCCACCCTGACAGAGTACTCACAGACGAGCTGCGTAGCGCACGTTCTGCTCTGTGTTGCAGAATGTATGATACAAATGAATCCAGGAAAATATTTTTAGTTATTTTCTAAAGTGTATTATTGATTAGTGATTTGCGATTTAAGGAATTCACTTTTATGGTACTGGATTTTGGATTTTCAGGAGCCGTAATCATTGTAATCCTCCAGATTAATCATTAAACAAAATTAAGTTATGTGCCGTGATTCTAAAACATATAAAAGTTTCACTTTTTACTAGTGCTGCACAATTCATGCTCAAATGTGAATCTCGATTTCCGCCACAAGAATTGAGATCACAATTCTCACAAGATTCACATTTTTTCCATGAAAATATTAATATTTATTGTCTTTAGTCTGTAGTTGCTGAACACATTCAAATTGTAGCACCTGGAGCAAACTACTGTGGCTTTAAACAGACAACATGAAAGGGCTCGACTAGTCTCTCTCTTGTAGCAAAAACATACAGTAAAACAGTAACTAAAATGAACACGACAGCCAAATAGTGGCTGCAGGATTCTTGCTAAAATGTATAAATGAGATTGCATAGGTCTGAATCTAGATTGCTAGATCTTTTATTTATTTATTGTGCAGCACTACTTGTTTTAACAATATTCAAATATTCATAGTATAGTCATTGTAGGCGAACATTTGCAGGCATGTCCAAAAAAAAAAAAAGAAGCTCAAAGAAGACAAGCTGTGACATGGCATCTTTGTAAAACACTCACCAGCAGTAATCTACGAGATGCTGCGGTAGGACAGGGATGTACACATGTTGCCAGAACATGGGATACAACATGGCTGCTGATCCGTGGACACACGCCGTTAACTGTGTAGAGACAGGAAGAACGTATACAGCCAGGTATGTGCAGAGCAGCTAAATACTGATGAACTAACTCATCGCAGGGTCTTTCAACGTTGTGCAGGCCAAGGACCCCTTAGATGAGAGGGAGATGAAGCAATAGAGCCAATGCTACAACTTGTGTTGGATTCATGTTGATGTGTATTCTCAGTTAACCACTTAGCCTTAATTAAACCCCAACATTGTGAGCTTGTTGATCAGTTATTTTTTGGCTAATGTTTATTTATTTATTTATTTATTTAATACTTTTTATCCCACGATTTTGTAACCCATTTTTCACCCCTGTGTCAATTATCTAATGTGATCCTGGGCTCTACACACCCTCCGCCAACCTGGGGAGAGCAACGGACTTGAACTCATGCTTCCTTCATGCCTGAGTGTCCAAGTTGCTCCTTTACACCTGACAGGGGGGAGTTTCCCTGGTTGGACGTAGCGCGTGGAAGGAACACGTTATTCCAACCAGTTCCTTTCCCCTCCATCAGGCGCCCCGGCTGGCCAGGGGAAGGCAGTTTAAAGACCAGGATTACTGCATGTTTTTTGTGAGGGTACCTACCCTAGGGGACACGGGGAGAACATGCAAATTCCACACAGAAAGGCCCTTTCGACAACCCCGCCTTCGGGTATGGGCACTGATGACGCGGAGGAGGAAACACGCCGCCAGCACCCACAGCGTCCCGAGCGGGAATCAAACCCAGGACCTTCTAGCTGTGAGACAACAGCACTACCAACTGTGCCACCGTGCCCCCCATGTTTTGGCTAATGTTTAAAAAAAAATCACACCCGTGTGAGTGGTGCAACTCCCCTCTCCCCCCCCCCCCCCCCCCCTTCCTCTCTCTCTCTCTCTCTCTCTCTCTCATTAGCAGGCAACAGTCCTCTCTCTGTTTCTGGCACAGCAGCCAACAGCGCCCCCTACTGGTTCTCATACCAGTGGTGCTCACACATACGTGAACGTCACATACATAGGTGAACGTCACGGACATTGCTGTTCCTTGGAGTGGTTGCACCACTCAAAAAAAGAGAAAAAACACACAGACACGGGTCCCGGACCTACTGTTGAAGACCCCTGAACTAACTGTTATAAGGCACACAAAAAATGCAATGAAACTTCTCATCAGAGACCGTGGTTGACACGAGGGGTGAAGATTTAACCCATTGTGGGCGGGAACCCCTTTTGTTGTTAGCACTATGTTATGCTTTAGCTATTAAAAAATAGCAGATCTACAAGCTCATAGCGTGCCACCGAGTGGCACGCTACGAGCTTGTAGGTCTGCTATTTTTGAAAAATTGAAGAACGACTGACATAGAAACATAGCTTTTTCAGAAAACTGTCAGGATGTAGAAGACATTTTTAGAATCTGGTCAAAATGGATTAAAGAACGCAGGGAGAGGGATAGAATGAACGCACAACACAGAGCAAGAAGTGAAGAGAAAGGGAACGGAGGGAACAACAGCAGTAGAAACAGACAAAAGGATGTGTGTCTTCTACTTACAGTGCTTAGTTTGCTACAGCAGATGAGGATTCGACGCTCAAAAAGCATACTAGCGTACAGATGGAGCATGTTATTGACATCTACCGCTACAAAATACTCTGTTAGGTTTCTCTGCAAGGGAACAGACACACAACAAGAGGAGACACGTTAGATGCGACCTGACAGTAGACCACGTCCAGTGATAAATCAGCTGACATTTTGGCTGATAATATTTAGGTAGGGCAAGTGATTTTATTTGGTTAAAGTAAGTGTTACAAAGCTCTATATTGTGACAGTAGAGTGTTTGTTCAATAACAGGAGTCGCCATGTCTCTCCAGCTTTGTATTAAATGCATTTTCAGGTCGGGATACCAATTTTATGTTATAGAGAACACGGTCAGGATACAGATTAAACGAGTGGAACAGGACACAAATAAATGAGCAGACACAATTGGAACCAGAACACTACAAATTAAGCTGATAAATGGTTACTCTCTCGTGATTGGCTGAAATATCGTCACCTACTGTACCTGAAGATGTATTTTCTGTTTATTAAAGAGCAAAGAGCTGGAGAGACAGGGGGACCCCTATTACTGAGCAAACACTATCTTTCTATAGCAATGATTACTGAATAGAATATAATGATTTAACCTTTTAACAAAATACTTTTGGTTTCAACCCAAAAATATCACTTACCCTACCTTTAATACATGTCAAATTGATTGATACGATAGCAATATTGCAATGCAAGTTTCCAGTAGGGTTTAGCTTACGCCTGCCGATGCAGACTTAAAAGAAATAACACATTGTTATTGTCTAACCCCAGTAACCACCTAGTAAAATTTGCGAGGACCAATTGAAGTGCTCCTTTAACCCACTTGAACCATATTATCCTTAGTTGACCGGTGTCCCCCAGGGCTCTATACTAGGCCCCCTCCTGTTTTCGTTCTACACTAGATATGATTGTCAAAAATATCTGATGTACAAGCTCAAAACGTGCCGTGTTCTGAGCTCAACCCGCCGTGTTGTGAGCTTATAGATCAGCTGTCATTGCAAAATGTTCGCCCCAATATAGGGATGCTAGGGTTCATGTTAATGACACAAAGAGGGACAGACACAGACGACTATACTCACATTTTCGGGAATGCTGGGCAGTTCTCTGATGTTAGGCACAGTGAAACAGGTATACTGCAAGGGAACAGGCACAGTGACATTCATGTATTTTAAAGTGTGCGTTGGGGAAAACATTAACGCGTATGATGTCAGGACGTCCACACACGTCTTATCAAATAAAACCACAGGGTTGTTGGGACATGTGGGAACGTTTTCAGGTGTGCCTTAAATGATAGTAAAGCACATTCTCTCGTTAGCTCTCCCCTTGGTTACCATTTCTGTATTTTGGACGGCGGTATCCTAGGGTCCGTCGAAAGTTAATCCACTCTCCATAGGATGCAGCTGTACCACTGTCTGCTCATGGACACATCTAGTGTCGCTTGAGTGTTGATGATTCAAAGATGCATAAAGTAGCAGTAGGAGACCACAGAAACTTGTGCGAAGTGGCATTAATCTGTGTTGCCGTTAAGTATTTTCATTCTATTTTACAAGTTCTGGCTTCTCTGAAAGCCATTCACGGTGCAGGAGGCGGGACATGGGAAGTGAGGAAGAGAACATTTTAGAGAAGCTAAAACTTCAAAAATAGATTACAAATACTTAACGCCATGCCAATTAACGCCACATCTCTTCAAATTTCCGCGGTCTTCTACTACTACTTTCTGCATCTTTAAAAGATCTCATCAACACTCGAGCAACGCTAGATGTGTTCGTGACCTCGATTCCAATTCCCCGCACTGTGTGACTAATAAACAAAGTGCTTTCTAAAGATCCATAATAAAAACCGATTGATTTACTTGTGTCAGGGTAGCTCAGTCGATAGATTTTCATGGGTTCGATCCCGGGCGCCACCAACTCAGCGTATGAGGAGCACAGCTTGAGTGCAGTAAGTTGTGCGGTAAGTACTGGGAGCTGATGGTAGGTGTGGCGCTCCACCTCAGCTTGGTTACAGGCTTTAGTTTCCGACACCATTATTGGTCCGACAGTCATTAGACAGACAACCTACCTCAAACCAAGCATTTGACGGAAGCATTTGAAAATTGCAGGAGGCAACAGTCTGGCAACGTGGCGGTGGCTCAGGGGTAGAGTGACCAGATGGAACTGCAAGGTTCCCCGTTCGAATCCGGGCTCCCCCAGAGTTATTGTCGAAGTGTCCTTGAGCAAGACTCTGAAGTACCCCTAATTGCTCCCATGAACAGGTTGGTGCCTTGCATGGTTTCCTCTGCCATAAGTAAAGCCCCTTGGATAAAGGTGCTATATAAATGTACCATTTACCGCAAACTACCTGCTGTTAACAGGGACGGCAGGTGTAAAGTGGTTAAGACTCACCGTGCTGAGATGAACGGGGGTCCCAGCGTCAGGGATTGGCAGTGTGTGGAGAGAAACCAGTAGCTCTTCCCATTCACTTTGCTGAAAAGTTCACAGAAAGCAAGGACCACACAATGGCCAGTTACACACACAGACAGTAATTGTTGCAATGGCCATGATATAACTATTTTAATAAACTAACTGAACAGTTGCTTTCTTGTAGCTAGTTTATAGTACAAACGTTTGTAATATATGCACTTAATTACACATAGAATGGAATAGGCCCAGATTTGGGGTGTTTAGTATTTTAGTTTTTCACCCATTTATTTACGGGGGTCAATTATTGACAAATGATAACGGGCCAATACAATGACGGGGCCCAGTGATTCTAAACTGCCACTGCCACTCGCTCCTCTTTGAACTGACACCATACTTGCGTCTCTGTTTAGTAACCATGATTTATATTTATTTTCGTTGTGTAGGCCAGTGTTGTGTTGTGTGCATCCAGTATATTCCATATAAGTCAAATTGCAGTGTCAATTATCTAATATGAACATGGGCACTACACTCCCTCTGCCAACTGACCTCATGCTTCCTTCTATGCGCACGTAGCGTGCACCCATTGCTTACAACAAAATGCAACATCCAATCACCCCCAAATTGGAATAGCATGTCGAGGGGCCTCTGTAGAGAGCACCTCCGAAACCACTATCGCGTCTGCCAACAACTGCACCGTACGTCGTTCAAATGCTACCCAGCGTCCCCTATAGACGAATCCACGGGTGGGTGCACAGCCACCAGGTGTAATCAGCACTGATTAGCTACACCTGGCCAGCAGCGCACTGCTCCATGGATGGTTTGATTAAATAAATTGATACTGACCTGGCCTTTGATAGTGTAATCTGCCAAAATGTTAAGCAGCTTGTAGAAAACTTCAAACCAAGGCAGGTAGCTGAAAATAAATAAATAAACATACGATATTTGTTAACTTCTTACAATTTGATAATTTCTAACTGTGTTTATCCCACAATACACCCTACCAATTTGAAATTGTTACATGGTAGAATTATGTAACAATCACTAAAGTATTTCATAATTTGTTGATGGGAAATAGTGTAGTGATTAGGAATGCAAATTATCGATTCATTCATTAATTGATACCATTATCAATCAATTAACCGGTTACAATAATAAGTGGCATTTTTATTATCATGATTTTTTAAATCTGAGAATCAAGATATTAATTTCCCTCAGAAATGTCTAAATTAAAGTCTACATTTTACTGATATACAGAAAGAACACAAAGCAAAGGGCATATTTTAGCACACGCACGTACGCACTCATGTGCAGCACAAACACAAACTCACCTGAGGATGCAGTAGCAGTTCTGGGCTCCCGAGGAAAGGCGACAGAATCCAAATCTCTGCTTGCTCTCGATGTCCGTCAGCACAAACGTAAAGTTTTGTCCCACTTGACTGACCGTCAGGCTGGAGGGAGACACACACAGAGACGAGTGAAATCACTTCCATTTCCGAAAATGAAAAGCCTGCAAAGTAGGGGTGTAACGATATAGAAACGGCATCAAAACATCCGTTTTAATTTAAAGAATCGAAGTATATCGAAATGTAAACAGCAACATTGACTTTGTATCTTATCGTTTTGCAATCTAAATAATCAATTGTATCAATACTAAGTATGTGCGTTGTATTGAGCAACTGTTAAGACGAAAAAATGAAGGGAATAGACTACAAGTCTGAAACAATTCTGGCAGGAAATGAGTTAATGCTGCCGTCCTAGGAAAAAACATATCGCCCCCACTGTCATGTGTGTCTGTGCATGCATGCCGCGTGCATGTGTACTACCTGTCCATGATGAAAGGAAAACAGAATTTGGGCACAGTCTGAAGGGTTTCCTGTGGATCAAAACAAATAAATAAGGAAAGAGAAACAATGACATGATTTAAGGAACACAGCCAAACAGGAACAAGGTGAGCTAAGATTTGTCATCCAACACGTTCGAAGGCTGAACAGCAATATAAAAGTGTAAAATCTGCCATTAGGACGCCATCAAATCAACTGTAGATTTAGTCCACTAAAGTCCTATGACATTAGAACATTAGTAGAACAGTGAAACATTAACATTAGACTATACAGTAAACATTAGTTAACATGCAGTTAACATTAGTTAACATACACTTAACAGTAGACATTAACTGCAGACTAGACTAACATTTCAGGTGACTAAAATATGACTAAAACTGATCAGAATTGTATTCAAAGACTATGACTAAAACTACATCAAAATGTGCTGTAAAAATCAACACTGGTGTGTATAAGCAAACCTGGTCACTGTAGTCTTCTGGGTACTGCCTCCGCACCTCCGGATGACCTGCAAATAAATGACAACCAATCACATACTTCACTGATGCTGCACGTCATTACTGGTTAATATACAGGTGTTATGATGAATTAAACCAGAAACATCAGTTTCTCTGCTTCCTAATTTTCGTAAATATATTATTTAGCTTTTTAAAGGTGTGTGAGTTGGAGTGGGGTGGCAGGGCTTTTTGGACTAAATCCTACAATGCATTATTTATTTGGGTGACAGTGGGTCGGCAAATAAAGCTGACTTCAACCGATATTTATCCGTGATAAGCATCCATTTTGGTTTTGGTTATCTGCAACCTACCAAGCTGTAGATTCTGAAAAGTGAAGATGTATTTGTTGGCACAAAATGGGGAAATAATAACACCAAAAGCTAAATAAACAAATTAAACTTAAATTGATTTTTTAAGCATCGGTATCGGCCAAGAACTTCCATATTGGTGCCACCGTTTTTGTTTTTTGTTGAAATAAGTAATACATACTGTAGATACTCTGGTGATAATCATTGCCATAGACTATAGTGTTTGTTTCTAAAGCGAAACAAGCACATCACATTAGGCCAAGGGGAAAGACTGGACTTCTCTTGCATTGTTCAGCACTTCCTCTTTGACTTCATGGGTTAAGAATAGTTATGGTGCATTTTCATTCTTGGCTTTAGTTCAAACAGAATAATGTGTGTTCTGGTAACTGGGCCAGTCACAATTATTACATAATCGACTAATCACAATTATTATTATTAACACACAGCCTTTGATAGTCCAGCCAAAATTCATATTATGGTTTATAGTAAACTTTAAGAAGAGCTGGTCATTGTGCTTGTGAGTGAGAAGCAGCTCTGCTCTGCTAATTAATATGACCTAGACATGCCATATGCGCGACTGGCATTATGTAATTAGTTATTTGGCAGCACCTGTGTTCAATTACAATATACTGTAGTATAGCCTATAATCATTTGAAAAGGCTTTCTTAATACATATTTTTTACTAACAAGTTTTGGTGTGGCCCAGAGTCTCGCAAGAACTCGCACAGAATTTTTATTTTATTTTTTAAATTCGAACCTTAATTTGTTAAATTTGATTATTCTTTATTTTTTACTTTCGAATATTCTTTCGAATATGGAATAATATCTGGAGATGGTCGCCGTCTAAAAGAGGCAAGAGTCTCATTTCTCTCCAACAGCAGTTGAATATGATGGAATATGATTAAAGCTCACATTTCATATCACACTCACCATAACTCACTAGCCCCGAAAATCAATTTATTTTATAAAGTCGATTCATATCGTAGGGATTAATATCGATATACGTACAGTACTTAAGCAAATGTACTTTACACCACTATGAAGGTCTTACCAGAGCCTTCTGCTCCTGGGTGAGTAACCTCCAAATACAGCTCGAAGGTAGAATCAGGGCTCTCCCTAAAACACAAAAAACACACACACACAGGGGGACACAAGTCAGTCGATAAATCAAAACAAACAAAACCAAACTTTATTTATGTAGCACATTTAAAACAACAGAAGCTGACCAAAGTGCTGATAAATGCAATAGAGGCTATGCGCGACTTGTGCGCATCATCATCACAACGGGAAGTTATGTGGGAACGCGTCGGGTATTGAGTGGCAAAAGCTACTTTCTGGCCCTGACAGCCCATACAGTACGTATCTGATTGTGTTTAACAACCTTAAACTCATCAGCATTGCAGGTGTGCCGAAAGCTGGAATCATCTTCTTTCTATTGGCCTAAAGTGTTTGTTCCACCGTAGACATGTTACGAGCTACTTGTTTCTGTCAATAAATAATATCCGTGCAGGTGTTGGCGTTTGGAAGCACTCGTTTACTATAACGCAACGTGCTCCTGCCTCCTGCATTATGTGACATTTAGAAGGGGGGCCGCACTGCAGGACCGTTGAGTGATTTCCAACCTGAGCGCTTCCAAAGTAACTCCAACACTCCTCACAGCTCTATTCTGAACACGTTTATGCAATCAGGAAATGACAAGTAATCTATGGCTAAACATTACAGACAAAGACTATCATGCTAGGGCCCTTTAGTTCTAATTTATTTGATAAACTGACTGATGTCCTTTCACTACAAATATACAGTAAGAGTCGCTGAAATTTTAATTCCCAGGCTTTGTTTCCAGCCCGCCTCTGAACTGAAGCACAGTTTTTTTTTTTCTCTCCTTTTCTTTACTAGCCGGGTCATGCCATTTACTCTGACTTTGCACTTGTTAAGTCGCTCTTTGAATAGGAGCTTCTGCTAAATGCCTAAACCTAAGTAAGTGAAATTGCAAGTGCAGGCCTATGAAATCCAGGCCAAAGTTCCCATGCACCTTTATTGTGCACAATGCACACGGTGTAATTTCCTTACTCAAGTAAGCACACAGCATTGTCACGTAAAATAATAAGAGAACTGCTTCCCCACGTCAGATAGTAGCCTGCCCCACACATTAGTGAATTGTGCCATTAAGACCTGAGGGCCGATTCTACAAACCGTTGTCGCACAGCTCGCGACACGATGCAATACTTTAATTATTTTACCAACGTTTCAACAAATAAAATGCCCTCTTCAGGGTATCGATATGTCAAGGACCCTCAAACATTTATATTTGGCCACAGACCCTCCCAACACACACACACACACACACACACACACGTTCCAGGGACCTCCAGAAGTAAAGATTTGAGTTAAAAATGTTACAAGTTTTCACGAGTTTTCCAAAATAGCAGATATACATAAACATATACAAGCGACTTGTATATCCCATCCCTCAAAACATGCGGATCACTCGCTTTAATTAACCCATTGAGACCCGAGACCAGATTCTACAAATGTCTTCTAAATCATGACAGTTTTCTTAAAAAACTATGTTTCTATTTCTATATCAGTGGTGGACAACTATTTCATGTCAAGGACGCCAAAAATGATATGTAATGTGTATGTTGTTCCAGGGACCCCCCCAGAAGCAAAGATATGAGTTAAAAACATTTGCTGTGAAAGAAAATTTATTCAAAGATTTGCACACATTTTCACAAAATAGCAGATCAACAAGCTTGTAGCTGTATAACTGCTGTTTTTCAATAACTAAAGTTTAAAATAATGTTTCAAGTGGTTAAAAGCTAGGCATTCCTGGTCTTAATGGGTTAAAAAAGGGCCGAAAATCCAACTTTCAGTTGGATGGAATGGAAACAAGGCGGCAAGGACTTTATCCTTTCAGACAAAACTGTACTCTGTTGCTGTTTGCATTTCTGCCTAATCAATCAATATCTGTTAAGTTTTGAATAGTCAAAGTGTAAAATAAACACTTTTTAGCTCAAATCTAAAATGACACAGATGCTTTAAGTTAGTTCATCTTCAGTTTTGCTCATGTGTGTGATATATATATATATATATATATATATATATATATATATATATATATATATATATATATATATATATATATAAACATTTATCATCTGTTTAAGCTGTCAGCTGTCATAATGCATCTTCAGTTATGCAGGCTCTTTTTCGACAAATGGATAAAAGCTGCAAAAGTGCGGTCTAGGGACCCTCAGGGTAACTGGTTCCTTGAGGGGGTTCTAAGTAGATCCTTACATGTCTGAAATAAGAGTTTTCAATATTGCAACATCCTGCTGCCTCCTGCATTGTGTGCAATTTCGAAACAGGTGGTACGTAGCCTCGGTCCCAGGCTTACTTATCTGCGAAAAGAAAAGCCTGGTCACAACCTAAGGCAGAGAAGCTATCGGCGGTTGTATCCTCCGGAACAGCCGTCAAATGTATTTCCCCCGGATACGATATTTTCCAGACCAATCACAACACTTGTTTCATTCGCGGAGAATGTAAACTGATTTGTAAAGCATCAACGATTTCACTTCCGCTAAAATCCCGCAACATCCGCTGATAGTCTTTTCAGCTTAGGTCTTGCCCAGGGTGGGTGGTACGTGGTTTCCAACAAGCACTTCCACAAACTCTAACACTGACAAAAAATAATCACTTGCACAGAAGTTCTTGACAGAAAGTAGCTCATAACATGTCTACGGTGGATTTCTATGAAACAAATACTTTGCAGATAGGATAATTCAAGCTTTCCATACAGCTGCAATGTTGGTGAGTTTAATGTCTTTCTGTACAAAATCAAAAGTTGCAAAAGCATAGGAAGAGTTAACTTTGCACCTAAACATTATGGGCACCTCAATGCCCATTTCTGTTTTATTTTTCCATAATATATAAAATAAAACATCACAATTGTGTGAAGTGAGGGGAGCTCTTATCATCATACATCAGCCAATCAAATCATCACATTATGTGCTACACAAACACATTCCGTGCTCATACACACAAAGCTTTGCATAGGCGAGACTGGCGCCCCTCAATCATTTTAAAGTTACCTGAAAAAATCATGTAAAATATACGATAAATGATTGAGATTTTAACTGACACATAGCTGACCTAAGTGTACTCTTCAACTTCTTGTTTATGCTCATGATGAGGCGACTCAGACGAGCCACACAAATTTGTAGAAATAGTATGCCATCAATGTCAGATCATGCTTAAAAAATGCTTCTTTTTTTTTTTTTTTTTACATTTTGTCGGGGGGGGGGGGGGGGGGGGGGGGGGGGTCACTCTAAGAGTATCATCATACACATCACTTTTACACAACTATACCAGTGGTTCTCAACCAGTGGCCTGGGGACCACCAGTGGTCCTTGTCGGGTTACAAGTGGTCCCAGGCTAAATAATGGAGAGTTGGTAACCAAATTAACCATATGATCTTTAACTCTTGAGAGAAGCTGTTAAATGAAACCAAGAGTCCATTTGGTTTCATATTACGTTCTCAAGAGTTAAATTATACATGTAGATGATCTACATTTAGTACATTCTGTTCTTTAGCTACATAGAAATGTCTATTTGTATGTCTCTAAATGTTTGTATGTCTCTAAATGTTTTGATGAATTGAACAATGTGGACCCTGTTGTAAACAATTGTAATGCTTAATTGGGTCGTCCACTCACAGTTAACAGTCTTTGTATTGAGTTTGTGCTTAAAATGTACTGTAAATTCTACAAACTGTTAATAAATATTTCAATCAATCAATCAATCATTAATTAATTTACAAGAAGTCTAGACAATTAGAAAATGTAGAAGGATTTTATCAACGTTTACCTGTTGTTATCTGTCCTATACAATACAGCATGGAATTGTGGACAAAAACTAAAAATATATATTTGGTTTTGGATCTGAGAGACTAAACGTCATCAAATGGTGGTCCGTGGCTCAAAATGCCGAAAAAATAATGGGTCATGGTATCAAAAGCCTGGGTTGAAAACCACTGTATTACTGTGTGTGCGTGTGCGTGTGTGAGTGCGTGTGAGTGTGTGTGCGTGTGTTTTTTTAAGATAGATAGATAGATAGATAGATAGATAGATAGATAGATAGATAGATAGATAGATAGATAGATAGATAGATAGATAGATAGATAGATAGATAGATAGATAGATAGATAGATAGATAGATAGATAGATAGATAGATAGATCACACCTATAATAGCATTGTAACAACAAGTCACGGCCCTGTTGTGACCCGCTGCTGTCATGAAAACAACAATGGGGGCTGTTTTAATGATAAGTGGGAGAACGTTAACGCTTCTTACTTGATGCGGGAACCCATCTTCCCATGTCTGTGTCCCCGCCAACTGCGTTTGGACCTTCGGTTGACGCCACGAACCTCCAGAAAACGTGTAGAATCATCCAATTCACACCGACATGTTATCTCTGACTGACTGGCTGGCTGGCTGTCACTGCTGCAGGCGGATATGGACACGTCACGTGACACAAAACGCTGCTGCGGGGAGTTGTAGTTGTAGCCCCATCTGCAGGCGCCGCCTTGCGCTCTTGCGCTCTGCTACGAACTACACATACCAGTCAGCCAGACAGTACGGGTCACGTGATGCGAGATGACGTCGAGGGGTTCGATTAACTGCCTACGCGCTGCATGTTTTCTCAAAAAGTTGACCCCTTATCATCAGAGATTTAAATATTTTGGAGATCCTTAGCTACTAACTAAAGTTGAAGGCCTGTCCCAGACTTACATAAGTTATGCACTTTCTTTCTTCTGGCCAAAACATGCAGTCATACACCGACATTTACATGTATACGGCCCATCATGTAATGCCAAAGGGTCTGTGAAAGAAATTATTTGTTTATTTATTCAGATGATGTTGAACATGACTCAAATAGTGAATGTTATTTAACATGAAATATCAAACCCACAAAATAATGATCATTATGTCATAACTCAGAGTGACGAAATGAAAGCCTGGGTATCGAGTCTACGTCATAACAAGACAAAATGGTGCAAAAACACAGAAATCCGTTCAATTAAATTAATTCAAGAGGAGGGCGAACATAACAGTAAAATAACTAGAACTGCACTCTGTCGTGTTGCATACAAGTATGAAAATGGCCTACTAGTGCGCAAGCAGAGCACAACTGTCGACCGCTACGAACTTTCAGAAGTATGGTAAAAGCTTCTAACTATATACAGTCCCATCGATTTAGAAGTGTCCAGGATCCACTTGTAGTTTCTCAAAGAAAAATAAAACATGGATATCAGTTGGGAGAAAAAAATCCTATATTATACTATATCACGTATATAGTATATTATTTATTTTAAACTTTCAATAACCTTGCTTTAATTTTACTTAATTTTGGATTATATTGGTTATATTGATTAGATTGGTATTTTAGAAAAATCATGAAAATGTGGTGCAAATCTTTGAATGTATATTCTTTCAGGGTCCACAGCCAAATACAGATAATTCTGAGGGTCCTTGACATGAAAAAGGCTTTTCGGAAAACTATTAGGATTTAGAAGCCATTTCGTAGAAACTAGTGTCAGGTCTAAACCATTTAGACCTGACACGAAATTGATTGTATGATGTTTTATGATTTTGTGGGGAGAAGTGTGGTGATCTCCATATAATATTATGGGCAATAACACATCTAGACCAGATGTGTAAGATGAATAAGGCTGATGTCACATTTGATGACATCACACAACAAGCAGCTATATATAGAGAGAGCGTGTGAGACTCCTTCTACCAAACTTTTAATCAACACTGTTTATCAATAGTATCGGTGGCGTGCGGAAGCATGAAGTTACGCATCCAGATCAACAGACAAATTAGCAGAGTGGAGCTGCCGGGGGAAGGACCCACGCTGGCGGACCTCAGACTCCATGTTCAGGAGATCCTTCTGCCTTCTCACGCACTCCGTCCAGAGACAGAGTTCACGCTGTCCCTGAATGGCAGGGAGCCTCTGGTGGTTTCAGACAACGCTGTCCTCCAAACTTTGTCCTCCTGCGGGATCGTTTCCGGAGACTTAATCTGCGTTATCCTGTCCATCTCCTCCTCCTCCTCCCCCTCCCCTCCAGCCTATTCTGTAAGCAGCAGCAGCAGCACTTGTAGCAGCCAGTCACCACCCCGACGACACCGGCAGATTAATACAACGCACGCTGCACCTTCATCTGGTGAGCCTATTAGTAGCAGCAGCCAATCAACGGCACACGCACAAGACGTACTGGCGGGCACAACCGAGGGGCCGACGCCAGCGGCAGTAGTCCCCACCTGGGAGCCTGTGCTGTGCATGGAAGCTGAGGAGGGCAAGGCTCCCCAATCCCTGGAGGTCCTGCACCGCGGAGCCCTGAGCAGCGGCCCCGCAGACTGCCTGATGGTGGCCGTGCATCTCCTGATGCTGGAGTCGGGCTTCCTCGTTCCTCCCGGTTCTCCTTCTGACAGCGGGCCGGGCGGTGAGACGACGACGATGACGATGCCCGCTGGCTGGAGGAAGGCGGGCGGAGCGTACAGACTGAATTACATTCATCCTCTGTGCGAGGACAGCCTCATCATGCTCAACGCCGTGTCCATGGGGGCCAAGCTTATTATCAACGCTACCCTGAAGATTGAGATGGCAGGCACGACGACGCCGATGGGCAAACTATCTCTGAGTCCATCCGGCTTTGTGAGCGCCGAGTGGGCGGGCCCCAGTGCAGCCGTGGCGTTTACTCACCTGCGGGCGCTGTCGCGGACATTCAAAGACCAGCTGGTGTTCCCTTTAATAGCTGCGGCCAGAGACGCCATGGCACTGCCGTCCGCGTTCGGGCTGGACGCACTCCCCCCAGAGGTTCTGCTCCCGATCCTGAGGCTCCTGGACGTCCAGAGCCTGGCCACGCTGTCTACCGTCAGCAGACGTTTCCGCTGCGTCGCGGCGGACAACCCCCTGTGGAGACACCTCTACCGACGGGACTTCGGTGAACGAGACGGATCGTCCAGGGACACTGACTGGAAGGATCTTTACAAACGCAAGTATGCGTCTCGCCGGGCTCGTCCATGTGTCCGTCCACGTGTCCTGTTTCCCATCCCGGACCCTTACCGTAACCCAAGGCCGTACTACCCATTCCGTAACCCGGGGAATTTCCCTTTCCCTCCATATCCAAGAAGGCTGCTCACATGCCAAGCAGAGCCACCAGGGGGTGCTTTTCCTGGACAGCATGGATCAACGACCACAAATTACAGAGGCAGGGTCAGAAGAGGAGGCGATGTGGTGCATGGACACGACAAGGAAAAGAAGATCAAATATGGAGATGTCTGAAGTCATAGTACTTGCTGAATCATGACATCGTAGTCTGGCCACACGGTTATCCTGTTTTTAACTGCATATTGTATCCATCTGGTATGACACACTTCACACACACACACACACACACACACACAACACCCTCTCATAGACGGCTAGTCAAGATGTTGGTACAACATAGTTGACTGACAACCATGGAGTGTCTTGATCAGTGCAACATTATTCATGACATGATGTCTGACCCTCTCTTAAGGCCATTGAGAACAGCCCCCACCTCCACTGTACTTAATTGCGAATGCAGTGAGCACTAACTATGAGACCCTGCTGATCATGTCTGTGTGTCTGTGTGTCTGTGTGTCTGTGTGTCTGTCCCGCTGTGACACCACCCGCCCGCCACCAGAGGGCGCAGCTGTAGCACACACACACACACACACACACACACACACACACACACACACACACACACACACACACACACACACACACAAGCTGCGTTCGCTTCCCGCGTTTGCGCGTCTTACTTGTATGCAGCCTATCGGCACGTAACCTTGCCTCACCAGGCTTTCCACCGCCTCAGAGGAAAGCCTGGTCTCTGTTTCAAAAGTCCGTATGATCCGGGCTGGAGCCGGATGATGTGGTTACGTCATGTTGTCTTGTTTTGTAGTCGACAGACAGGAACAACAGGCGGCGGCAACTAATTCCTTTTCCCTCTCAATAAAAGCTCTCGTAGCCTGTAGCTTTTATTGAGAGGGAAAAGGAAGTTGCCGCCGCCTGTTGTTCCTGTCTGTCGATTTCTTGGGACTACAAAACAATACTACAACATGACGTAACCATATCATCCGTTCCCGCGACGGATCATATACCGAAATGAAATGGTGCGCAGGCTAATCGGCACGAGCAGATGTGAACGTGCCTTCAAGGCATATGTCCTCAGTCGTGAATGTTACCCAGCACTCCATGGGCACAACTTGCACAAGGAGTATAGCGTGGGAAACTGGGCATCTTTCGAAACCCCTTCCAACAGCCATGCAGTCCGACTCCGAGGACATGTCACAGGCTGGACCACCGAGGACATGTCCCAGGCTGGACCACCAGAGGACATGTCCCAGGCTGGACCACCAGAGGAAACAAAGATCCCACTCCATCCTACTCCCCGCATTGTCGTGACTTATCCCATTCACCCACGGACGGACACACCGCTAGAAGACCAGATCTGACGCCTGTAGCTGCTCACAGGAGGGGGAGGCGCGCCAAGATGTTACTCCATCGTGAGCGGCGCCTTCTTGTAGGCCAGCTTGCGATCGTGTGCTTAGGGCACAGTCCAGTGGTTGCAATTCCTAAATCTGCACCCACTACATCAGTGGTTCCCAAAGTGGGGTCCGGGAACCCCTAAGGGGTCCTTGAGGGAGTTCCAGCCTCCAGGGGGTCCGCAGATAGTTTTGACCCTTATGGGTCTGTAACTCGGAGAGTGTACAAATGGACCCGATTTGTACACTCTCAGAATTAAATTAATAATTAACATTGGGTGTCCCGTCCCAGAGATAGAAATGTCAAACTGGGGGTCCTTGAAATTAAACGGGTTGAGAATCACTGCTAGAGCCGTAAAAATCTTCTCTTACGGGGGTCCTTTTCAAATGGGGGTCAGCAGGGTTAATTAGTGTCAATTTGGGGGTCCTTGACATGAAAAAGTTTGGGAACCACTACATTAACGTTGGTATAGTTACATCTTAACGGAGCAGGTTAACGTCAGGCCCAGCACGTGCCATTAATGAATTGATATTCAATCAATGCATCACTTGTTTGCTGTATGCCATCAATGTGTCCTTGGTGGATTTGCGGGTTTATTTATATACGGCCTAACGGCCCAGCCTCTGTTTTTATTACACAGACTTTGTCGCCCTCAAGTGGACAAAGTGTATAGGCTATTGCAGTTAAATTGTCCAGCATGTAATTTTAATCATGCTCTTATTTAGACTATGCAGGAACCAGTGGTGTAAAGTAAATACTATTTAAGTACAATTTTGAGGTATTTGTACATTACTTGATTATTTCCAGTAAGTTTTCTACTCCACTACATTTTGGATCATGTGGAAGTAATTGGGGGGGGGGGGTTTCTGCAACAAACGGTTATATTTTTTGCATTTGCGGCATTTTGGAATTGCTTTTGGCTCTGGGTTGATTAACCCACCCGCAACATATGATTCAAATGTGTCAATACGTCAATGTTCACCAATACGTCAATGTTCGCCAATATGTCATGTTCACTCCAATACGTCAATGTTCGCCAATAAGTCATGTTCACGCCAATACGTCAATGTTCGCCAATACGTCAATGTTCGCCAATAAGTCATGTTCACGCCAATATGTCATGTTCACTCCAATACGTCAATGTTCGCCAATATGTCATGTTCACTCCAATACGTCAATGTTCGCCAATATGTCATGTTCACTCCAATATGTCAATGTTCGCCAATATGTCATGTTCACTCCAATACGTCAATGTTCGCCAATACGTCAATGTTCGCCAATAAGTCATGTTCACGCCAATACGTCAATGTTCGCCAATAAGTCATGTTCACGCCAATACGTCAATGTTCGCCAATAAGTCATGTTCACGCCAATACGTCAATGTTCGCCAATAAGTCATGTTCACGCCAATACGTCAATGTTCGCCAATATGTCATGTTCACTCCAATACGTCAATGTTCGCCAATAAGTCATGTTCACGCCAATACGTCAATGTTCGCCAATACGTCAATGTTCGCCAATAAGTCATGTTCACGCCAATACGTCAATGTTCGCCAATACGTCAATGTTCGCCAATAAGTCATGTTCACGCCAATACGTCAATGTTCGTCAATACATAATTTTCACGCCAATACGTCAATGTTCGCCAATACGTCAATGTTCGTCAATACGTCATTTTCACGCGAATACGTCAATGTTCGCCAATACGTCAATGTTCGCCAATAAGTCATGTTCACGCCAATAGTCAATGTTCGCCAATAAGTCATGTTCACGCCAATAGTCAATGTTCGCCAATAAGTCATGTTCACGCCAATACGTCAATGTTCGCCAATGCGTCAATGTTCGCCAATGCGTCAATGTTCGCCAATGCGTCAATGTTCGCCAATGCGTCAATGTTCGTCAATAAGTCATGTTCACGCCAATACGTCAATGTTCACCAATACGTCAATGTTCGCCAATACGTTAATGTTCGCCAATACGTCAATGTTCGCCAATACGTCAATGTTCGCCAATACGTCAATGTTCACCAATACGTCAATGTTCACCAATACGTCAATGTTCGCCAATACGTCAATGTTCGCCAATACATCAATGTTCGCCAATACGTCAATGTTCACCAATACGTCAATGTTCGCCAAAACGTTAATGTTCACCAATACGTCAATGTTCACCAATCCGTCAATGTTCGCCAATACGTCAATGTTCGCCAATACGTCAATGTTCACCAATACGTCAATGTTCACCAATACGTCAATGTTCACCAATACGTCAATGTTCACCAATCCGTCAATGTTCACCAATACGTCAATGTTCACCAATACGTCAATGTTCACCAATCCGTCAATGTTCGCCAATACGTCAATGTTCGCCAATACGTCAATGTTCGCCAATACGTCAATGTTCGCCAATACGTCAATGTTCACCAATACGTCAATGTTCACCAATACGTCAATGTTCGCCAATACGTCAATGTTCACCAATACGTCAATGTTCACCAATACGTCAATGTTCGCCAATACGTCAATTTTCGCCAATACGTCAATGTTCGCCAATACGTCAATGTTCGCCAATACGTCAATGTTCACCAATACGTCAATGTTCGCCAATACATCAATGTTCACCAATACGTCAATATTCGTCAATGTTCACCAATACGTCATGTTCACGCCAATACGTCAATGTTCGTCAATACGTCAATGTTCGCCAATACGTCAATGTTCGCCAATACGTCAATGTTCGCCAATACGTCAATGTTCTTGCCAATAAGTCAATGTTCGTCAATGTTTGCCAATGTTCGCCAAAACGTCAATGTTCGCCAATACGTCAATGTTCACGCCAATACGTCAATGTTCACGCCAATACGTCAATGTTCACGCCAATACGTCAATGTTCTTGCCAATAAGTCAATGTTCGTCAATGTTTGCCAATATGTCAATGTTCGCCAATAAGTCAATGTTCGTCAATACGTCATGTGAACATTGATGTTAGCCAATATCATGTTCACGCCAACATGGTCGCAAATCGACATGGTCGCGAATCGACATGGTGGCGAATCGACATGGTTGCGAATCGACATGATGGTCGTGAATAGACATGGTCATCGCGAATAGACATGATCGTCACGAATCGCCATAATCGTGTCGAATCGCCATAATCTTCTACAAATCGCCATAAGCCTGGCGAATCGCCATAATCCTCTACGAATCGCCATAATCCTGTATGAATCGTCTTAATCTTCTACAAAATGCCGGATAGATCCAGAGATTATTTGTAGCAATTTGTGTGAGATTTGGACAACATTTGTAGGTGGAAGCGCAAAAAGTGTGTTTTTTAAAGTATTAAGAAGTTGTGATGTATCAAAATCCTCCATTGACCTCCATTAGCATAAGTAAAATATTTCTAGAACTACAAAACATATTCATGTACAACCGTGCGATTCCACAGTAAGCTGAACATTTGACACAGTCCAAAAAACATACTATTACAAAACATAAATTAACCATGCACTTGCATTTGAAAATAGCCAAAACTTGAAATTGGACATTGTGCATGAGTGCATTTACTTTCTGTACATTTAAGTACATTTTGATGCCAAAACTCAAAACAATACTTGTACTCCTGTACATTTTTATGGACTATTTCAATATTGCAGTAGGTATTGATACTTTTACTTAAGTAAAAAAAAAAAAAGAATCTATATACTTTTTCCACTACTGCATGACAGTGGTGTTGTAAACAGTGAGAAGATAGTTTTATCCAGTGTTTACAACTGCTTTAAACATCGTCCTGGGATCTTCCATGTCGTCACTGTTCGGACAGAAACTTGTATCTCCACTTTCCATAAAATCAAATGAATAACTTTTTTATACTTATACTTGCCATATGACACTGTCACACAAAAAAGTTGCGGAAATAAGCTGATCTACAAGCTCATGGGTTTGTAAATATGCTATATTCGCAATCTTTGAACGGCTGATTGAAATTTGTTAAGTGTGCGTGCGTGCATATAAACATTGAACCAATGAAAAGTATTAACTCAGAGCTTGTGACTAAATAATAACCATGCACATTGGAACACATGTTCTTGTTTCTATTTCCTGAAAATGAACAGTTTTGGACATACAAGGTTTCTTCCTGGTGACGATATGATGAAGTCATATCCAAGACAGTGTTTATTGAAACATCTCCCCAGTATGTTCATAGTCAAACGTTTACAGTTGATATACTCCTGTCAAACAATTCTCAACTACAAGTGAAACATTTTGTAAACCTAGGACAGCCTGCTTTAAGCTCCATTCCTACCTACGCACACATTTGTGTCTGTTGGTCGAGCTATCACCTTTGGACCATAAAGGTCATGGGTCACTGGTACAATCCGAGTCGATCCCAGGCACCGCCATATGAGCAGCTCAGCAAATCGTGCAGTAAGTTCGGGAGTTTATGGTACAGTAGGTGTGGCACTCCACCTCGGCAATCAATCTCCCAGGGGTCTCTAAAGGATAGACTCCTGTATTCTAGTTCCATAGCGATTTCTAAAAATATATAAATTATTTGAAAACTAAAGGAGTACTTTCTTAAGTTGCTTTAAAAAAGACTTAGTAGGGGTTTGACAATATAGTAACTGCAGCGAGGCAGTGTGCTGAACGCACATGCGTTCATTCACTGGGCGCGCAAATGCAAAGTGTCATTCTTGATTGTGTTACGGGCATTTTCTATTGTTTTGTGCATGGGAAGATGGGAGACCACAATGAATTCTGAACAGAACCATGTATCTTTCACTAAGACCTACAAATACAGTACTTTTCTAACAGACGTAAGGCAGTTGACCTTTTTACTTTTTGAAAATAATAGAAGAAATTGTTAACTAAAAAGCATAATTTTGTTTACCCAGGCAGCGTTGATAGGCAGGTATCAATACACATTTAGACCGATGTTTGTTCTAGCATGGGCGATTCAATTTGTCTTGACCACAAGCTCTACTGGAAACAACCTATAGAATATGTAAGGGCCAAGATGGCAAAGAGCATCTCAATACAAATAAGGCAATAAAACATGTACTCTATACCAGTTAACTCATTACACATTCTGTACTATGCAATGATCCTACCATAATATGGTAGGATCCAAAAAAAGAGCACATGGGTAATAAACAATGCAGGTTGCCGGGACCACACACACACACGCGCACACACGTGCACACGCACACGCGCAGACAGACACGCAGACAGAGTTTCTGTAATCAACACCTTTTGATGTCTGGATAAGGATGGGGTTACAACCTTAGAGAACCACTGAACTTCAAAAAAACTGTGATGCGTACAAACGTGAAAACGATGAGTAGCCTATATCCTCTTATGGAGCCACTGTGGAAAGAATGAGATAAGTGTGTTTGTTTGTGCCCTAAAGCAATGACATCAAAGCTATATAGCTATATATATATGTATGTGTGTGTGTGTGTGTGTGTGTGTGTGTGTGTGTGTGTGTGTGTGTGTGTGTGTGTGTGTGTGTGTGTGTGTGTGTGTGTGTGTGTGTGTGTGTGTGTGTGTGTGTGTGTGCCAGGGGTCTCCTGTGGTCTCAGGAATGCTTTCAAGTGACAGGGAGAAGGGGGCGGGAGTCTCACATGAGACATGATCATTGTGACGGTCTCTAGGAGGGCAACACACCTGCTGTTGTAGAGCTTCTGGATGGAGAGCAGGTCACACCCACAGATCGTCTGTGCTGTCCGCACCTCCCTCTCCATGGATTGCAGAGCGGTTAAGAGCAAAACAGCTTCCAAACTAGGCAGTGAAACTTCCAGTCAGAACGCTTTCTGGAAGTGTCACTGCCTTATGAGAGTTGGACATGTCAAGTGTGTGTGTGTCTTACTACAGTTTTGAACATGTAAGATGTCCACGCAGCTCAAATCATCAGTCTGGGAGGATCATACAGCTCTTATATGTCTACCAGACACACACGCCACACACACTCTCACACACACATACACACAAACACACACATCAGCCTGAAGGAGAATCAGTTAAAAAGATGATGTGAACAAGCTGTGTATTAAAAAGGATGTAGCTTCCTGTGGTAAAGAGGAACAGACATGTGTTCCTGTGTGTGTTCCTGTGTGTGTGTGTGTGTGTGTGTGTGTGTGTGTGTGTGTGTGTGTGTGTGTGTGTGTGTGTGTGTGTGTGTGTGTGTGTGTGTGTGTGGCAGGGGGGGGGGGCGAATGCATCTGGAAACAAGCAGAAGAGTCTGTGACCCCTGCCGTGACCTTCCTAGGCTCTGTCCCACTGGGAGGGTATACAGCTCCCACCCAGTGGAATGAATACACACAGGTAAGAAAACACAATATATCACAGCTTACGTGTTAATAGTCCATGGGTCCAGACCAGATGTCGGTATATATACCACTCAAGGTGGCAATTAAAGGTTTCACATTTTAATGATCCATGTCTGTTACAGTCTGTAGATAATATTTTGGATTTGGAATAATAACTCCATAAGTCACATTGCATTTTATACGCTGGTGCACGTCTGGCTCATGCATGTTCAGGCAGGCCATTAGTGGACAAGTTTCAATGTTTTAGGTCAACTTTCTTTTTACCTTCTTTGTTTTGACTAGATTTCAGTTCATAAAAACCCCTTCCAATTCTGAACCATGATAATAGCCATCTACAAGCTCACAACACAATTCATTGTGAGCTTGTAGATTGGCTTTTTACTTGCACAAGCAGAGCGCACAAATAATGTTGTTTGTCCGGTGTTTGTTTGTTTGTCCGATGCGTATGCCGCGGCTGCTTCTGAGAGTGACCTAATGAAGATATGTACCAATGCCAGGGTATAACTGGCTCTCGATGGTGACGTAATAAAAGGTAGGTTTCAGATTAAATACATGTACTATACATAGAGTCTGAGGCATTACCTTTAATCCACCTGATGCTGAAACATATCTTTATTATGTCACCATCGAGAGCCAGTTATACCCTGGCATTGGTACATATCTTCATTACGTCACTCTCAAAATCAGCCACGGCATACGCATAAAACAACCCAAGTAACCACAGTATACTACTTATCAACTTACAAATTACATACAGGGTAATGCCTTTATGTATACATGTATGTCATCTGAAGCGTACCTTTATTACGTCACATTTGAATGATGTTGTGTTAGGGACCCCCTAAAAAATGTGATGCGAGTGAGCTTGTAGATCTATTTTGAATAGGTTTAAAGTGGTTAAACTGACTTTGTTGGGAACCCCCTGAAGCACCCCTGGGGAAGTACAGTACTAGAGTAAATGTTACTTTCCACGATGCTACTGCGGCTGTCTGTGTCTTATATGAGGAGGTTGTTTAAATGGTTGTTCGTTTTTATAAGCATCCAGATGGGATCTGTCAGAGGGGAGCAGGATTTTGACAACATGCTTTGGAAAGGAGTAGAAAACCACAGACGGACAGCACACATATGTCTGCTAGGATTACGCTAACATTGCAACACGTGCACAAGACTGAACTAGCATTACCTCATGTCTACATTACTGCATGTCTGCTGACATTACATTCACAACAATGTGACGTGTTATGAGATTATAGATCTGCCATCTTCAAATAGCCTGTAGGGGGTTCAAGCCGTTAAACTGGTTCTTGTGCTGTATTAACAATTTTGCCGGGGACCCCCTGTTGGAACCTCTTCAATGACCCTTGGTGGTCCCCAGACTCCACATTGAGAACAGCTGGCTCAAAGCCTTTACGCCCGAGCTACACTAATGCACACATGCACGTTTAAGCCCCAACCACACCGGAGGGTCGTCATGCAACTCCTTGCAACATGCTACGTACTACTATTCCTAATGGCAAGGAGTTGGTGTGGTTTGGTTTGTTGCAAAGAGTTGCGAGTAGTTGCAAGGAGAAGATGCAGCTGGTGTGGTAAGGTTTGGGCCATAGATCCAGTCCTATTTAGTATTTTGGGACCAGCCGGTTGCCTTCATAGTGTGAGATTTATAGATTTTGGGGCATAGCCTAAATAATATGTTAGCTTTTTTTAAATTTAATTAAGAATTGATAAATGTCACCATGGCCCACATACTGCACACAGTACCAAAAAACAAAACAAAAAAAGTTTGTTTTTCAAAGGGGCACATTGCTGTCCAGACGGCAAGGGCAGGTGGTGCACCCCCTAGTGTCTATCTGTGCACGCCACTGGCATAGGCTATATATACGGGGAATTACGCAAACGCTCGCTCGGTGTAGCTCGGCCTTTAGGTATAATTGCACACACACACACACACACACACACACACACACACACACACACACACACACACACACACACACACACACACACACACACACACAGTAACTTATCTAATATATGAATTAATGCCTGCTGCAGGCAGGCAGGGCATGCTATAGTGATAAAGCTGTTCTTTTGTTGCCTCTTGCCTGCAGCTCAATGCTGTGCAGTCACTGTGAATGAATGAATGAATGAATGAATGAATGAATGAATGAATGAAATTTTTATTTTCGTGTCATGCCACTTTGGCCCATCCCATATGGGATTATATGACACATTTCACAGAATACATTTGATTACAACTGACACTTCCTGTTTATACATATTTGTAAATTATTAGAACAAACAAACAAAGAAAACAAAGCAAAGAAAATAAAATAAAACGAAAACAATCATAACAAGGCCATTTTACATGTAAATGGCCTTCCTCCTCATTGACCAGGCCTTCTCAAGGAATGAGGCAAATGAAAAAGTATACTTTTGAAACAGGCACTTCAGTCTCTCGAAGTCCTCCAGCCATACAAATTCATGGTTTGGGTCTATCTTATTAAAAAGTCTCTCCCTAATGGAGTTGTAGAATGGACAGTAAAAAACAAAATGTATTTCATTTTCGATTTGCTTTAGATCACACAGATTACATAGTCTATCCTCCTCTATCGTGCCTACATATCTACCTGTCTCAATATGCAGACCAAGTATGCCAGCTCTAATTTGGGCACACAAGGATCGTTTTTTCTTTGACAAATTATACTGTACATAGTTTTCTGTCTCGTAGACCTGTTTTATCTCACAGTATGTGCGGAGCTTTGGTTTACACCATATATCCAGCGCCCATCTATCCTTTACACCCTGAAAAATAATTGATTTTATTACCTTAACCTCTACTTGTTGTTTACTATAATAGTGGTCCTCATAACCAGCTCTCATAAGAATATCGTACATGTCCGTAGCCCATGCGCCCCTGATCGAAATATCCCACACAAGAATCTTTCTTACAATTCTGTTAGAGTTCAACCCCAGTATTCTGTTCCACAGACGTACCATGTGCACACTCCACCGTACCTCATTGGGTTCCCACCCCGTATCCCCCAAGATAGCCAAGGTTGGTGTGAATTTGTGTACCCCCAGGAAGTATCGCATTGCTCTATTATGCACGGTCTCACTTTTAGGGTATTGTTTAAATCCCCACACTCCTGCTACATAATCCAACACTGGACATACACAAGCCTGGTATAGTTTGGAGTAGGTAGAGAAACCAATATCCCTCAAGTTCTTGGTTTTAGCTATGACCCCCCCTAGTGCTCTATTTGCTGATTCCGTCAATACAGTTGTTCCTTTTGTGAAATGCATATGCTCATCTAAATAAAAGCCCAGGTATTTATAGCATTGTGTATAATTTAACTTTGAGGCTCCAAAATGGAATTGAAAGTCACTAGTGTTCATGGCTGGAGTTTTAAAATGCATGATTTCAGTTTTGTTTTCATTTATCAAAAGTCTCCATTTTTTACACCAGTTGCTTGCACATGTCAGCATTCTTTGTAGGTCAGATTCTGTCTCTGCTATTAAAATAATATCATCTGCATACAATAGAATGCTGACCTGTTCGCTTCCACATTTGACACCACAGTTAAGTGGTTTGATTTGATTGGCCAGATCATTAATAAATACAGCAAACAGGGTAGGGGACAAAGCGTCTCCCTGCTTCACCCCTGACGGAGTGGGAAACCAGTTGGTACAAGCATTATTTACCTTTACACAAGCTTGTGGTGCGCTGTATAATGACATAACTGCCTGATAAAACTTTCCATCTGTGTGTGTGTGTGTGTGTGTGTGTGTGTGTGTGTGTGTGTGTGTGTGTGTGTGTGTGTGTGTGTGTGTGTGTGTGTGTGTGTGTGTGTGTGTGTGTGTGTACGTGCGTGTGTAGGCTACATTCTTGCAGTCGGTGTCCGACTCACTGCACAGTGTGTGTGCGCGCGCGTGCGTGTGTGTGTGTTGAACGATGGAGGGATACAGACTGATTCCAGAGTTTCTGCTGTTCTTTTGGGCGCTTTATTGTGGCTGCGGCGGCACGGCTGCACAGATGCAAGGTAATCAATGATATGTAGCTTATCCACTTGTGTTTAACTTTATTTATTATGATGTGACCGCGAACACGCAAGGTATAGTGATAATCGCATCGCACCGCGGACGGTCTGTTACCGCAATGGTTCTCACTACAATGGCAAGACATCTCTAGTCTTGACAGACTGTGAAATAACAACATTGGTCCATTTGTTTCAATTTGTACACTGTCAAGAGTTATAGACCTGAGGTGGTTTATTTAAGACCGAATCCACTGTGTCACCGCACTATAACTGCAAACATGATCTTTTCAAAGAAACCCTTATGAAAAGGTTGTGTAAAGGTTTTTGACTAGATATAGCCATGCCCATGACAGACGGCCAAGCTGGGGTTAATCAACTATATGAAAGTGTAACAGTTATATTTTACAACTTAGCCTGTATGATTGTGTATGGAAATATAACCTAAATGAGTTTGATTGTTTAGTTTATTAAAGGTATTGACAAAATCGTGTGTGTGTGTGTGTGTGTGTGTGTGTGTGTGTGTGTGTGTGTGTTGTCCATACATCATAAAGTGTTGTAGCCTAGGGGGGTCAGGCAGACCCCGTGCCATAGTAACCCTGCTTGTAAACAAGTGTGTGTGTGTGTGTGTGTGTGTGTGTGTTGTCCATACATCATAAAGTGTTGTAGCCTAGGAGGTCAGGCAGACCCCGTGCCATAGTAACCCTGCTTGTAAACAAGTGTGTGTGTGTGTGTGTGTGTGTGTGTGTGTGTGTGTGTGTGTGTGTGTGTGTGTGTTGTCCATACATCATTAAGTGTTGTAGCCTAGGGGGTCAGTCAGACCCGTGCCATAGTAACCCTCCTTGTTCCACTTGACCTCTAAACACACTGTATAACTATTAGGTCCTACATTAAGCCTACAGCAAAGGTAACCGGAATGCTCGTCCCAAAAAACACTCGCCCTCATTTGTTTTCCACTACTCGCCCCCAGCACTTTCTACTGAGGTTATAGTACTAATAAGGTTAGGTTAGGCATAGTTTGACTGAGGTTATGTTTAGGAATAATTACGGTTAGGTTTAGGCATAGTTTTACTGAGGTTATGTTTAGGAATAATTACAATTAGGTTTAGGCATAGTTTTACTGAGGTTATGTTTAGGAATAATTACGGTTAGGTTTAGGCATAGTTTTACTGAGGTTATGTTTAGGAATAATTACGGTTATGTTTAGGCATAGTTTTACTGAGGTCATCTTTAGGACTGAGGTTAGGTATAGGCATAGTTTTACTGAGATTACGTTTAGGAATAAGGTTAGTTTTAGGCATAATTTTAATGAGGTTATAAGAATATGAATACCTGGTGGTCAATGTTTCAATACACACAGTACTGGAACGTACATTGCATGGATGCACCTGGGACGTATCCTCAGTGATGTATCCCAAGGTCATCAGAGTTTCTTGTCTCACAACATCATACTCCTCACTCAAGATGACCCAGCCGGGGTGATCAAGTCCCGACTTACGTCCCAGTAGCTATACCTCGATCAGTCCCATTAGGGAAAGACCAGGGCCACACAATTACAATGTAATTCTATATTTTTTTTATAGCATACTCACAATTATTTGAAAACTTTACTTTTTTGTAGATTGAGATATTACAATTTGTATTTAGTCTATGAAAATAGCCAATCTACAAGCTCATGGTTGTGAGCTTGTTGATCTGCTAGCCTATTTTCAAAAGAAAATGTAACCCCTTAAAAACCCACACTGCTTGTTCCACTTAACCCTGAACACCCATTGATGTCTTCTAGAGCGGCATGGGCACTCTGCGCTCTGATAGATTGACTTGTGTTCTTGTAGTTGACAACCTGTGTTTGAGTCTTGGCCAGACGCACCCCACTCATCCCTATTCACAGAAAATAGCAGATAGACAAGCCAAGTGTGACACGTTGTGAGCTTGTAGATCTGCCATTTTCTGCAGAGATATTTGGTGTAGATGTAGCATATACTTGGTGATAAAGAATACGTTTGGAGCAGTACTGCTGTCAGAAGTAGGTGTATGGTGGAAGGAATTTGCATTGAAAACTGTCACGGTTCAGGAAAGGCAGGTGTTGGACCCAAGTGCAGACAAAGGCAGAGGACAGGCAGGTCGAATGCAAGGGGGGTTTATTAACCAAAATCAGGAACATACAAGAGAGCAAGGCAAAACACTAGGAGCTAGGCAAAACACTAGGAACATGGAAAACACTAGGAACAAAAAACCACTGACAACATTTTACGAACGAACAAGGAACTGAACACACAAGGGCAAACTTATAGACATGGGATAACTAGACACAGGTGAACACCACTGACAAATCAACACAGGGATTGGCTGGGAGACTAATAAGACACAGGAGGAAACACTGGCAATCACAGGACTAGTGAGACAAGACAGGAACAGAACTACAGGGGCAGACAGGAAGGCACAAAACAAGACTACAAAATAACAGTTCACAGTGTAAAGCAAAACTGCAACTAAGAAACAAGGAAAAATACAGAGTACAACATCACAGTAACAACGTAAAACACTAACTAACTAAAACCATGAAACCAGGGTACACAAATAACATAACACAAGTCACAGACTGTGACAGTGCCTCCCCCTCAAGGGATGGCTTCCAGACATCCCTAAACATAGCCCAATAGGCCCAGGCCGTAGCGTAACGGTCTGGGCACCGGACTGGTAATCCAGTCGCAGTGTGCCGCGGGTTCGACTCCCGGACCCGACACGGCCTTTACTGCATGTCATCCCCCCATCTCTCTCCCGTTTCCTGTCAGCCTACTGTCTGTCCCTTCAAAAAATAATAAAAGGCGTAAGCCGCAAAAAAAATATCTTAAAAAAAAAAAAAAAAAAAACATAGCCCAATACATCGAGCAGGGTGGGGGTCTGGAAGGAGGGCACTGGGACACGGGACCAGGGGCTAAAAAAACAAACTGGGGCACAGGACTAAACACCGACTGGCAGGGACTGGGCAGGGCAAAAACAGTCAAAACACAGAAACAACTACACAAGGAATCACACAGACAGGCAGGCGGGCAAACACACAGACAAGCACACAGACACCAGGTGGGACAAACCAAGGGACAGACAGATCAACTGACAGACAATCAGGCAGACAGACATGATGTTTGACACAATAGGCGGGTAAAGGGGTCAGAAGGGCGACAGGAGGACTGGGGGGTCGAAAGACGGACAAACAGACAGGCATTCACACTAGCAGACAAGCATACAGACAGACAGGCGGACAGACAGACAGGGACTAACGGGACTAACGGGCTGGTAGGTGGGACAGAGTGGAACAGAGGGGGCCGGGGACTGGACGTAGCCTGGGGAAACTGAGGGCCTGAGACATGGGGGACAAAGGGGCTGGCAGACGGAGAAAGGGAGCTACGCTGGGAAACTGGAGTACAAGGGCATGGAGACAGGGGAACCTGGGGACAAGGAGACTCAGTCACTGGGAGCAAGGAACGGGGGTCAGGTGGCTGAAGAACACCCCTGGGGTCCCGCGGCTGGAGTGCTGGCCCGGGTGCCAGCTGCTGGAGTGCAGCCCTGAGATCCCGCTGCCGTAGTGCAGGCCCGGGCTCTGACAACTGGACAGGCCCGGGGTCTGGCAGCAGGAGTGCTTCCTCTGCTTCGGTGGGTACATGGGGGAATAGTTCACAAGGTCCACATCGGTTGTCAGCAGGGAAAACTGACATGTGTACTAGACAAACGTCGGTGGGGGCAGCCGATGGGGGTTCAGGCCGGATGTCGGCGGGGACAGCCGAGGGGGGTCCGGCAGTACATCGGCGGAGACGGGCGAGGGGGGGTCCGGCAGGACGTCGGCGGGGACGGCCGACGAGGGAGTCACACTGGGCAGCAGAGGCTCGTGGGCACTGGGCAGCAGAGGCTCGTGGGCGCTGGGCAGCTGAGGCTCGTGGGCGCTGGGCAGCAGAGGCTCGTGGGCGCTGGGCAGCAGAGGCTCGTGGGCGCTGGGCAGCGAGGAGCGTTGATGGCGGCGTGAGCCGTGACGACCACGCCCCCTCGCCCGGTTCCCCCTGAAGACGGCCAAGCGAGACCCAATGTATGGGTCCGAGGCTGAAACTGTCTCAGCATAGGCCGGCTCAGGGAATGCAGGGTCAACAGGGGCATCTGGACAGACAGGCTGGAGGCCTACAAACCCCAGCCTGATTGACTGGGTTGCAGGCTGGTGAGCAGATTGTTGGGAAGCAGGCTGGGAAACACGAGCAGACTGAGGACGGCCAACATTATATTCCCACCTAGTTTTTGCCACCAGTCTGGCAAAATCAGGGTCCGTCTTCCAGTAGACAGCAAGGGAATTCAGGAATTCTGGGTCCTCATAAAAGTCTTCCCTTGTTACACCAAAATCGTTCCATGAAAATGGCAGGCAGGGCTGTTGACTATCTGCCATGGCAGATGGCTTCCTCAATTTACTCAAAATGGGCATTTTACTCCAAATGCAAAAGACAAAAAGCAAACCTCTGTCCGCTGGGTCCAATATGGTTCGTTCGTACTGTCACGGTTCAGGAAAGGCAGGTGTTGGACCCAAGTGCAGACAAAGGCAGAGGACAGGCAGGTCGAATGCAAGGGGGGTTTATTAACCAAAATCAGGAACATACAAGAGAGCAAGGCAAAACACTAGGAGCTAGGCAAAACACTAGGAACATGGAAAACACTAGGAACAAAAAACCACTGACAACATTTTACGAACGAACAAGGAACTGAACACACAAGGGCAAACTTATAGACATGGGATAACTAGACACAGGTGAACACCACTGACAAATCAACACAGGGATTGGCTGGGAGACTAATAAGACACAGGAGGAAACACTGGCAATCACAGGACTAGTGAGACAAGACAGGAACAGAACTACAGGGGCAGACAGGAAGGCACAAAACAAGACTACAAAATAACAGTTCACAGTGTAAAGCAAAACTGCAACTAAGAAACAAGGAAAAATACAGAGTACAACATCACAGTAACAACGTAAAACACTAACTAACTAAAACCATGAAACCAGGGTACACAAATAACATAACACAAGTCACAGACTGTGACAAACATAAAGAACCCAAGTGACTGAAAATTATGCTCATGATATTATTGAAGAAAACAAAAGTAAAATAAACAATTCAGATATGAATGAGTAAATTCAACCCAAAAGGTAGGCTCAGTCAATTGTTCATGGTTTGTCCAAGGTCAAAGTAATTTCAAAGTCAAGAGGGGTAATGTGAGGGAGTGTGTTGGTCTGTGTATGGGGTGGATATGGGGGGAAATTGTGTGTTTGAGTGGTTCAGAGGTCCTACCGTTCAGGTAGGACAAATAACAGGTTGACGTCTCTTATCTGGAACTTAGCTCGCCATTGTGTTCATCATCTTTCATGGGGTTTCATGGAATAAAGGGAAAACCTGACCTGAACACAAAAAGGCCAAATTAAATAGCTTATAAGGCTGATCTACAAGCATGCAAATCAAACAATCATTTAGAAATCAAATAATCCTTTTCAAACAATCAAACTGCCATCAAATGAAAATAGGTTGTGCACCTCACAAGTGCTGTGCTTTATACTAGGGTGTGGTGGCGGTGATAATTGCTGATTCCAAACTGGTGTGAGTGAGTGAGTGAGTGAGTGGTGTGATGAGCTGCAAACTGATGTAGATGGTACCGTGACCATACAAACAGACATACAATTATAAACCTGGGTTACATAGAGGTAAAAAAAAAAGAGCGTCCCTAGTACAAGTTTGCTATATAAATATATATATTATTGAGGGTTCAAGGTTAAATGTCTGAAGATACACATAGGAACATCTGTCTCATATGTAGTGGAGGTCCATGCTTCATCTGTCTCTCATCTACTGTATACAATATGTAGTGGAGGTCCTTGCTTCATCTGTCTCATATGATATGTAGTGGAGGTCCTTGCTTCATCTGTCTCTCATCTATACAATAGTAACAATACTGTACTGTATAGTGGAGGTCCCTGTTTCACCTCTCTCTCTGCTAAGGCACCCTCGGACTGAAAACAATTGAAGGCGATGACCCTTGGCCCTGTACCAGTGGAGGGGTCTAGTAAGACACTGAGATTGTATCAAAGAGGAGTATAAATATTAACTTTGGCACTGACTGTGTGGGTGCAGCCACTTTGATGTTTTAAGACTTGAAGCCGATTCTAAATGCCTTCTAAATCAGTAGAGTGCTCAACCTTTTTCATGCCAAGGACCCCCTAAATAACTGTATGGAATTGGCTGCAGACAACCCCATTTGAAAATGGCCAGGGACCCCGAGAAGACTACCGGTAGTCTATTTCGATAAAACATTTAGAAAATAAAAATGAGCACTATAGCCTACGTGAGCTTGTATATCTGCTATTTTTGAGAGTACAGTTGAGTATATTCAGGCTGACATGCTGCACATATCCATGAGGACTTACATACAATAGTTCTGCAATTCATATCCATGTAGTAGAGTCGATGCTTTTTGGTCTCCAGGGAGAATGGTGGAAAAAAATATAGTTACAAAGTATTGTACTATTTTGAGGTAAATTGTACAAAGTACATATTCCTCAAAATTGTACAGTACTTGCGTAAATGCACATTTTATTCAAAAGACCTACGACTAGAACTAAATCAGCGTTTGTGTTGTTGGTGCAGTCATTGACATGTTGGAGCTGGGGGAAACCAAGCGTCTCAGTGCAGCAGTGGAGCAGCTGTCCCAAGCTCTGCAGGGCAACGACGGGGTGTCTGACGTCTACGTGCTCACAACGTTCCGCCTGCCGCCCCGCATGGGAGGAGTTCTGCTGGGACTGTACAACAAGCAGGACAACGCCAAGTACCTGGAGGTGGCCATGATGGGCAAGACTAACAAAGGTACAGTATTAGCTCTTTCATCACTTAGTCTTAGACCATAGGCTAAATGGTCAACTGGCGGCCCGGGGCCACATATCGCCCCCCTCCTTCACATAATGTGGCCTGCAGGTTAATATCAGAATATTGATATAGTAATTACTTCAGCTGTTACAATTTAATTACTTAATTATTGACCCTAAAAAAAAAATAGCAAATCGCCAATAGCAGATGGTCCATGTGGCCACACATGCATCATTTTTAGAGTATTCAGTCAACCAATCGATCCATTTTCAGTCCTGGTGCGGTACGTGCGTCAGGACGGGAAGCTGCACAGTGTCAACCTGCAGGTTCCCGGCTCGTCAGACGGTCGCAGTCGTTCACTCATCCTCCGCGTGGGAGGCCTGGGCTCACAGCAGCTGCAGCTGGAGCTGCATGTCAACTGTAGGCTGGCCGAAGCCTCACACAACCTGCCTCCACTGGTCAGCATGCCCGGTGACACGCACACTGTGGAGGTCAGGACCGGACACAAGACCTACGCCAGGCTCCAGGTAATGTCTGTCGGTCTGTCAAGCCGTCCGTTATTCATAGCCAAAAGCTATGTTGTCAATTGCATTCTTAATGTTAGTGTGTGTAAATGGCCGGTGCATTGTGCATGTGCTTACAGGGTAAAGTGGACACGTTGAAGCTAGTTATTGGAGGCTCAGTGTCCAGCGCAGGACTCCTGGCTGACTGTCCCTTCCAAGGAGACACGTCACAACATAACTCAGGTAGACTATACCTTCAAACTTTTTCATGTCAAGTAGAGTTCCCGGCCATAACTGGGCCCGAATAATTAGAATAGGCTACATTTTAGGCCCAACCCGGCTCTAATAATAGATAAATACAGAAACAGATAACAGATAACATAATATATATTTTTTTTTATTATTATGAAAATAATTCACACAGCGTGAAATGAGTTTAGCAGGCATATGCAGGGGTGGTGGTACAGTTTACCAGAGTTTGTTGGTAAGTTTATCTGGAGTTTTCTGTGATATACCCAACTGATTTCCATGCTTTTTGCGCAGTGTCAATATATATATATTTCATGGAGCCTGAGGCCCGACCCTACTAATTAGCAATTTAGCATATATTTTAGGCCTGGCCCGGTATTTTCTCAAGAAATTTTAGAAAATCTAGAAAGTAGCTGGGTCAGATTTATTCAATAGGCCCTGCGGTAAGCCCCGCCCGCTCGCTCAGCTGCCTCGATACCGTTGTTAAGCAGGACAAACATCAGCGAACCTCCATTGAGGACCGTGTTATGTCGGCGTTTTTCCGAAGAGGAATAGAAGCATTCATATCAACAACATTCATACTATAATAACGCCATGGTGAAACGTTGCTGTTGGGCGTCCTGCAACAGTGCTTCATAGGCACCCAGAACGTTTGGGGCATTCTCTTTTTATTCCTTTCCCGTGGGTGCGCACAATGTTTACATTCTAGAGGAGGAAGCGGCGGTGGCGTCACTCGTTCACCCTCCCTGCTACTATCATACTAGTATTAACGTCAACCTTTACTAAACAATGGTTAAATCAATCGTCTAATAAACAACAAACAACTTACCATGGAGCAAATGGTGTGCTTTGTAACTTTCTAGTTGCCACTTGCTTGTGTGGACGGCAGCCACATAACTGTCTTCAACCACAGGCTCCAGTCACGTCCCCTCCCACTGCGGTTCAGAAAAAAAAGAACGCTGCTTACCCCCCCCCCCTTCTGCATCCAAAAAGTGAAGGTCCGCTAATGGTCTAAACTATTTTCTTTGCCGTTCCTAAATTCAAAATAGTTTAGACCATTAGCGGACCTTCACTTTTTGGATACAATGTGCAGAAAATGGTAAGCAGCGTTCTTTTTCTGAACCGCAGTGGGAGGGAACGTGACTGGAGGCTGGAGCCTGTGGCTGCCGTCCGACCAACACAAGCAACTGAGCGTGGAGATTAGAAAGTTACAAAGCACACCATTTTGCTCCAAGGTAAGTTGTTAGTTGTTTATTAGACGATTGATTTAAACATTGTTTAGTAAAAGTTGACGTTAATAGTATGATTTAGTAGCAGGGAGGGTGAATGAGTGACCGCCGCGTCCTCCACCTCCAGAATGTAAACATTGACATGTGCATGTGCGCACCCACGGGAAAAGGAATAAAAAGAAATACCCCAAACGTTCTGGGTACTTATTAAGCGCTGTTGCAGGACGCCCAACAGCAACGTTTCACCATGGCGTTATTATAGTATGAATGTTGTTGATATGAATGCTTCTATTCCTCTTCGGAAAAACGCCGACATAACACGGTCCTCAATGGAGGTTCGCTGATGTTTGTCCTGCTTAACAACGGTATCGAGGCAGCTGAGCGAGCGGGCGGGGCTTACCGCAGGGCCTATTGGCGTAGATCCACGCCAAAGGCGGGAATGGGTTAACTATGACCCCTTGTTGAAGCCCCATAATATGTTATAATACGTACTAGGCATGTAACGATATATCGTATATCGATATATATCGATATTAATCTCGAAGATATGAATCGATTTAATAATAATAAAATTAAATAAATAAAACGATAAATAAAATATTTAAAAAAAGAAAATAGGGGGGCTAGTGAATTATGGTGTGTGATATGAAATGTGAGCTTTAATCATTTTCCATCATATTCAAGTGCTTTTGGAGAGAAATGATACTGATGTCACTTTCAGTAGTAGAGCACTGTAGAGGGGAGCTGTGTCTGTGACTGTGTGTCTGTGACTGTGCCCAGGTGATGTTGATGAATACAAAAATCTGAAGCTCGGGGGGGAAGATAAATGATATAAAATGTAATTAATTTAAATTTTTCTGGAAAATATTTTTTGTTTAAAATATCGTGAAAAATCGTATCGTGAACCTCATATCATGATACGAATCGTATCGTGAGTTGAGTGAATCGTTACATGCCTATAATACGTACAGTATAATAAGTGATAATTTGTGTGTTTTGTGTTGTTCCAGTCAGTGCAGACGTGGGCAGCATTCTGGGTGAGTAGCAGGAATTAATATCCTCTGTTGGTTTCGCACAACTCACATGTTTCATTAGCCCCGCGAGTCAGAACCCAATGGTAGTAAAGTTTCTGACATTTTTAAGACTTTACCCATGGGGTCCTGTCCCAGCGCTAACCTGCTACATAGTACACAGACATAAATAACTTCAGAAACGTCTTTGCTGCGGTTACCTGATGCGGGTCCGATGGTCCAAAATAAGCATATAAGAGCTATAGGAGACAACGCAAACGTCTGCGAATTTTCCTTTGGCGCAGAAGCCGTTAAGTATTTTTAATCTGTGTTTGACCGATTTGGTAGCTTTGATTCCTCTCTTCCTTCCTTGTTTATTGACATCCCATTGTACCGCCTCCAGCTACGGGGTTGGCTAGCTGTGCGTCCCTACGTTCCTGCCTCTGATCTGCTCTGTCATAGCTAGCCAATAGCTAGCCAGATAGGCAGTACAATGGGATGTCAATAAACAAGGAAGGAAGAGAGGAATCAAAGCTACCAAATTGGTCAAACACAGATTAAAAATACTTAACGGCTTCTGCGGCACAGGGAAATTCTCAGCGGTTTCCGTTGTATCCTATAGCTCTTATATGCGTCGTTTGAAACGTGATCGCAATCACTCAAACGCTGCAGAGATGACGTTTCCCACGATATTTATGTCTGCGTTCCATCATTTGCATAGGAAAACAAACTTCTGACGAGGGACCCCATGGGTCGACGAAAGAATGAGCTGACCCAGGGGGTCCAGAGAGGGGCTAATGTTTCATATCAACTCATCACTCAAAAATCCTTTGTTCCAATGGATCCATTAATTCTTAACCACTTTCAATGATATCACACACACACACACACACACACACACACACACACACACACACACACACACACACACACACAGTCCAAATTAAGAGTCAAGTATTCAAAAGGTAATCCAAAAAAAGTTATCCAACCAAGCATGTAGATCTTATCTTTTGTCAAATGAATTGTAGTCCCCAAAGTTATTTAAAAAAGAAAGTATGCATGCGCCTCACCCAACCTTCATGGCAGGAGTCCTCAGCTGGTTCAAAAGCTCTGATCCTGAATTGTTTGTTCAGAGATCAAAGCATCAGCCATGTCTGACCAAACTGTCCTGCTTCACCTAACCCTACCGGAAGTTCTTCGGTCAAAGTAGTTATTGGTTTAAGTTAAGTTCTGATTTCTGCTTAGAATTAGCTAAAAAGAGTTTGTTTGTTAAACAACCACCACCAAACACTGCTTCTTACTGCTCCAAAATGGAACTCCTGATGCCTTACTTCCTGTCCTCTTATAGTTTCCTGGTAGCTCACTTCCTGGAACTAAACCAGCCATTTTGTACACTCTCCGGGCCCCACATTGAGAAACAGTGCTTTAATCATTATCAGCATTGTGTTTTCGAGGCTCTGATTGGTCCGTTTTCTCTGCTGCTAGGTGAGCATGCGAAGGCTCTGATTAGTCAGATGATCAGCTTCAATCGGATCT